>NC_040084.1:91136371-91439401 GCF_003369695.1 Bos indicus x Bos taurus | reverse complement strand
ATCTGTCTTACGGCAATCAGTTCAGTTCAGTTCAGTTGCTCAGTCGTGTCCTACTCTTTGCGACCCCATGAATCACAGCACGCCAGGCCTCCCTATCCATCACCAACTCCCGGAGTTCACCCAAACTCATGTGCATCGAGTCAGTGATGCCATCCAGCCATCTCATCCTCTGTCGTCCCCTTCTCCTCCTGCCCCCAATCCCTCCCAGCATCAGGGTCTTTTCCAGTGAGTCAAGTCTTTGCATGAGGTGGCCACAGTATTGGAGTTTCAGCCTCAGCATCAGTCCTTCCAATGAACACCCAGGACTGATCTCCTTTAGGATGGACTGGTTCGATTTCCTTGCAGTCCAAGGGACTTGCAAGAGTCTTCTCCAACACCACAGTTCAAAAGCATCAATTCTTCAGTGCTCAGCTTTCTTCACAGTCCAACTCTCACATCCATACATGACCACTGGAAAAACCATAGCCTTGACTAGACAGACCTTTGTTGGCAAAGTAATATCTCTGCTTTTGAATATGCTATCTAGGTTGGTCATAACTTTCCTTCCAAGGAGTAAGCTTTTAATTTCATGGCTGCAATCACCATCTGCAGTGATTTTGGAGCCCCCCAAAATAAAGTCTGACACTGTTTCCACTGTTTCCCCATCTATTTCCCATGAAGTGATGGGAACAGATGCCATGATCTTCGTTTTCTGAATGTTGAGCTTTAAGCCAACTTTTACACTCTACTCTTTCACTTTCATCAATGTAGGTGGTTTATTTGCAAAGTCCTGTGCAACTCTTCTATGACCCCATGGACTGTAGCTCACCAGTCTCCTCTATCCATGGGATTTCCCAGGCAAGAATACTGGAGTCGGTTACCAATTCCTTCTCTAGGGGATCTTCCTGACCCAGGGATTGAACTTGTGCCTCCTGCATTGCAGGCAGATTCTTTACCATTTGAACCACTTATTCAGTCTGCTATGGTTGGACATTTAGGTTATTTCTGTTTTTTTCCTCTCAATTGTAAATAATGCTTCAAGAAACACCTTGTACATAGATCTTCCTATTTTTTTTTTTTTTGGCTGAATCTCACAGCATGTGGGATTTTAGTTCCCTAACCAGGGATTGAACCTGTGACCCCTGCAGTGGAAGAGCAGAGTCTTAACCAGGGAAGTCCCAATCTTCATACATTTTTAGAAGTGGAACTTCTTGATCAAAAGAAGGCTGCATGCTGCCAGGGTGCCCTGTATTTTACGTTTACCTCCCCGGCCCTGCTCCCCAGCCCAGGGGGGCTGACTTTTAGGGTAGGATCATTCTTTCTTCTCCAGAAATGTCCCAAGCCTTGCAGAGCAGTAGAATCTTTGAACCCCACCCATTAAAGGTGGAGAGTGCCTGCCCTGCAGTCAGGGTGACAAGCAAAGGCACCCCACCTTCCTGAATGCCCCTGAGGGATGCTCCTGCGTAAGAACCGTGGTTCCAAGGGCCGGTGCTCCAGGGTGCAGGTATTGAACAAGCACAGGTGTGGAAGGAGTGACAGCATTACAAGATTTTGTTTTTTGATCTCAAGTGAAATTATGAAAATCCTATACTGATTAAAAAGGGTAGGCTCACTGATTCTTCTCTGCCCCCGTGTTACCTCTCAGATAGAAAAGCAGCCTGAAGTGTGAATGTCTTCCATTTCTGCTTTCTCAAAGCCCTGCGGGATGGGCCCAGCCGCCTGGGGGACCTGGTAGCCCATCCGTGAGTGGAAGGCAGGGTGCGGTGTCTGTTTCAGAAGCAGGGCAAGTCTGAGCAGCGGGTGTGCGGATGATGGGTATTTTAATGGACCGCTCGTGGGCTTTATCCGATAACAGGTGAGGATGCCCTCTGCCGGTATTTCAGTAACGAGCGTATCCCTCCCATCCTCGAAGAAAGCTCCTCGCCCACGTACCGCTTCTCAAGGCCTGGGACCGAGAGGCAGCTGGTCCGAGGCGCAGACTACATCCGAGGCAGCAGGTGCTACATCACTTCGGATCTCCACAGCAGCGCCACGATTCCGTTCCCGGAAGAAGGGACCAAAAAGAAAGCCGGCTCCTCGGCCGCCAAGTCCTCGTCTCCAGAACCATCCCTGCTGGTCAGCTGGTTGACTCGCCTGAAATTGTTGACTCACTGAGCCCCACGCTCCCTGGGGCCTCCTGGACTCCTGCTACCAAGTGCCTTGTTTCCTCGGTTGGCAATCTTGTTCTGATTTTCATTCACAGTATTATGTAGCGATCTTTTGCAATTTCGTGGGTTTCTTTTTTGGAAAGTTGTATATTGCACTTCTTGGAATTTTGAAGTCATTGGATGGGAATAAATCCAGAGAATCTTAGATCAGATGCTGACTTGTGGCGGCCAAAGGAGAGAAATGGGGAGAGTCTGCCCCCCGCCCCCACCTTTTTTTTTTTTTGCTTCCTTAAGAGTCAGAACACAGAGACACATTCTGTAAAGCAGAGCCTTGGCCAGGAATGGTATGATCATTACAGAGAACGGGCCATTGTTCGTTTTGAGGGTCGAACTACAATTGGTGGCCGCTGTCACACAGATGTGTTGGATTTTGGTCCAACCTCTTCACCTGAAAAAGCCAGTGGAGAAAAGTTTTGTTTTGTACCACATGCAAACGTGTAGCAGCCTTGACCTTGAAATAACACATGGGCAGCATCTGATGTTCTTTCAGAGCAGAGGTATAAATGTAGGCCTGTTACACTTGTTTAACGCAGTTTGCATAACAATCAGTGTAGGTCAGTTAATACAGAAACACGTGAAAACATTTAGATAGGGCTTACTACACACAAAGTTTATGGTTATTTGTAAGGGGTGTCATTGTTGATGGTGTATATTATTGTCTTTAAGGGAAAAGAAGCTATAATAGACTTGCTGACAGCCAAAGTCTCATTCAGAAAAATGAAGCAAGCATACTTAGGTTTATGAGAGAGACATCAATTTGCATTTTAACCTGTTCAGTGACTATCTTCCAGAAAAGAATGGACAGTTCTTCAAAATTGTACATTTTGCTAATTAGAAACCTCTTGGAAAAATCTCACGGTCACTCATTTTCAACTAGCATATGGTATTTTGGAAAAGTGTGTCTGTATTAACTCTTGTTTAAACTGAATGTATGATACTTTGTTAGAATGAAAAGTACTATCTTGTTAATTTAAGTGTTTTAAATATAGTTGTATATTTTTCTTACCTTAGTCACATGTAATTGGTATATTTCTGTTTGGTGTCCTACAGGAAGCTAATGAAAAAGTGTTCAAGATGTTTTCAGGTTTACCAGTGACCACCATGGCTGTTGCCACCGTGGGCATTATTGTTAAAAAAGAAAAAAATAAACCCTCTGAAGCAATTTTAGAATTTTATGGATTAGAAATGGGGACATGGAGGGGGCATGTGTGGAGTTTACATTTGGGGACTTTTCTGAGCTGTACCCCTGGACAAAGCTGGTATTTGTCTTGAATTGTCTACTTTGCTGAACTGCCTGAAATCAGAGATTTCTTGGAGTTAGCAAACATCTTCCTTTAGATGCGATTGAGGGAGTTGGTGAGCTTCAGGGAACTGGCAACCACTTGTGTATTTGTGGGAATGAATTCAGTCAGGCTGTTTTGGTGTCACCCAACCCCCAAGGGAACTGCAGTGAAGATATAGCCGTTTCACGGGGGTTACGGGGTTTGGCAAATGGAAGGAAGAAGAGGCGTGGAGTGCGTGATTCACGGGTGCTTGACAGCACAGTGTAGGGGCAGAGTGGGGGGGGGTGTCTGGTAATTAGGGGACGGGTGATGGGAGGACTGTGGCAAAGGGGAAGCGCTAGGCCCGGCCTTTGTATGTTGGCTTGGCTGGCTTTAAGCCCAGACAGAGGGGGCAGGGGACGACTCTTCCTCTCACTCCTTAGCTTTAGGGGAGCTTTAGATCCCCTGAGTTATGAGTTCAGTGGCTGTGGCGGTCTTAGCTGCAGGTCAGCTCCTTTGCTGTGGACTGAATGCCCTTTGTGATCAAATGACCATCCTCAAGTGAATTTTCAGTGCGCAACTCAAGTAGCTGTATTAGACTGGTGTTTCTCAGACTGTTCCCTGAAGTCCTAAGATGGGGACTTTCTCTCTCTACGTCTCTCTCCACCAAACTGAATGTATCTGTTTTGTGGGGGTTTACTATCATTTTGTTTTTCCTCCCTGAAAGTAAAGCAGTTGCCTCCTGGCCTGAAGACCATCAGTATTCCCACATTTCAGTTTATTAGCCCTCAGAGAACTCTTAGAGGTATTTATACTTACCTTTTCATCCCCCTAAAGAGCTGGTATAAGTAAATCTCTGACACTTGAGCATATTGCTTTTTTGCCACCACAGGCATAAATGGAATGACCATGCAGGCCTAATGTGGCTGTTTCCACCTGTTGAATATGTGGTTAGTACTTGCAGAGAGTGTTAACTCACTCAGTCGTGTCTGACTCTGTGAGCCCATGGACTGTAGCCCGCCAAACTCCTCTATCCTTGGAATTCTCTAGGCAAGAATACGGGAGTGGGTAGCCAATTCCTTCTACAGGGGATCTTCCCGACCAGGGATTGAACCCAGGTCTCCTGCATTGCAGGCAGATTCTTTACTGTCTGAGCCACCAGACATTGATCACATTTTGCTTCCACCCTTATGAACAGAATCACTGCATGGTTTGCTTTGGGATGAGACTTCTGCCCAATTCTTCCTTGGAGGTTATACGGAAGGTGGGCACCTTGAAAAGGAAAAACCTCCTCTTGGTATGGGGTTGGCCAATGACATTTGAGGGCTTCCCTGATGGTAAAGAATCTGCCTGCAATGCAAGAGACTCGGGTTCGATCCTTGGGTTGGGAAGATCCCCTGGAGAACGGAAAGGCTACTCACTCCAGTATTCTGGCCTGGAGAATTCCATAGACTGTATAGTCCATGGGGTTTCAAAGAGTTGGACAGGACTGAGCAACTTTCACTTTCACTGACATTTGATTTCATTCACCTTTGTAGTTCCCCTGCTTGTGTGTGTGTGTGTGTGTGTTTTCTACTTATAAGGCAGTTAGGCTATTTACTAGCATTAGGAGAGCATTCCTTTAAACAAAAGAAAGAACTCTGAACACTAAAATCTCACCCAGTCTATGAAAACTTGAGACCAAACTCTCTAGCATCTGTACACAGCTTAATCATGAACAAGAGCAAGAAGTCGAGTTAAATAAATTAAACCAAACTGTCCTGCTACAAGGAAATGAAAACTGGGGGACCGCTTATGCCCTGCACACCCCCTCCCTCCCCCCCCCCCCCCCTCCAAAGTCCTCACTTTCACACTTGAGTATTTCTGCTGTAAGAATGTTAACAATTCCCCGGTGCAGTACAAAACCGCTTCCCATTGTCTCTTAAGGCAGTAATTTAATTACCAATCGCCAAAGGCTAAGAAAATTTCGTGGGAAAGGGGCGTACCCTTTGGTTCCGTGTGTGATCTGTTGCTGAGGAGCCAAGTTGTTCAGACCCGACCACTGGCTGACACCCCATTTTTCGGGGAGAGCGCCGTCACAGAACCTCAGGCTTCGCGGAGCTCAGCTTCTCCATCTGTAACATGTAGGCCTGGAGAGGGAAGACCCTCTAAGCTTTTGGATCGAGGTCGTCATTATAGTCCAGCACGTTTCACACGAGTCGGCCCAGGGGACACGAAATCCCTCCAGGCTGCGCGAGACAAGGGTCAGTGACCACGTGGCGGCCCACGCACACGTGGCCCTGCTCCAGGAATGCCACGGTGGCCTGGAGGTGCTTGTGTCACGCGCAGCTTGAGGAGCACACTGGGCAGGGCAGAGGGTCGAGGCCGTGAGGACATCGCACGGTTCCACCGACCCGTGCGGGCACGAAGCCGGCAGCAGAAGCACTCAAAATGGGTCAGGCGCCGAGGATTGCGCAGGCGCCGAGGATTGCGCAGGCGCCGTGCAAAGCTCGCGACCCGCCCCACCTCGCGGCTTGGAGCGTGTAGTTCTCTCGCAGCTGCAGCGACATCGTCGCGACACACGCAGCTCGTGGAGGTTGTGATCCCTGACCTCCCAGTTCAGGGAAGTCCAACTCCTTCAGCAGCTTCTGCTTTGTGGCACTTAAGTTTCTGCACCGTGATGCCAGCTGGTATCCTCCAGGACCCAAGGCCCTCCTTCTTGTGTTATTTTCAAAAATATGTTCATGCTAATCACCCGGAAGGTGAGTATTTAAAAATCTGCTGATGAAAAACTGGCTTAAAGAGTATGCAAAGCAGGGCTTCCCTGATGGCTCGGACGGTAAAGATCATACAAAGCTGACGTTTCTGATGTTTTTTCACATATGTGGAAGACCTTGTGTGACGAATCAAGCCCAGGAGGACTTTAATGCAAGTTTACTGATACCTAAAGGGCATCACCGACTCGATGGACGTGAGTCTGAGTGAACTCCGGGAGATGGTGATGGACAGGGAGGCCTGGCGTGCTGCAATTCATGGGGTCGCAAAGAGTTGGACACGACTGAGCGACTGAACTAAACTGAACTGAACTGAACTGAAAGGGACTCATAGGGCTTCCCTCATAGCTCAGTTGGTAGGGAATCTGCCTGCATTGCAAGAGACTTGGGTTCAATTCCTGGGTGGGGAAGATCCCCTGGAGAAGGAAATGGCAACCCACTCCAGTCTTCTTGCCTGGAGAATGCCATCAACAGAGGAATCTGGCGGGCTACAGTCTGTGGGGTCGACTTAGACACTTTCATTTCACAAAGGGACTCATAAAGTAGATTATATAAACTGTAGAATTTGAGATTAGAAAAAAAATTATTAATCTTATGTAAAAATTATAATTCTCTGGAAATTTCTCAAATGCTAAGTTTTGACTTAGGGATTTTTTTTATTTGGGGCCAGAATTGTTGCTAGAAGTGTTCTGGTGTGTGACTGAGGTTTGGCAAAGAGAAGTAAAGGAAAAAGTGATTACATCAAATTTGAATTTACTGGAGGGTCATGTATTTCTCTAGTTTTAGGAACTTGAGGCCTGTCCCAAACCCTTTGTGTGTGTGTGTGTGTGTAAGAGAGAGACAGAGAAACAGATAAAGAGAGAATTTTTTCTTGTTTCTTCTAAGAGAGTTTTTTCCTACTACAAAAGTCCTGAAACAGTGTCCTATGACTTATTGATTTTGGAAATAGAAGCGGTAAGAGTTGTCTATAAGCAACAAAATAATGTCACTCTGTCAACAGGCTGTCACAGACAGTATTTCAGAACCTTTGGGGCTCCCCTTACCTAGAAATGCACCTGGGGTTGAGCTTTTAAGGTCTAGATTCTGGATGTAACCTGGTCGTTCCTCAGCATGTGGTAAAACTCTGTGGCAGTGTTTATGAAGCACATCTTCTAAGTCAAACATTTACTGTTCATGGGATGCCAGTTTACAACAGCCCGAAGGGGTTTAAACATGTGAGGAAACACCTGAAGAAGAGGATGTTAATCCTCACTCTTTCCTGGATCCGACCGCCCGGAGTCACTGTGCAGAGAAAGGCAATTCCCAGCCCGAGGTCTTCATGTCATGCTTGCAGCTGAATATTACACATGCTCTCCTTTCCCAAGCTTCTTGTTTCTCGGAAAAGTTGTGAAACTGAAGCTGTAGGAGAAAATTAAGAAATCAACCTCAAAGGTGTTTTAAAAAGAAGAAGGACTCCATCACCCCCTCAAATCCAGGGATATTGATAGTCTCATCATTTTCTCTCCCCTTGCCAGGAGCATTGTAAATCCTCAAATGTTTGCAAAGGAATGATTAAAAGGAGAGAAAACATCAGAGGAAAAAAAAAATCATATTTTTCCCCATGTTCTTTCATTGTCTAGACCCACTGAAAGGGATTTTCCATTTGACTTTATTTTTTGGATGACGAAGACTGGATTTGAGGATGATCCTTCAACATTTTGACATATCTCTGGGTGAACATTTTGATTTATCTTAAGAAAACAGGAAGGACTTTAAAAATGAACTTTTAATATAAAGTAATATTTTGTCTAAAGTAAGAAATTGTCCATTTTAATTTTGTGAGTGTGGGGTTCTGTTTTCTTACTCATCTGCACTTCTGTGTCCTTCCAGCTGAGGTCATGCCAGGGTAAGAATGGAGGGATTTTAGGAATTAGTGTTAATTTAAAAGTCGCTGACCTTTGGAAGCTGGCATCCAGTAGTTAGAAGCAGTTGAGGGCTCAGCTTTTAAAGTTAGATAATCCAGCTGCCTCACTGAAGCATTTACAAGCTCGGTGACACAAAACAAGTTACTTATCTCTCTGCTCCTCAGTTATCTATGAAGTGGGGATAAAAATAGAATCTCATTCATAGGCTTACGGGAATTAAATGAGACAGTGTTCCTAAGGCCTGTAGGATCCTCCAGCACCCAGCACTTAGGAGATGTCCACTCTTGTTGGAACACAAGTAGCAGTGTTTGCTCCATCTTGCATGCATGCTCAGTTATGTCTGACTCTTTTCGACCCTGTGGACTGTAGCCCACCAGGCTCCTCTGTCCATGGAATTTTCCATTCAAGAATACTGGAGTGGGATGCCATTTCCTTCTCCAGAGAATCTTCCAGACTGAGGGATTGAACCTGTCTCCTGCATTGGTAGGTGCAATCTTTACCACTGAACCACCTGGGAAGCTCCTTGCTCTATCCTGCTGCTGCTGCTGCTAAGTTGCTTCAGTCGTGTCCGACTCTGTGCGACCCCTTAGACGGCAGCCCACCAGGCTCCCCTGTCCCTGGGATTCTCCAGGCAAGAACACTGGAGTGGGTTGCCATTTCCTTCTCCAAGGCATGAAAGTGAAAAGTGAAAGTGAAGTCGCTCAGTCGTGTCTGAGTCTTAGCGACCCCATGGACTGCAGCCTACCAGGCTCCTCCATCCATGGGATTTTCCAGGCAAGAGTACTGGAGTGGGGTGCGTTGCCTTCTCCGTGCTCTATCCTAACCTCTAGTTAAATAAGGCATTCAGAGCTGGTCAATAGGCTTTTGTCCATAACCAGCAAAATTATGCTATGGCCACACTGTTAGAAGGCTGCTATGTAGTCTGCAGCCTGGAAATGTGGCTTTTACTGGTACAGATCTCAATTATTCAGAAGTTTTGGATGGGTCAAAACTAAAAAAATGATAAAAGTTTATGATTGGATGCATGTTGAATAATAGAGTATTATTTTAATATTGGCTTGATTTATCAGCATATTTTCTCTTTAACCGCACCCCCCCCCAACTTTCTTCAACAGAATAATGTATAAAATAAAGGAAATCTGAGCATTTCCCCATCTCCTAGTTGACTGAATGACTTTTGCCTCCCATCCCTGGTTTGAAGCAGCACCCTAAATTTATTTCTGGGTTTCATATAATTAGAAAAAAAAGGGGGAATCACGTGGAATGGTTTCTGTGTTGAAGTCTCATGAAAAAGGACTCCTTCATACATGTAAAACTAAGAGATTGTGCTGCCTCTGTAGGAGGTGAAAAGGATTGTCCTCACGTGCTACTCCCAACTAATGCTCTGGTAGGTCCAGGGAGACATAGGGAAAGAGATTCCTTGAGAGGGTCAAGGGGAACTAGAAAATGGTTGTTAGGCTTGACTTACTTTCTTTTCTTTTTTTTGGCATTTTGCTTGTCAACCATCTGGACGCATGAAATGTATCAGTGAGCACACAGACCAAGAGATAGATGTTCAGCTAATACAGACATCGCAGCTCCATTCCTGCCCATCATTGTGTTTGTCTCACTCACCTGTTAAGCAGAATCTTATGAGTTGTGCCTATTTGGCCATATTAGAATAAAAACCTACAGAGCCAGCAGTCAGTTTGATTTGATCTAGTAGATTACAGATGCCCCAAGATCAGAGATCATGTTTGTTTCTTTTTACTTTCTGGCAACACTCAACTCTGTTCTGTGTCCTGTGTTAGTTCCACTTTGTAATGACTGTCTGCCTCTGTGGATCTCTCATCCCCATTGCCCTGAACATCCAAAGATGACCCTCAAATTTGACCTTACTTATCTGTTTATTTCCTAGGAAATAATCTGTTTAATTCCTAGGAAGAAGGGAGCCGATTATGGGTGAATGACTAAACTGGCATTTTTACATTATAATGCTCATGGCACTGCCAAGGATAAGCAAGGGTTGGCCATGGCTATTTAGCTCAGATGAGCAATTAACACACAAAGAAAAAAGCACACAAAACAAAACAGAACAAACACCCTGGAACCTGATTTTTGGAGAAGAAAAGAAATTAACCCAGACCTTTCAATATTTACTTCTCTTTTTAGCTCTTGTGACAGTTTAATAAATGGAAAAATATTTAAGCCAGTCTTGTTTAGAATACTGTATTTTACTTGAAAGTGCTATTGCTTTTTTTTCAGATTTCTCCTCAAGGAAGGAATGTCATTGAACCCACCATGCCCAGAGGGCATTCATGGATGTTAATTGAATGCTACTCTTTAGATAACATAAAATACAAATGATCAGGGTGTAAGCTTTTGTTTGTGTGTTAGTTAACAACTAGCTTTTTTTAGTTAATGCTATTCCTGAAGCCCCTGACTTAGCACTTCCTTCTGGGTTTTCATCCTGAGGGTTTTCATCCTGAGGGTTTTCATCCTGGTCCAGCCCCCAGGGTGACTCCCAAGGTCATTGCTATGAGGCCTTCCTTGAACTTGCTCTGGACAGAATTCACTGGTCTCTGCTGTTTTTCTGTAGCATTGACTCCTCCTATTAAATGTTTGGCTCTCCAGCTTGGATTATGAACCTTTCTAAAGCGGGGTCCCTTTAACTCACATGGTAGGTAGAGTCAATATTATTGAAGTAACTAGATGGTAAAATTAATGACTGTACAGTTGGGAAAAAATTTTAAAAAATATTGAAGTTTTAGGTGAGAAAAAAGATTTTATATTAAGATTTTTTTGCATACTACTACATATAGAATTTCATGACATAAGCTCTCATTCCAAAGGAAAACATTATACCAGGTGTCAGAACTTCATCATATTTATAGGAAGAATAAACCTAGGCTGTCGACAATAGCTCCTTTGCTTACAGGATTACAGTAACTGCTGAGAATGTAAGCACTTGCAGAAGTCTACAGAGGACTCATTTAAGAATCGTACAGGCAGTTTCAAATTAACCATAGGAAAATTAGTAGTGGGGAGTTGTGGACCTTCTTAGAAATTCAGGCAAGATGGAGGACAATTTCAGTTGTGAGGTTTGGTCAAAGGAGAGTAGTTTGACCTGAGAAAATCAAGTGTATAAATATTAAAGCTGTTGATGAGACAGTGAAATTCTGTCTAGAAGTTCATCCTAGGAGATTCAGTGATAGAATTACTGAGAATATTGTTGCTGTGTTTTAGAGACAACCAGCAAATGCTGCCCATACCGTCTTCAGACCTGAAAGTCTAGCTTTAAAATAATGTCCTCTGCTTGAGGCTACACGGGACTCACCTGAGCCTGTGGAAATCTACTCTGTTGATGTATGAAGACAAGCAGAAAATCTGCTCCCTCCTGGAATCTGACTCTCCAAACGGATGACAGGTAGCAGGAGACATTCCACTAGGATGTAGCTCAAAGACCAACAATAAAGTTAAAAAGGAAGAAGTATCAGATGATTAGGTAAACTCCTTTCCAGACCAAAATTAGTGATGGTGCTGATGCCTGGGCCTCTGGAGGGCTGCTTGCGCCGATGAATACAGCTATGTACTTTGAGTTGGGAAGATCCCCTGGAGAAGGGAAAGGCTACCAACTCTAGTATTCTGGCCTGGAGAATTCCATGAACTGTCCACAGGGTCGCAAAGAGTCAGACACGACTGAGAGACTTTCACTTTCACTTTTCTTTTCTTCACTTTGATCAAAAGTGCTCTTGTTGAATTAGCTGAAAATGTGGACTATGCTTATTACATGGGAAGTGGGATTGGATCCTCTTCTTGGCAGTGGCAAATACTTTGTGCGCTCAAATGACAGAACCTACTCTGTGTCTCTTCTCCTTGCATGGAGAGCCCTTGCCCTGAGTGCCCCAGGAAACCCTGCTTCCTGCTCTGCTTGCCTTTCTTCTTCTTGCCTTTTCCTCACCTTCACCCTCTACTTTTGGCCTCTTTTTCTGCTTTTTTCCTTTGTGATTTCTTGACTCAGTTCAAACCCTGGCCACCCCTGTTCCTCGGATTTGCTCTGTCTGCTCAGTCCACCTCAACTCTTTCTTCCCACATTGAGAAAACATAGCACATTTATTTGCCAATTGGAAGAACAAGAAACAAGTACTCCGGCCCATTCAGTTTCATATATGTCGGCTCTCAGTGTGTTCTTTCGAATAGTGTGGAGAGACGGAAACACGTTTGACAAGGGGTCCAAGGCCAGGGTTGGGCAATCAATTACCTGATGGCTTTTCTAAGGCTCAGGAAAGAACAGTTGTCCCTCTGCTGAGTTTGATGATTCTTTGTTTTCCGTTTCATTGCTCTTTGCTTTTTTATTTTCTCCTTCCATTTCCTTTGGGTTTTGCTGTTTTTTTTTTTTTTTTTTTTTAAATTTCTTGTTTTAGATTCATACCGTAACACCGTCAATATCTCACTGACTTAACACACGAAGAGTTTATATTTTCTCACATGCAAAGTCCATGGTGGGTGTTCCAGGATGGAAAACACTCTACCATGGCCCTGCTCCAACCAATGACTCAGGGACTCAGGCCACACTTCTGTCTCTGGTTTTTCCAACTTGGGGCTTCAAGCTTTCCCTGGCATCATCCATCTGGTAGACCGGGGTATGAGACATGAGAGAGTGAAACTGAGTAGTTAACTATGTTGGCCTAGAAATGACGGTCGTGGCCACCTTACTACAAGGGAGGTTCGGAAAGGGATATTGGTGAGAACTAATGGTCTCTGCCATGTTCCCTAAGTTGGATACTTAGTTCATTAATATATGATTTTTCTTGTCTAATGTTAACACTCAAGGCTATAAATTTCCTTCGAAGCATTACTTTTGCTACATTTTACAAGGTTTGGTGTGTAACGTTTTCATTACCATTTAATTCCAACTAATTTAAAATTTCTGTTATTATTTAGTCTTTGGTCCACACATCATTTTTAGGTTTATATATTTTTATGACATTGAGATAGGGAAGGATTTCTTATATAAGACAATAAAAAGGCCAACTGTAAAAGACAACATTGAGACTTCCCTGGAGGTCCAGTGGTTAAGACTCTGTGCTTCCAAAGCAGGGGCTACAGATTTGATCCCTGGTCAAGGGACTAAGATTCCACATGCCACACAACTTGGCCAAAAATAAATAAAAAATTGAGGGAAGATAGCAAATCTTAAAGATTAGTCTAGAGTATATGAATAATCCTTACAAATTGGTTAGAGAAAGACAAATCAGTACAAAAATGAGCAAAAAACATTTCACACAAAACCCCGCAAATCATCCACATACACGTGAAAAGCTACTCATTAGTCATCAGGGAAGTCTAAGTCAAAACCACAGGGAGATAGTCTTCCGTATCTAACTGATTATCAGAAATGGAGTAACTGAGACATGCTAGGGGGATGTACTCAGAGGATCATGGCTGGTACGAGGTTGACTTAGCAGTGAATGCTCATACTGTCGATCTAGCAGTTTCACTCCTGGGAATATATGCTGGAGAACAAATGCTAACTACTTGAGATGTGAATGGGCTTCCCAGGTGGCTCAGTGGTTAAGAATCCACTTGCCAGTGCAGGAGACTCCAGAGACCTGGGTTCGATCCCTGGGTTGGGAAGATCCCCTGGAGGAGGGATAGGCAACCCACTCCAGTGTCTTATCTGGAGAATCTCATGGACAGAGAGCCTACACTCCATGGAGTTGGATTGCAAAAGAGACACGACTGAGCGACTAAACATGCACGCAGGAGACATAAATACTAACAGGTCAAAGCTTGATTCCTCCTAAGCTCTTATCCCAGTAAAGGAGGTGGGCTCCTGCAGAGCTCCACAGAAGCTAACTATGACCTGTCATTTAGGGCAGTAAAATCTGATCATGTGCAAGGCTTCGAACCTACTTAGCTGGGTCTACCAGGGGAACGAACGGTGGGTTCTTTCCTGACCACTGATGGTAAGGGAGCAACTCTGCGGCTCAGCTGCAATCCTGCACCCTGATCACGCCAAGGGAGGGCCTGCTGCTTCCTTAAAGATGAAGCTTGAAAGCCCACAGGTCTAAGGACTCTCTTCCAGAGACCGAGGGTGGGCTCTGTCGGACCTCTGTCTGCTGCTCTCCATGAAACTGACAGCAGGACCCACATTCCTTCTGCTGCTTTTCCTGAGGGTCCTCAGCACGTGGTCTCTAAAAGGCCTGTTCGTGCTTGCTAGGCCACCTGCCTTTGTTTACAGAACCACCAGCTGATGTCCATCAGCAAAAAATGTTTATACTGTGGCTTATTCTTAAAATGGAACAGTCTGCAGCCAGTGAAAATGAATGAATGATAGCTGTTCACATCAAAGAGATGAATTTTATCAATGTAATGTTGAGTGGAAAAAGTAAGTACCAGAATGCAGCATATAGTGTAACATTCCTTATCATATTCTAAGACAGGCGACACCAAAGAAAATATTATTTAGACATAATGTATAAGTGAAGAGAGAAAAGAGAGGGGATGAAAATATTTAGTTTGAGCTGTTGATTATCTTTTGTGGGATGGCAAGAGCATAGGAAATGAAGGAACCCACTGGCAGATGTACATAATGAATTCTCGTATTAACTCAGCTCTCTCTGGAGTCAAGGATGAAAGTATTGATGCTTTAATTGCAAGTTAAAGCTCAGGGCAACTGGAGTGAGAAGAAAAGGAAGGGAGGCAGAAGATGTGAAGCAACACAGTGTTATGGGCTGAATTGTGTCTCCGCCACAAATTCATGTATTGAAGTCCTGACCCCAGTATCTTAGAACAGAACTAGATTTGGGGATCAGATCTTCAAAGAAATAATGAGGTCTTACTCAGTTAGGGTCCAAGTAGGAAGACCCTACTTGGGTCCCTCAGTGTTGTGTCCTTATAAGAGGGAATTTGGACACAGACATGTATGTGCACAGAGAAAGGACCATGTGAAGACATAGGGAGAAGGTGGCCGTCTACAAGCCAAGGGGTGAGACCTCAGTAAAAAACAACCCCGCTGACATCCTTATCTGAGACTCCTGGGCTCCAGAACTGTGAGACAATAAATTCCTGCTGCGTAAGTTGCCCAGTCTGTGGGACTTTGTTAAGGCATCCTGAGCAGACTAAAACACAAAGAGATACCCACAGTCACTTCTCAGATTACCCCAGAAGACACACAGCAGGTCTCCAGGCAACTATGCTCCACTCAGTGAGGCTCATCTGGAATCTCTAAAGGGGGAGGCTGAAGGGAGGATTTATCTTCTGGGTCAGGGCAGCCTGTGGGAAGTCCATGTACTTTTTTGTTGTGTCACCTACTTCTCTTTAGTGAGTGCTCAAAATGCCAGCCCCCATGCCATGCAGTGTAGCCTTTCACCTGAGTCCACAAAGGGCAAGAATAGCTGGATATGCAGGAGGTTGGCCTGGTTGGCCATGGTCAATGGTTAAGGAGACGCTCTGCCCTGACTGGCCCTGGACAAGGGACTCCAGGAGCCCAGCTGGGTTGGATTTTGTGACTCATCAGTCATATGCTAGTCCTTGGTTAGGATAGTGGGTCTGTAGGTATTCATTTTATTATTTTTAAAATAAAATCTAAAAAGTAAGAGGACATGATGGTAATGATGATGTACAAAGAATCAAAGGCTAAATGATGCTTAATTCAATCCTGTGTTTCTGAGTATGTGTGTTTTTCTGTTCTAAAGAGAATAGCAGCTGCTTTTCAATTCTGAGAATCCCTTACTCTTCCTTACATCCAGGAAATTGGTTGGTTATTTTAAAAAGCTAATTTAAACCTATTTGGGGGACAAAAGGGGTCAAATATCTGGTAAAAATTCAACTATTATGTCTCTGACCAGTTTTATTCATGAGCTATTCTTTCTTTTTTTTCATTTAATTTTATTATTTTATTGTTTCCCAAAGTTTCAATTTTTTTTTATTGGGATGTAGCCAGTTGACAATGTTATGGTAGTTTCTGGTGAACAGCAAAGGGACTCAGCCATACGTATACGTTTATCCATTCTCTCCTAAACCCCCCACCCAATGTTAAAAAAAGAATGTACATTTGATTATAGAAAATATTTGTCATTAAATAAGGCCTAATAAAGTAATCGAATACATATGTTCCTAATTTCCACTGCTTGCCAGGTTCTTATGTTTCATTAAAAACGAAAGAATTGTTGCGTGTGCACGTTCAAGTCTGTTGTGAATTACTCACATGCCTTCAACAGGCAACAATCCATGGTTATCACGGACCCTGAACATGGCAAACATTCCTACTTTTCTTAACATTCCTTTCCTACTGCCTCGATTCGTAATGTACACAGTGAAACAGCTTTCTTTCATTTTCTTTGCAGCAGTGCCTTCGTTATTTCATGAGTTATGTAAAGCTGTGCACCCTGCGGTTGGCTTATTCTTTTCTAACTTACTCTCCTTTGGAAGAGAGTGGACTGCTTGATGTATTGATACAAAGGCTAAAAAAGTCATTGATGCCCAGTGCTGGTCATGGTCATTGCAGGAAACAGATGGCACCCTTGAAAGGGTCACGGGTGAGTCTCATGAATGGGTGATTTGCAGAAGTGCCAGTAGATGCAGAGATTCCAGAAGGGGTGGTGAAGCATCCCAGACTCAGCAAGAGGATGGAGGGTTAGGGGAGGGGGAGGTCCCCGGAACCCAGGGAGAATGTGGCAGCTGGAGTAGGGGATACCCATCAGGAGCCATGACCTTTGGTAGAAGATCTCTGCCAGTGCAGAGGAGGTGGATGGACAGAGAGAGAGAAAGAGAGGGGAGAAAATGAATCCTGACCTTTCTCTCCTTCTGTCAGTTCCCCCCTGATTGGCAGGACCCAAACAGAAGCCAGAGGGCTGAAGAGCCCTAGTGATGGAGTGATCCATGGAGAGCAGCTTCCTTGGCTCTTGGCATTGGTGGGAGGTTCGAGGGAGCGCAAGGTAGAACTGAAGGGACAAGCAGAAAGCGTCTGACACACTTACAGGGCAGTTCTCCAGGGCTAAACACATTTTTAATCATTCAAGAAGTACCTTACTCTCCATGTTTTGATAATTGCCATATTTGTTAGGAGACTTTTTTTTCCCCCTTAAAAATTTTAGGTTTTAGTGACTTGGTCCAATTTCAAAAGGGAAGCACTCCCCAGGGGGACCTTGCCTTTGGGCTTCAGGGGACGGTTGTTACCATGTTTGATCCTGGGGACAAACAGGTGGAAGGATGATGTCTGAAACATGTGCTCTTTGTTAGGGAGGAGGGACACAGGAGGGCGGGATGCTGATAATTTCTTATGAATCTTTGTGACCCTGGTACTGGGAAAGATTGAAGGCAAAAGATGGAAGCGGCTGAAGATGAGATGGTTGGATGGCATCATCTACTCAATGGACATGAGTTTGAGCAAGCTCCAGGAGATGGTGATGGACAGGGAAGCCTGGCTTGCTGCAGTCCATGGGGCCAAAGAGTCGGACATGACTGAGAGACTTAACAACAATGATGATAAGGACTTTAAAATTAGTTTTAAATGGAAGGTTTGGGGATTGCTAGTCTGCAATGCAGCAAGGTATATTTGGCAAATACCATATGATCTCACTTATATGTAGAATCTTAAAATAACACAAACCAAAAAACAACTCAAGCTGATAAACGTAGAGAACAGATTCAGTGGTTCCCAGAGGTGGAGAGTTGAGGGTGAGCAAAATGGGTGAAGGGAATCAAAAGGCACAAGTTTTCAGTTATAAAATAGGTAAGTCTTGGGATTTAATGACAGCTATAGTTAGTAATCTTATACTGCATATTTAAAAGTTGCTAAGAATGTAGATCTTAAGAGCTCTTGAGAGAGAGAGTGAAGTCACTCAGTCATGTTAGACTCTTTGCAGCCCCATGGACTGTAGCCTACCAGGCTTCTCCATCCATGGAATTTTCCAAGCAAGAATACTTGAGTGGGTTGCCATTTTCTTCTCCAGGAAATCTTCCTGACCCAGTGATTGAACTCTGGTCTCCCACATTGCAGGCAGATACTTTACCATCTGAGCCACCAGGGAAATTCTGGAGCCCCCCAGAAAAGTTCTCGAGAAAAAAAATGTTGTAATTATGTTGGTGATGAGTGTTAACTAGACTTACTGTGGTGATGGTTTCATAATACATACAAATACTGACTCACGTTGTACACCTAAAACTAATATAAGGGCATATGTCAATTATATTTCAAAGAAGAAAGATGCCATTTTTAAGAAATGTAGATATTGCAAGATGGAAAAGATGCAGAGCTCTGTTCCATAAACTTAGCTGCTTTTGCATTGTGCATTTTTCTTTTCAAAGAATTCTGAGAGCTAGATAAATGGAGGGAAGTAGATGCATATAAACAGGATTAAGCATTTGAGTGAGTCTTTAGTTTGGATGGGGTAGGATTATTTTCCTTCCTCAAGAAAAGAAGAAAGTTCCTAGGATGTATGTATCCTGAAGAGTTTATTTGATGTTTCATCTTCCAAGGGGTCTTCCCAACCCAGGGATCGAACCTGTGTCTCCTGCGTCTCCTGCATTGGCAGGCAGATTCTTTACCACTGAGCCATCTGGATTGAACCCGTGTCTCCTGCATCTCCTGCATTGGCAGGCAGATTCTTTACCACTGAGCCACCTAAAGAGTCTATTTGGAAAGACATTGTTCCTGCCACTCATACTCTCCTTTCCCTAGAAGGTTGTCATTCTCTGTCACTTGGACAGCGTTCCTTGCAGACAAGACTGTGGGGGAGCCCTGGACCTACCCTCCTGTGTAAATCACCAGGGGCTGAGACTTGCTTCTGGATACTGTTATATCATAAAACCAAAACACTGGCAAGACGAAAAGTCTAAAATCTGAAAGTAATGCTCAAACAGGCTCACAATAGATGTTGAGCAGATTTGGGGAAGATTTAAACAAAATCAGATTCCAAACATCTAAAATTTGGAGGGAAAAATATTCCTAGAGCCAGACCTCTCCAGGTGTGCTGTTCCCAGGAAAAGTGAGGGGCATGGTGCATAGAATACAAGAGTAAGGCAGAGGTGTCCTTAAATTCCCATATCACCAGATTTTATGTCTTCTTACAAGTGGATAAGGGAGGGGACATCATGAACACACATCACGAGGTCAAAGGAGTTTCCCACACTGAGCTGTGATGTGTTGGCTCCTGAAGGGCAGGCAAGTCTTAACTTTCTTATTATCTCCTGGAATTCTAGAAAATTGTCTGACACATTCTGGTGGTAGCTTCATACACATCTCTTGAATTTGATTATTCAGGAGGAGGAGGGGCTTAGAAGATATTAGTAATGTTGATGTGCCTTGTGGAAAGATCCACCGCTTCTTTATGGGTTTGGCAATTGCAGTTTTATGTAAATATTTTATAACCACTGCTTTGTGGAACTTTGGCAGATTTCTGGCTTGCTAACCAAGCAGTAACAAGGCTAACATTGTTTTATAATTAGGTTTAGGACTTCCCACCTCCTTAGACTAAGGCAAGGAAATTCCAAAATCCCTGCAGGTGCTAGCCTATCAAGAATTCCTGAAAGCAAAACAAGACAAAGAAATGGAGTCGGCCATGATTCCACAATTACGGTTACTGTCAGAAGTACAAGGGCAAGACTATTTTTTTTTTCATTGAATGGAACTTATTATTCTGTGGAAAAATAACCAACCCCCCAAAACTCTCAAGAGACATACTTAGGAACCTTCCAATAACAACTTTCTGCCATGATCCTATTGTTTCTGTCAACTTGGCTGCTCCTCAGTCTTTAGTCATGAAATGTAATTTCATTTCTGGAATCTCAGAAAGATGTAGGTGATAAGATAAGCCCCAAAGCTATGAGGTTTCTTGCAAAAATGTAAAGTCATCATCTTTTGCACAGAAAATGTAACAGCTTTCTTTCTGCTCTTTATGCAGCATACTGGAGTAGTTTACAAGTTAGCAAGCTTCAGGTTTTGTGGGTCTTTGGTTTTAAATCCCTTTTATAGAAAAAATATTTGCCAGGCTTGGTAGGCAGCCTAAGGGAGACCTCCAGTGATCTCCATCACCAAGTGTTGAACCCCGTGTGTAATTTCCTCCCACCCTGAAAAGAGAGGACCTGTGATAGCAATAGTGATATAGTGGAAAGGACAGCTTGTGGTTTTTGAGGTAGGTCATTGGAGATGAGGACGCTTCCACCTTCTTCTCTCTTGGACCACTCAACCTGGGGGAAGCCAGCTGCCATGTTGTGAGGATACTCAAGCAGTCCTGTTACAGAGAGGACCACATGCTGAGAAACCGAGGTTCCCAGCAGCACTCAGCACTGACTCACCAGCCATGAGAGTGGGCCAGTTAGGAGGTGGATCCTCTGGCCAGTCAAGTCTTCAGATGACCGCAGCCCCAGCTGACACTGTGATGGTAACCCCACACGAGATCTGGAGTCCCTCAACTGCTCATCCCCAGATTTCTGACTAATATAAATAGGATGAGAAAATAAATGGTTATGGCTTTTCCAAACTGTTATGTTTTAGAGGATTTGTTCTACAGCAATGGATAACAGATACTAAGTGATGATTATGAGCTAGAAATTAGAGTCAGTCATTAAGAATAGTGAGAATAGGACCTGAGATGAGACACAAGTTCAGATAAAAAGTGTTTCTTCACTGCATAATTTTTACTAGGATTTTAAAAATCAAGGGGATGCAAAGCTCTTGAGTTTGAGAAGCCTGCTTTGTAAGCAGTGCATGAGTTACAGCAGGGCTTGAGTGAGTGAAGGATGAAATAAGAAATGGGGTAGGGAGAGAAGGGACTTCCCTGGTAGCTCAGCTAGTAAAGACTCCACCTGCAATGCAGGAGACCCCACTTCAATTCCTGGGTTGGGAAGATCCCCCAGAGAAGGGATAGCCTACCCACCCCAGTACACTCCAGTGTTCTTGGGCTTCCTTGGTGGCTCAGATGGTAAAGAATCCACCTGCAATATGGAGAACCTAGGTTCAATCCCTGAGTTGGGATCCTCTAGAGGAGGGCACAGCAACCCACTTCAGTATTCTTGCCTGGAGAATCCCCATGGACAAAGGAGCCTGGCAGGCTACAGTCTATGGGGTCACAGAGAGTTGGACATGACTGAGCAGCAACTAAGCACAGCACAGGGAGAGAAGACATTTGGTTTTTAAATTCTTACAATCTCATTAGTAACTTGGGCTCTGAAGGTAGATTTAGGTAATCAAAAACTAATCCTTGAAGAGTGAAATACCAACCAACATACATTCATCTGAAAAATGCAGAGGCTGTCAACTGAGGCTGTCAAGGCTGAATTCTTGGTGGGATGTCACTCATTGCATGCCTACTCATGGTAGAAATTGAACATGCATTCCTGAGGGGCTTAGAAAAAACAATCCAAACTCCTTCAAGACAGAATTTCCGGTAACTACTACCAACTATTCGAAACTGTCATAGATAATAACGCTTTTAAGGGGTAGTAGAATTTGAAATAGGATTTGTTGTAATCCTTCCTTAGAATATAGCCAGGAAGGGAGATTCCATTGCAAGACCAGAGCCTAGAATTATGAAACCACAGACTTCCACTCATAACAGTTTGGGCTCCTAGCTACTACGAAGAACCCTCTTGCTACACAACAAATAAATCTTGCATTCATCATCGTGAAGATATTTTATAAGGCTCTGGAATATTTGTAATGATGCGTGAGCTCAGAATGAGGAGAATGGACAAGGAAATGTTCCTGAGGGCAAACTCTTACATTAGTCCTGACATGTGGAGCCTAAGCCTTGTCTGTATAACACAGAGTCTCACCCAGTAGGACACAGAGGAGGCAAAGGTGGCCCCAAGTCATCACTCAGCTCTTAGCAAAAGCAAACACACACCCTCTTTGGCAGAGGCCTGAAGGAAAGAAAGGAGAGAGGATCAAGTAAGAACACACAGGTAGCTTCAAGGATATTGTGATAGTCTAGCTTTTAAATTGCAGCATGGATTGTGTTTTCATTTACATCATTAGTTACCTAGAGTTTGCACATGTAATTGTGTACCATTTTTATTTAAACCAAATAAAATGCCTCCCTTACCTGTCCCCACAAACAAGAACCACAGGACTGGAAAAGGTCAGTTTTCATTCCAATTCCAAAGAAAGGCAATGCCAAAGAATGCTCAAACTACTGCACAATAACACTCATCTCACATGCTAGTAAAGTAATGCTCAAAATTCTCCAAGCCAGGCTTCAACAGTACGTGAACTGAGAACTTCCAGATGTTAAAGCAAGATTTAGAAAAGGCAGAGGAACCTGAGATCAAATTGCCAACATCCGTTGGATCATTGAAAAAGCAAGAGAGTTCCAGAAAAACATCTACTTCTGCATTATTGACTATGCCAAAGCCTTTGACTGTGTGGATCACAACAGACTGAGGAAAATTCTTAAAGAGACGGGAGTACCAGACCACCTTACCTGCCTCTTGAGAAACCTGTGTGCAGGCCAAGAAGCAACAGTTAGAACTGGACATGGAACAACGACTGGTTCCAAATTGGGAAAGGAGTATGTCAAGGCTGTCTATTGTCATCCTGCTTATTTAACTTATATACAGAGTACATTATGCGAAATGCTGGATTGGATGAAGCACAAGCTGGAATCAAGATTGCTGGGAGAAATATCAGTAACCTCAGATATGCAGATGACACCACCCTTATGGTAGAAAGTGAAGAAGACCTAAAGAGCCTCTTCAAGAGACTGAAAGAGGAGAGTGAAAAAGTTGGCTTAAAATTCAACATTCATAAAACTAAGATCATGGCATCTGGTCCCATCATTTCATGGGAAATAGATGGGAAAACAGCGGAAACAGTGACAGACTTTATTTTTTTGGGCTCCAAAAGTACTGCAGATGGTGACTTCAGCCTTGAAATTAAAAGATGTTTGCTCCTTGGAAGAAAAGCTATGACCAACCTTGACAGCATATTAAAAAGGAGAGACATTGCTCTGCTGACACAGGTCCATCTAGTCAAAGCTATGGTTTTTCCAGTGGTCATGTATGGATGTGAGAGTAGGACCATAAAGAAAGCTGAGCGCGGAAGAATTGATGCTTTTGAACTGTGGTGTTGGAGAAGACTCCTGAGAGTCCCTTGGACTGCAAGGAGGTCAAACCAGTCAATCCTAAAGGAAATCAGTCCTGAATAATCATTGGAAGATGAATATTCACTGGAGCTAAAGCTCCACTACTTTACGTACTGATACGAAGAACTGACTCATTGGAGAAGACCCTGATGCTGGGGAAGATTGAAGGCAGGAGGAGAAGGGGATGACAGAGGATAAGACGGTTGGGTGGCATCAGTCTGAGCAAGCTCCGGAAGTTGGTGATGGGCAGGGAAGACTGGAGTGCTCCAGTCCATGGGGTCACAAAGAGTCAGACACAACTGAGCGACTGAACTGAACTGAACAAGCACTTGCTTCTCAGGGAAATACATGTGCTTCCCATTCATTCTCAAGATGGATTAGATGTCCCTCCCTCTGTTTTTAAAATACACTGGGCAGATCTCTGACACTGCACTCCCTGAACTGGGCCGTAATTATTTGTTTGTGTATCTGTCAGCTAGTTCAAACAGCTGACTCTGAGATCACCTTTAACCTATTCCTGACACATCCAATGACTGATAACATCCTTGTTGAGTGAAAGAATGAAATAAACGAAGAATGTCAACTAAGGAGTTTGAACTTTATCTGAGATATTGAGGATGCAGGAGAGATGCAATGATTTTAACTCATTTTTGATGACAAAGCGTTGATGAGAACAAAGATATGGAAGTACGAGCTGCAGAGGCGAGGAGAGGGCTGGTCCATGGTCCACTTGGTGGAGGAGGTGGGAAGGCTTCTCGGAGGAGGTGTTGTCTGAGGTGAGACTTGAGGACTCAGTCATCCATTCATTTATTCAAAATAGATTTTACTGGGCATGTACTACTGGCTAGGCTGTGGCAGAGGCTAAGGCTGTAAAGATAAACAGACAGACCTCTGAGTGAGGCAATTGGACAGTGGGGGCAGGGCAGACATTCTAGAGGGGAAATAACTCTGTGACTATCTGGGCCATCAGAGAAAGAGGTGTTCGAGTGAGCAGCTGGCATTCAGCATAGAAACAGCATATGTGAAAGTGTAATATGTGAGACTAGACTGAGGGGAGAAATTCATGCACATCCCTTATTTTGAGGCTGAGAATGGGCATGAAGATGGCAGCTACATTCCAGGTATATTCAGCTTGTTATGGGGAAAGATGCTTGAGGTGGGGGGCACCCCAAGTTTTAGCAATCTGTCTTTGAATAGCAGATGGTCACCCAGGGGTGGTTACTGAAATAGTTTTCTTTATATGTGAAATAAGGATGATGATCCCTGAAAAAGGGCATTGAGTTTTCACTCTAACAGTGTGTTTGTTGATCTGGAGGAAGGATGATGTTGCTGACCATTTATTTTTTTCTTTTTGGGAGAACATGTGGCAATGCAAGGTAGGCAGGAGGTGATGTTGCTTTCGGAATTCTCATCAAGAGCATACGCATCAATGCCTTGGGCAAAAAGAGCAATTTACTTTCCCATTTAAAATAGGGTAGACAGTTCTTGCTTTGTGCAGGACCATAGGTACGATCTTGTAGACCGACACATTGCAAAGTGATCTTAATAATCAAGGGGCAAAGTTATAATTCTTCTGTGAACTCTCAAATTTATTTGTCAGAACATCAAACGCTCCCTTTCTGTAAGTTATGAATATATTGATGTTGTCAATTGATTGCTCAATCATGTCCAACTCTTTGGGACCCCGTGGACTGTAGCCTGCCAGGTTCCTCTGTCCATGGGATTCTCCAGGCAAGGATACTGGAGTGGGTTGCTATTCCCTTCTCCAGGAGATCTTCCCAACCCAGGGATTGAACCTGGGTCTCCTGCACTGTAGGCAGATTCTTTACTGTCTGGGCCACCAGGGAAGTCCCGTGGCTTCCCTCGGACTATAGAGAAACGAAAAAAATTGTAAAATTGATGTATGTATGTATGGTACATATATATTTATATTTAGTACCCAGTAATTTCAAATGTTAGAAAGATTGAGAATGAAAATATTTTATTTCTTTGTAAAAGCTATGTCAAGAATAGTTTGTACGGCTTGCCTTCTTTGGATCTTTTCTCCGTCTTAAAGAATTGTTATACTCCTTTTAAAATTTGAAGCAACTCTCAGCATTTTATCCTTTGTGTGTTAATGAGGAATAGCTCTCAGAGTTCTTTCAATTGCCGTTGTTTTCTGCCTACATCACTTTGCTTCCCTGTTTTGCGTCTCAGCTGCGTCCTCACTCATCGTGACTAACTTCATCCTCCTTAATCTTCTGGCTGCATGTCTGAAGTCTCAGGAACCAAGGCCACATCTATGTTCCTATGATCGACTCTTTCTTCTCTAACCCTGCATTTGCTTGGAAATTGACTTCCAGCCTTATTCCTTCTTATTTCTTTGCTGCACTTTAGCGTTTGCACATTTCACTGTCCACTTTGGTACACACCTTGCTGGCTCTGTGTGATCTGAATAACAACAGATGCACAGTGACCCTCATTGATAAGACTGTGGTAGAAGTCAGATCACTGCTCTTGGTGTGTGCCTGCTAGTTACGTAGTGATTAGGGGACGGAAAGCCTAGCCGTGAAGTTTATGCAGTCGCCCGCAGTTAATACACTTCAGTAACCTGCTATTTGTGCCATGTAATTGCACATCTGGTGTCATCTAATTAAAACATAGAAGTTTAGGCATATTGGAACTGTTGCATTATATAATTTTGTGTATATGTAAAATTTCTTTATCTGGATGTGTTTTATTTCTTACTTTTTGATAAGGAAAATCATATTAACACAATAAAACCACCTATATTATCACCTTGGGGCTTCCCTGGTGGCTCAGCGGTAAATAATCCACCCACAGTACAGGAGACACAGGTTCGATCCCCTGGATCGGGAAGATCCCCTGGATGAGGGCATGGCAACCCACTCCAGTGTTCTTGCCTGGAGACTCCCCCTGGACAGAGACCCCTGGCTGGCTACAGTCTACAGGGTCGCAAAGAGTGGACATGACAGAAGCGACTTAGCATGCAAGCACATGTTATCATCTTAATACAAAATTTTAAGTTTATTTATAAAATGCTATCGCTGCTGTTAAGTTAATCTCTGACACCATTTCTCCTTCCATCCAAATACTAACCAGGGCCTACCCTGCTTAACTTCTGGGATCAGATGAGATCAGGCGCGTTCAGGGTAGTATGGCCTTAGGCCCATTTCTTCAGGCTTCTTTTTCTGGGTCACAAATGATCCCAGTAGCATTTTCCCCCATGCTCATAATTTTAAAAACTGAGGTGTCCCTTACAGATGTGACCCTGAATTCCACATTCAACTTCATGTTAACTTACTCTTAGATGCACTTTGCTGCCAGTCACAGCCTTATAGTTATAGTCTTAGTTTGGACTCAGTTTTTCAAACAGAGCCAGGGTTTTCTGGCTTTGTTTTCCTTCTCCCAGTGCCTGTGAGGGTTTTTCTGTGAATTCCCGCCAGGAGCAAAATGTGCAGATTCCAGAGAGAGATGCTTGGACCACTCTGCAGGAGGGCTGTCTGGTGTTGGCTGCTCAGATCCAGGGGGCTTGCGCAGCCTTTGATGGGAACTGGAGTTCTGTCTGGCTCAGTGGTGGTGCTTGGGGTATGTTTTGTGAGCTTAGTCACGCGTTTGGTTCCTTCTCTGTCCCTGCTTGCTGTCTGGAAGGATATCAGAGCAGCATGGCCCAGGGGGTCATGCAAGGCTGAGAACAGTGAGCCTGCAGGAAGATGCCCTGGAATTTTCTCCATGAAATGCAGAGCTTAGCATGTGTGCGTGCTAAGTCACTTCAGCCATGTCCAACTCTTTGCAGCCTATGGATTACAGCCCGCCGGGCTCCTCTGTCCATGGGGTTCTCCAGGCAAGAATACTGGAGTGAGCTGCCATCTCTGTCTCCAGCAGAGATTAGAGCCACAGTCAGCTCTGTAGGAAAACAAACAGGGTTAGATCTGCCCCACAGCTAGGATACTGATGATAAACGGTGGAACTTTTCTATGAAAGTTTTCACTGTAGAAATCGCTGACTTGAGAGTTGAATGATGTTAAGCCCTGGGTGGTTTTTTTGCCCAACTTGTAGGGGAGAATAGTCTTTTCAATATCCAGTCTCTGGGGTTTCTCATGCTTCTCTGCTCTCTGGCTGTCATAGTGTGAGCCCTAAATCTAACTGGTTTGGCTCTGATGTTCAATTTTTTCTCCCAATTACAATCAACATGTGAAAATCTCCTCCACTTTACTTGGGTCTGCAGAAATTTAAATCAGAAATGCCACGTTAAAAAAAAAAAAAAAAGACTCAGCTATATTTTAGCTTGTTTCAATGTTTGTGGCTACCTAGATTTCCTGGGTGTGAAGAACCTGTTCGGAACATATTGTGGTAAAGAATCTGCCTGTAGTGCAGGAGACGCAGAAGACACTGGTTCAGTCCCTGGGTCAGGAAGATCCCCTGGAGGAGGGCATGGCAACCCACTCCAGTATTCTTGCCTGGAGAATCCCATGGACAGAGGGGCCTGGTGGACTGCAGTTGAAAGGGTCACAGAGAGTCAGACACGACTGAGCAGAGAGAGAAAGAGAGGGAAGGCAGTAACAGCATAATGATTGAGAAGTTGTAAGTGAATATTTTGGGCTTCAGAAATTTCCTGAAATTCCCTGAGTTAATAGCTGTGTTTCAAACATAATTGAGGGGTGGCATTTTACCAAGAATTATAATCTAAATATACCACAATATTATTATAAATATTAAAAAAAATCTCTGCTAAGTCACTTCAGTCATGTCCGACTCTTGGCGACTCCATGGATGGCAACTCATCAGGCTCCCTCATCCCTGGGATTCTCCAGGCACTCAAAAAAGAGAAAGGCAAAGGCAAAAAATAATGGACAGTGCCTGTATAAAAAGAAAAATGAACCATGTTGTGATTCTGATACTAGGCCCATCTGTATGCATGTATTAGCAGTTCTTTGCATCAGATACTTCTAAGTAGCTTAGAGGGGCTATTCCAGAACTCTTCTTTTCAAGAATCATATTTTCCATCCTGTAATTTTAGATGTCGGAAGAAATATTTGATCTAAAAGAGGAATCAGAATCATTTAAAGTTTTCTGAACAGGATTCCTAACCATATTTTAAAAAACAGTTGGCACATCAGCTTTATAGGTGAAAACATAATAAGACCAATTTGTTTATATTTGTCATAATTAGAGATAATTTCCCTCCAAAGACTGTTGTTTAGATTGATGCCAGTGGCCACAACCAAGGAAAAAACGGAAGAGAAAAGTCAGAAGTCCACAGATCAAATACAGAATCTTAATTTTTAGTTCCTCAGTGCTGCCTTGTTAATTAATGACTGCATATCTCAGCTCGCAAAGTTCTTGGTGACTCATATGGGTGAAGAATCTGCAGTGCAGGAGACCAGAGTTCAATCTCTGGGTCATGACGATCCCCTGGAGAAGGGAGTGGCCACCCACTCCAGTATTCTTTCCTGGAGAATCCATGGACAGAGGAGCCTGGTGGGCTACATGTAGTCCATGGGGTCACAGAGTCAGACACCAATGAGTGACCAACACTTTCACTTTCTCTCCCAGCTCATATATTCAGACCACAGTAATAGATTCTAGGACACCTGGCCACTAGTTTGGCATTGCCACTAATTCTGTGAATGTAGTCAAGATGCTTCTTCTTTGTTTCTTTTGGTCTTGCGGCCTGTAGGATCTCAGTTCCTGGTGTGGAATAGTCACAGTGAGGTTAGTGGCTGCCATCCTGGACACTGTAAATCATGAAACATTTCTGTCTTTGCAGGAAAATTCTGTTGAAGGAAGAAACTAGAGGTAGAGTTTTCCTCAAGTATAACTGAATTTGGGTGTTTGAACAAAACCTCTGACACTCATTTCTTTCTACCTTTCAACTATTTTTCTATTGTGTTGGCTCCGTTTTCATTGCAGCAAGGTGGCCATAGTGACTGTAATCTCACATCTTAACAAACTTAAGTTCAGCATGAAAGAGCTTCTCTTTCCAAGAACTCCTGTGCAAATGCTGGAAGCTGGCTGACTGGACCTGCTCAGATCACAAGGAAGTCTCTGATTGGCTTAGGCCTAGTCACATGCTCTAGCCCTGGGCTCTGGACCATTAATGAAACACAAAGGAGCATAAAGGATAAAACAAGCTGACAGAAGAGTAGGTACAGCAGTTTTAAGAAACAGAAGCAGACATAAAGTCTTAAAGTATGTTTCTACAAAGCATCAGACAATATCCTATGAACAACAAAAAACACCTAAAATGAAATTACTTAGAGGTGCAGGGGAAAAAAAAGGTGGGCAAAGATTAGAAAACAGACCCAAGAAAATGGGTAATGACGGTATTAGTTTCGGATAAGATAAATTTCAAGGCAAAAGCATTGGGTAAGACAGAATGTCATTTTAGATGAAAGATACAGTCTACAAGGAAGACATAATACTCAAAAACCTATGCTATCCCAAGTACATGAACCTGAAACATATTATACAACATCTACTGGATATATAAGAAGAAATTGACAAATACCCGATGTCATCAAAGTTAACAAATGTCCCTCAGTCTTTGACAGATCAAGCAGACAAAGTAAATAAAGGTTTAAAAAGCATGACATAATTTGAAAGTAGAAATAATAGATGTACATTATTTACAGTACAAAGAACTGACCTTTTAAAAAGCATTCATGGGACATATATGATAATTAATCATAAACTCAGATAATACAAATCTATTTTACATAGCATAAATTGTACATCTTACAATCTAGTTATTATTTTGTGGTAGATCTAGAGATAAATAGCAAAACAATGATTAAAAAATGATCAGTGCTCCAAACTTAAAAAAGCAAACCAAGACATCCCCACTAATGACTTTCGGGTTTAATATTGATACTATTTTTAGCTCATTCTTTTGTTTTCAAGGATCAGAGATTCTTGTAATTTATCTCAGGAATAGGGGAACAGATTGCTACGCTACGGGAACTAGAATAGGAGGAAAAATGCCTTTGGAACCCAGCTCCCTGCTTCTCTCTGTTAGGGGGGCATCTTTGTGTCCCCCTCTTCTTTCCTCCTGCCCTGAACCCCAATCCCTGTTGCAGGTACAGAAAAGAAAAATTAGGTTAAAGTCATGTGTTGCATTTCTTTTCTCAAACAAATGCATAAATCTGCTTTCACATTTTTGTGTGTGACTTGGTTAAGGTGAGTCAGCATCCTTGTGTCCAGGAAAATCCCAAGGCAAGCACAAAGTGGAGTTTCTTTGTCATAAGGATGGGCCTGATCCTGGACGTTGGTGAATTTACAATGTTACAGGCATGAAATTAAAAGACACTTGCCTCTTGGAAGGAAAGCTACAACAAACCTAGACAGCATATTAAAAAGCAGAGATATCACTCGGCCAACAAAGGTCCATATAGTCAAAGCTATGGTTTTTCCAGTAGTCATGTATGGATGTGAGAGTTGGATCATAAAAAAGGCTGAACCCCAAAGCACTGACACTTTTCATCTATGGTGCTGGAGAAGACTCTTGAGAGTCCTTTGGACTGCAAGGAAATCCAACCAGTCAATCCTAAAGGAAATCAACCCCGAATATTCATCAGAAGGACTGTTGCTGAAGCTAAACCTGCAATATTTTGACCACTTGATTCAAAGAGCTGACTCACTGGAAAAGGTCCCGATTATGGGAAAGATTGAGGGCAGGAGAAGGGGGCGACAGAGGATGAGATGGTTGGGTGGCATCACTGACTCGCTGGACATGAATTTGAGCAAACTCTGGGAGATGGTGAAGCAAACTCTGGGAGAGGAGCCTGACATGCTGAAGTCCATGAGATCACAAAGAGTCGGACATGACTGGGCAGCTGAACAATAATAGCAGGAGCCAGCCCTCCAAGCAGTGACTGGCTTTTCATGGCTGCACCAAGGGAAACAGACACATCATGTTATTCTAACTTCTGTGACAGCGAAGTTAGAACATTATAGATGGTTAAATTGTCAAAATAATTCTTGAAGACACAAACAAGTTACCTTGAAAATAACCTTCTAGTTTGTCATATTCCCTTTAATATCAAGAAAAAATGAGGCATTACTGTGTTTTGCAAGGTTGAATGTGGAAAACAGAAGGAAAAAACTGATTTCTAAGGTGACACTCAAAAGAATTTTTACATCTTTTTCCTACTGTGATATAAAAACCCCACAAATTGCTATTCTAAGTCTCAGCTCATGACCGGTGAAGGTCTGAGATATATTTCACCACCTTCCTTATGCTTCAAAGGCTTAATGGGAAGATTGAGAGGCTGCTGTGTCTGGCTCGCTGATTCAATGACAGCATTTGCCACATGGTGGCAGTGATCAGACCTGCCTGAGGAGTCGATCACAGACTCCTGTGATTCATCTGGATCGTGGAAATCTGATGGTATAAATATGCAGTATCCACTCATGTGAATTACATACAAACTAATAGACTAGTGACAGGCTTCCTTATAGAATGAAACATGTGAAATCCGCCCTGTATGCGAGACAGCAAAAAAGACACAGATGTATAGAACAGTCTTTTGGACTGTGGGAGAGGGAGAGGGTGGGATGATTTGGGAAAATGGCATTGAAACATGTATAATATCATATAAGAAACGAATCACCAGTCCAGGTTCGATGCAGGACACAGGTTGCTTGGGGCTGGTGCACTGGGATGACCCAGAGGGATGGTATGGGGAGGGAGGTGGGAGGGGGGTTCAGGATTGGGAACACGTGTACACCCGTGGCGGATTCATGTTAATGTATGGCAAAACCAATACAATATTGTAAAGTAATTAGCCTCCAATTAAAATAAATAAATTAAAAAAAAAAAAACTGCACTCTGATCGAACACACACACACACACACACACACACACACACACACACACAAAATCAAAATAATAAAGAAGTGGCAGATTCCAGATGATAGGATATGGTTTTCAAAGAATTTTTTTTTTTTTTTCGAATCAGTATCTATTATCACCAGTTAGTTATATTCAACAACTATTTCAGCAAATATTTCTTTGGTGTTATATGCAACTCCTGGGGAGGGACAGATGTGTGTCTTTAAGGGGTTACTTGAATCAGGGAGGATGACTTGGCGAAACCCATTAGAGGTGAGGGGGTTGGTCGGAAAGGTATCACAGGTCTGCCGAGGATGAGAGCTGCACGTGGAATGAGGTGGTTGGCAGAGCTGGAAGGAGATTAAAATAATAAAATTTGGTGATTTACTCCTGATGATAGATAGGGATCTGGAAAACAAAAATCTAGTGTCTCTCTTGCTTTGGCTTGCTGTTGTTTAGTTGCTAGGTGTATCCAACTCTTTGCGACCCCATGGACTGTAGCCCGCCAGCCTCCTCTGTCCATGGATTTCCCAGCTGGAAAATACTGGAGTCAGTTGCCATTTCCTTCCTGACTCAGGAATTGAAACCGCAGATTCTTTACTGTCTGAGTTGCCCAGTAATGTCCATATTCTAATCCTTGTGTGTGCCAAGTTGCTTCAGTCATGTCCAACTCTTTGAGACACTATGAACTGTAGCCTGCCAGGCTTCTCTAGAGGTTCATGGGATTCTCCAGGCAAGAATACTGGAGTGAGTTGCCATTCCCTGCTCCAGGAAGGAGATCTCCCCGACCCAGGGATCAGTGCACATATCATTTTATGTCTCCTGCATTAGCAGGCGGGTTCTTTACTACTAGCATACCTGGGAAGTAGTCTATGAATATGTTATTTCACCTGGCAAAGGGACGTTGCAAACATGATTCAGTTAAGGATCTTGAGATGGCGAGATTATTTTGGATTATCCTAGTGGGCCCGGTGCAGTCACAGGGTCCTTACAAAAGGGAGGTCGGAAGGTCAGAGCAAGAGGTGATTTGACAACAGAAGCGGAGGTTGGAGTGATATGGGGACAGTGGGCCGAAAGTGAAGGCAGCCTTTAGAGGTGGAAAAAGCAAAGAAGTGGCTCTCCTTAGAGCCTCCAGAAGGAGTCCAGCCCTGACAGACCGTCTGGAACTTCTGTCCTTCACAGCTGTAGGACAGTAATAGGGCTGTGATGCTTTAAGTCTCTGAGTTTCCGGTGATTTGTTACAAAAGCAATGGGAGGGACTTCCCTGGTGGTCCAGTGGTTGAGACTTTGCTTTCTAATGCAGGGGGTGTGAGGTCAATCCCTGGGTAGGGAAGTAAGATCCCACATGTCTCGGGGCCAAAAGACCAGAACATAAAGCAGAAGTAGTGTTGTAATAAATTCAATAAAGACTTTAAAATGGGCTTCCCAGGTGGTGTTAGTGGTAAAGAATCCTCCGGCCAGTGCAGGAGATGCAAGAGACACGGGTTTAATCCCTGAGTCTGGAAGATCCCCTGGAGTAGGAAATGGCAAGCCACTCCAGTATTCTTACCTGGAAAATTCCATGGGCAGAGGAGCCTGGTGGGCTACAGTCCATGGGGCTGCAACGTGCCTCAAGGTCAAAAAAACAAAACATAAAACAGAAGCAATAGTGTAATAAATTCAATGAAGACTTTAAAAATGGAACACATGAAAAAATTCAAAAAAAGAGCAATGGAAAACTGACGCGTCCACTTACATTGTTTCTTTCCTTCGTCCCTCTTTTCCTTCATTTTTTCAACAAATATTTATGGAGTGTCTGCTACGTGCTGAGCATTGTGAGATATATCAGTGAAGAAGAGACTGGCCTTGGCTTCTAGAAATTTATAGTGTAGAGTGAATTATTATCATAGAAGTACTTCAATTTACTGTATCATGAATTTTTGGACTTGTAGGTTTTGAAGAAACTATCAGTAAGTCCTATGTTTAGACGAAACTTTGTTCTTCAACACTTCTGTCTTCATTCTATACTGTCTCTAGTTGCTAGTAACATCTTGAAAATTCAACAATGTATACTAGAAAACTTGCCACAGATATATGTTTAAAAATATTTCCAGCACCTACCCCATTGCTTGTATGTCAAATTTTTTGATCATCTGTTTTGTGAGAGTCTCTTACCCTGCCTCCACCACTGTCCATCCTTGCAGGCTCCAGACTGTCTGCTGATGGATGGCACTCATACATGGCATGGAAAATCCAGTGGCGCTGAGCCTCTGAGCCATAATCATGGCTGGAAATGTAGGAGATGGGTAAAGAGTACTCAGAAGTGTTAGAAGGAGTCCTTCGGGAGAAGCATTTGTGGCTGAGAGATGCGACCCTCACTTGTCAAAGGCCTGCTTCGCCAACCAGCTACTGTGTGCCTTGGGTGGGCCCTGGCCTCACCTACAGAATATTGGTTTTGTCCTGTCCTCAAAACTGAGTAAGATAAGTATGGCTGAGATGTTGTGTCTCACCTAGGCATGGTCTTCTTCTTATTGATTACTGCTTGATTCAAAGATGGTTTATAAGGTTCTCAACCAATAGCATTGCAGACTCCATGGGATTTGTCAGCAGCTTGCTAAAAGGCTAAAATTGCCCCATTTACCAATTCATTCACCGAAACAGGGAATGGTTATTTTAAACTTTTAATTCACAAGCATAGGGGTTTCTGAAAGCTGATAAAACAACCCATTAGGTGAGACTGATATGGGGATCTTTGCTGGCTAAGAGGAAGACTCCAAAGGAATCAGGTTGGAGCTACTGATTTTCCTATTAAGCAAGTGACTGAGGATTGGGAGAGAAAGAGAGAGAGAGGCCAAGCACCGAGCTTTTACATATAAATAATTCAACCAACATTACTTGATCATTAGATACGCATTGTATATTGGGGTTTATAGTTAAAAAAAATCCATGCCTTTCAAAATCTTCCTTATTTTAACAAGGAGAAGATTTCTGCAGAGAAAAATAATAGAATATTAAGAAATTACATTATATTCAGGATGGTTTTTATTCAAGGAGGCTGGGATCCTTCTATACAACTTACCCCACACCCCTTGGCTTAGCAGGTGAGCTGTGCCCAGTTCCAGCTGTCCTTCTGCTTTTATTTGTTACTTTTCTTTCTCATCAGCTTCAATTATCAACTGTGCCACTGATTCTCCTCCTTACCCAGCTCAATGCTTTCCTTTTCTTGATAAAAATATGTAGAAATGTCCTCTTTACTAGCTTGGAATGAGATTCATAAATGATACAGCATACTTATAAGCTTAAAAAAAAATCCCGTGTGTGTGTTAGTTGCTCAATTGTGTTCGACTCTTTGAGACCCCATGGACTGTAGCCCGCCAGGCTCCTCTGTCCATGGGATTCTCCAGGCAAGAATACTGGAGTGGGTTGCCATTCCCTTCTCCAGGGGATTTTCCCGACCCAGGGATCAAACCCAGGTCACCTGCATTGTAGGCAGATTCTTCACCATCTGAGCCACCGGGAAATCCTTATTTACCTTTAAACTTAAACAAACAAACCATACAACGCAGTACAGTAATTTGACTAAGGGCAGGAGGCCTAGAGCCAGCTTGCTGAGGTTCAAATCCAGTGTCTGCCATGGGACCTTGGGCAAGTTACCTGACCTCTCTGTGCTTTAGTTTCTCCTCTATGAGATGGGGGTAAGAATACCCATCTCAAAGGGTTATTGTGAGGATCACAAGTGAGTCATATGTACAGCTCTTAAAATACATATGGCACACAATAAGCTCTCTGTTACCTCATAATGTCCTCGGTGAGATATAAGGAGGAAATAAAAGTAGATTATAATAAAATAATTTATATTTTAATATATGAATGCTCAGACATGATCACATTAGCAAAACAAATGAAATAGTCAGACCCTTACTCCGATTCATAAGGAGTAAGTTTTTATTTAAGCAAGATATTCAACTGAGTATTGTTGACATTTGAAAGGATATCTGGCTTTTGAAGAACACCTAACTCACTGTATCCTCATACGTATGTCAAATCTGTGTAACCTGATGGCTACTAACACAAGTGTACAAAAGACTGATTCCATAAGCCAGCCTTCCAGTGCTATTGTGATTTTCTGAAATGGTAACTTGTTCTTTATAAACTTCTAAATGAAAGAGATTTATAGGATACATTCGGAAGTGATGATACTTTAAAGTATATTAAAGCCATGCCAAAAATACTTTGTTTCTAGACTCAGGTGAAAATATACTATTCATCTCTATGAATATCTGTTCGTAAACTGGGCTTCCCAGGTGGCCCAGTGGTAAAGAATCTGCCTAGCAATGCGGGAGACACTGCAGACTTGGGTTCCATCCCTGGATTGGGAAGATCCTTTGGAGAAGGAAATGGCAACACACTGCAGGATTCCTGCCTGGAGAATTCCATGGACAGAGGAGCCTCGTGGGCTAGGGTCACAGAGTCAGATACTGTTCGCTGCTGTTGTTCAGCCTCTAAGTTGTGTCTGACTCTTCGCGACCCCATGGACTGCAGCATGCCAGGCTCCCCTGTCCTTCACCATCTCCTGGAGTTTTCTCAAACTCATCTCCATTGAGTCAGAGATGCTGTCTAACCATGTTATCCTCTGCTGCCCCCTTCTCCTTCTGCCTTCAATCTTGAATAGTATATAATAGTAATAAATAATAAATAAAGTAAGGGTAATTATATTGACTAGTTGAAAAGGTTGAAAAAATATTTCAGGTCAGGCAGAAATTAGAGATGATGGCATATGTTTTAGATGGATGTATTTTTTTTTTTTGAATCTTGAATATTGATGTATTTTTATGTATCACACTTAACTGATATGCAGTGGCTGAGGTTCAGAAAGTTGAGTTATTTGTATATATGTTTTACCAACATGGCCCTAAATCAGTAACACAGCTGAGGGTTGTGTTCAAAATGTGATCTTGAAATGATTTGCCTGCTTTTGGAATAGGGTTGTTTCTGTCTGAACTGAAAGGATCTAACAAATTCATATTGGTTCAGGTTCACTAGTAGAGCTTAAAGGCTGCCCTCCCAGAGGGATTGACAGTGAAGAGAAGGAAACGTCTTAAAAAGACAGGAATAAAACTGTAATTATGGCATTTCAGCCACCCAAGAAAGAGTCAGAGATGTTTTATGGATGGTGTTAGGGTGACCCCTGGCATACTACAAATCACAGCTTTCCTGAAAGATAGATTATGTTCTTGGATCTTAGAGTATAAAATTATAGCCCTCACCAGTAAAATACGCATAAATATCAGTTATGAGAATGGTGATTTACTGAGGGCCTTATGCTAGTTTATGGGGATACAATTTTAAAAAACAGTAATCCATCCCTGCTTTCGAAGAGCTGACAGTCCAGTTAGGAAGAAAACTTCCAAACAGGGCAGCTGCACAGTTTGCAGGTCCTAGTTCAAACTGAGAGCAGGGGAACCCTTGTCTGAGGATTATTGAGAATTTTGAAAGGGTGAGTGTTAAACCAGAATGGGGGCCTTTCTAAGGACCAGGACTTGAGAAGACACATGTCACATGTGCTTATAAACATAATTATAATAAAACATAATTCGAGATTTTGTACAGAATGCTGTGAGAGCAACAAGGAGGGAATAGCTCAGTCTGAAAGATGGGGAATGCTTCCCTGAGGAAATGACTCGTGGGCTGAACCTTGAAGGACGGTAGCTAGGTCTGGCTGAGGGATCAGTCAAGCGGAGCTAAGGGACAGCACTTGCCCTCTGTGTCAGCCCTCTCCACTCCAACCTGAAGATAGGCTTCCCACTTAGCTCTTCTGTTTTGAATCCTTCTTGTGATTTCTTTACACCATGTTCTTGGTCTTTTTGTTGTTGCTGTCAATTTCAAATGTTACCTTTTGACCTCAGAGGACAAGAGGTGAGGGTTTGGCTCACTTGAGAACACCTTCCTCATCCCATGATAATACAATCTCCATCTTCAGTGCTTTAGTGTTGGTTACTTGGGTGACTTCCTCCTGCTCCTTTTTTTGGTGTGTGTGTTTTAGATGCATTAAAAAATTTTTATTTATTTTTAATTGAAGGCTAATTGTTTTACAATATTGGTTTGCTTTCTGCCACACATCAACATGAATTAGCCATAGGTGTATATGTGTCCCCTCCTTCTTGAGCCTCCCTCCCACCTCCTACGCTTTCCCAACCACTCTGTAGGTTGTTACAGAGGCCAGTTTGAGTTCCCTGAGTCATATAGCAAATTTCCACTGGCTATCTGTTTTACATATGGTGGTGTATAAGCTTCCACGATACCCTCTCCATTCATCTCACCCTCTTCTTCCTCCCCCACCCTTGTCCATAAGTCCATTCTCTCTGTCTGCATCTCCATTGCTGCCCTGCAAATAGATTCACCAGTACCATCTTTCTAGATTCCATATATATGCATTAATATACAATATTTGTTTTTCTCTTTGTGACTTCCCTTACCTGTATAATAGGCTCTAGGTTCACCCACTTCCCCCCCCTTTTTTTTATTGGAAAGAAATAGTTTTATAATATTGTGTTAGTTTCTGCTATAACTTGGGTGACCTTTTTAAACAATATGCTTACACTTTGTAAAGATGCCTATGTAGCATCTCCTGACTCTTCACATAGTTAGTACCTCAAAGCTCTCCTTCCACTTCCCAAATTCTCCAGTGGCTCTTTCTGCATTAGTGGAGATGTTCCATACTTGTGCTGTCCAGCCTGGTAGCAACTGGCAAGTCATCTTGAGCACTTGAAATGCAGCTAGTGTGACCGAGGAACTGGAGTTTTAAATTTCATTTCATCTTAGTTACTGAAATTATATTTCAATAGTTAGTGGCTGTTGTTTTGTATAGCCTAGCATGTTTTAACTTTTATATTATCAAGGCTTATTGACTGTCTTTCCTAATTTTATATTTTCTCAATACCTTTATTCTCAGTGTTGGAAATCTGCTGTGAATATTGCATTGTCATGACTATATAAGTATTGCTTATTTTACAGCCAAATTATATAGAGTAATCAACGTTCAGTTCTTTCACTGTTTTTATTTTTGATGTATTCTAATTACTTTTTCAATTTGTATTTTCAATTCTCTACTGACCCTTAGCTTACTCCATATTTTCAAGGATAGTACCACAATCTGTGATTCCATTTTTTTCTCCCAGAAAGTTTGCTTTTGAAGATATTTCCCCCCTTGCTTGTCTGATGCATTGCTGTCTACATCAGCCACTTCATCACTTCTTTTCACTCCATTGCTAGCTTGGTCTTCTCTTTCCTGGATTCTACCTCTTCGTTGTCTGGTTTACTCCCCCCATTTGCCAGGATACCTCACCAAAGAACTTCCTAGGAAAGGGTTGTGGGAGGTCATCTTTCTGAGTCACCCTTTCTGGGTCTGAAAATAGGCACGTTCTGCCTTCATGCTTAATTGATAGCTTAGTTCAGGATCAACAAGCTTCTGCCATGGGCCAAACATAGCTGCTGTCCAGTTTTTGTACAGCTCAGAAGTTAGGATAGTGTTTGACATTCTTAAATGAATGAAAAAAAAATCAAACGAATAAGAATATTTTGTAACATGTGAAAATGATATGCAATTCAAATTCTGGTGACCATAAATAAAGTTTTATTGTAACACAGTCTTGTTCATTCTTTGATATATGTCTATGGCTGCCTTCAGGCTGCAGCAGAGGTGAATAGTGATCTGTGACCATTTATTACCTAAATATTTACTATTTAACTCTTTACAGACAAAGCTTGCTGATTGCTAGTTAGGTGGTCAGAGTCAGAAGCCAAGTTCTCACTGACTTGATGCAATCAAACCATAACTCTGGATGGCCTTCCTTCACTTTCCTGAATGCTTTTCCTCTACTCTGGTCAAACTCACCTCCTGGCTAGTCCTCTCACCTATCATCACTCAGGCTTCAGGGTCTCTGGACTTCTGCATCTGTCCTTCCCTCTTCCAGTCATTCTCTTTCCTCAGATGTCTCTTGGTTCTCTCCACTTCTTTCAGATCTTTACCCAGAGGTCATCTTCTTTGTGAGTTCTTCCCCGGACACCTCATCTAATTTTTAGCCTGATTCTCTCCCTGTATCCTATGTATTTCTTCAGTTCAGTTCAGTCACTCAGTCATGTTCGACTCTTTGCTACCCCATGGACTGCAGCATGCCAGGCTTCTCTGTCCATCACCAACTCCCGGAGATTACTCAAACTCATGTTCATCGAGTCAGTGATGCCATCCAACCATCTCATCCTCTGTCGTCTCCTTCTCATCCTCCCTTCAATCTTTCCCATCATCAGGGTCTTCTCCAATGAGTTGGCTTTTCACATCAGGTGGCCAAAGTATTGGAGTTTCAGCTTCAGCATCAGTCCTTCCAGTGAATATGTAGGACTGATTTCCTTTTGGATGGACTGGTTGGATCTCCTTGCAGTCCAAGGGACTCTCAAGAGTCTTCTCCAACACCACAGTTCAAAAGCATCAATTCTTTGGTCCTCAGCTTTCTTTATGGTCCAACTCTCACATCCATACATGACTACTGGAAGAACTATAGCTTTGACTAGACGGACCTTCGTCAGTAAAGTAATGTCTCTGCTTTTTTTTCTTTTTTAAAATTTCTTAACCTGCTTTTTCTTTTTCCTTCTTAGCACTTATTACTACCTAATGCATTAGATGTGGCTTATTTTTTTAACCTTAACTTTTTATTTTGTGTTGGAGTATAGCCAATTAACAATGTTGTGATCATTTTAGGTGGACAGCAAATGGAGTCAACCATACATATACATGTCTCCATTCTCCCCCAAACTCCCTTTCCATCCAGGCTGGATGTGGCTTATTTTGTGTAGAGAGCACACCATCCTGATTGGAAGGCTCCTGACGGCAGCGTTCTATCATTCAATCCCTGCTGTAACCATTGGAATGGTGCACCAAGATGTTTGCTGATCGTATGAATGAATGAAAATAGTGTAAAATTAAGATACTGCAGAACTTCAGAGGTTTTACTCACTTGCCTTCTAACCCTCAGTTCTACTTCCAGAGAAGTCTGGAACCCTTCTGTTTCTAGTTTCTGTGGAAGTAACTTGTTTTTTTTTCTACTTGGGAGATTTTAGGATTTTCTCTTTTTTATGTTTGGGAATTTGATTGTGAGTTGAAACTTTCTCCTGGGCCCTCAATGAGGCTTTTTAATCCAAATACTCTTGAACCTCACTTATTGGAAATCTTTCATGCTATTTCTTTGATGAAGTCATTGAGTAACATTTCCTGAAAGATTTACTTGAATTTATCATCCAAGCCTTCCATTAAAATCTTTATTTTGCAGTCATATTTATAATAGATTGCCGGGAGAAATATCAATAACCTCAGATATGCAGATGACACTACCCTTAATGGCAGAAAGTGAAGAGGAACGAAAAAGCCTCTTGATGAAAGTGGAAGTGGAGAGTGAAAAAGCTGGCTTAAAGTTCAACATTCAGAAAATGAAGATCATGGCATCCCATCCCATCACTTCCTGGGAAATAGAGGGGGAAACAGTGGAAACAGTGTCAGACTTCATTTTTCTGGGCTCCAAAATCACGACAGATGGTGACTGCAGCCATGAAATTAAAAGACGCTTACTCCTTGGAAGGAAAGTTATGACCAACCTAGATAGCATATTGAAAAGCAGAGATATTACTTTGCCAACAAAGGTTCGTCTAGTCAAGGCTATAGTTTTTCCTGTGGTCATGTATGGATGTGAGAGTTGGACTGTGAAGAAGGCTGAGCGCTGAAGAATTGATGCTTTTGAACTGTGGTGTTGGAGAAGACTCTTGAGAGTCCCTTGGACTGCAAGGAGATCCAACCAGTCCATTCTGAAAGACATCAGCTCTGTGATTTCTTTGGAAGGAATGATGCTAAAGCTGAAACTCCAGTACTTTGGCCACCTCATGTGAAGAGTTGACTCATTGGAAAAGACCGTGATACTTGGAGGGATTGGGGGCAGGAGGAGAAGGGACGACAGAGGATTAGATGGCTGGATGGCATCACTGATTCGATGGACGTGAGTCTGAGTGAAGTCCGGGAGTTGGTGATGGACAGGGAGGCCTGGGGTGGTGCAATTCACAGGGTCGCCAAGAGTCGGACACGACTGAGCGACTGAACTGAACTGAACTGAGGGGTTCTTTCTTGTTCTCAGATTATTTATCTTTCTTAACAGCCTTTTGGAGAAGGCAATGGCACCCCACTCCAGTACTGTTGCCTGGAAAATCCCATGGACGGTGGAGCCTGGTAGGCTGCAGTCCATGTGGTTGCCAAGAGTCGGGCACGACTGAGTGACTTCACTTTCACTTTTCACTTTCATGCACTGGAGAAGGAAATGGCACCCCACTCCAGTACTCTACTCCTTTTGGAGAAGGCAATGGCACCCCACTCCAGTACTCTTGCCTGGAGAATCCCAGGGACAGAGAAGCCTAGTGGGCTGCCGTCTATGGGGTCGCACAGAGTCGGACACGACTGAAGCGACTTAGCAGCAGGAGCAGCAGCAGCAACAGCCTTTTATTTTTTTATGGATATACCATCTTCATAAATATCTGTAAGAATACCTATCAGAAGATCATTTTCCCTTCTTCTTCACATTTCTTGTTTACCCAAAAAGGTGATATGGTATGCCTCAGCACATCGTGAGTGACACTGTCATTCCAGAATGTGGTGCTTTCCCTCTGAAGCACCCATATGCACATATGGTCTGTATTCTCTGTATAACTTTAAATTTTTTAAAAGAAGAATCCCTCATGATATTGCTCAGGGTAGAGTGAAATGCTGCCTGGAGGACTGTGTGTACTTGATATGTAAAGGCTGGGCCGATAGAGGTATTTGGCAGAGGGGTATGGGAGAAGGCTAGGTTCTTAGAGATTTTCAACGAATCTTCCAATTTTCATCCTCCTTGCTTACTTAGATGTTCCGCCTTCTCTTGGCTTTCTGAGTTTTGATGCTCTCAGGCATTCTGCATCACAGATGACCTGTTTCTTCACCATGGTGTCCTACTCACGGATGGAATTCTGTGACTCCCCTGCCCTCCTTCATCTCTTTCCCCTCCTCCGTCATCCCATCTTCCAGAAATTTGTTGAGATCTTTCAAGCTCTAATGCTCTTCCTCCATTTCTGCTTCTGCAGAAGTAGTAGTATGGGCTTATATGTTTTTTCTACTTTTCCTATCATTTTAATGGAGTCTTGGGAAGGAGGGAAAGGGGCAAAAAAAAAAAAAAAAGAAATCTGTGATAAACCCATCTTGAATTGGAAGGACTAGAGGATTCCACTTCTATAAATCAGGTGATTATGCTTGGAGGATTTAAGTAGCTTCAATCCTGTCCCCACAGTTGTAAATTGCATGCCCTTTGAGGATGTCTTTGAAGATGGCATTTAAAGCCTGATGAGAAACAAGGTCCTGCTACTGATGTGACTAAATACTTTCCATATCATCTGTTACTTTTGCACTGCTGTTGCCTGATGCAAAGCACGAGAGGACAACTCAGCACAGGGAAAAGATGAGGCAGAACTGCCTAGAAACAGATGTTTCTAAAGCAAGAAGCCACTGGGAGAACTTTCATTGTATCCCTGGTCAAAATGTACAGCGTCTTCTTATAATCCCGTCACTCCTCCACAGATTTGATTTAATTTTTATCATCTCATGAAATTAATATAAAGAAATGAAAGGATGTCTGAGACCAGAAACTGAACTAGTTTTCAAACTTTATTTATTCCTCAAAGGCAAAGCTTTGAATGAGGTAGTAACTTGGTTATATATTCTCTTTCTTCATTCCTTCAACACTTATTTATTTTTAATGCAGTTTTTATTGACATTGGATGGTGAGGTATGGGAGGTGTTGGAATGCAGACTATGTTTAATCAATAAATTAAATAACTTCTGAAAAAACAGAGACACAAACCATGCCTTACAGAGGATTTCCACTTTGCTTTTGAGAATGTTGCCCTTAATCCAGTGACACTGGTCTCTGTCAGCTGTTATCAGCACCTCTTCACATGAGGAAGATCCAAAGTCAATTTAGGTCTTAGAATTATTTACTTCTCCTCCCAGAATGACCCTTCTCTCCTCATCCCCAGTGGCTGTGGACTAGGAAACAGACCCTCTGTTTGTGCTGGTCTAAGTAGTTCGTGTTCACAAAGGAAGATGGAAGGAGTGACCTGCTTTTGTGTCTGGTGGGGTTGGTGGGGGCTCCATGCAATAAAACTCTGCCTTGTCATCCTTGGAAGGAGCAGATTCATTGACCCTTAAGAGGAGAAGGGCCAGGTGTCAGGGAGTTCTGATCCTAATGGGACAAATGATTAAGGTGATTATATAAACCCATATAAACTTACAGAAAGGTCCAACTCTGGGCTTGTGTTGAGGTTTTCTCATGCCTGTGGTTAGGTAAAAAGTTATACTTTTTTTTTTTCCCACTGAAATTGCTTCAGCCACTTTCCAGATTCTAGGCTACTTTTATAGTGTCATTTATGATGTTCTTATGTGGTACTTTGTTTCTTGGAGATGGAATCATGAAGATCATTAGGTGTCCAGGTCTGAGCAGTGTAATCTTGGTAATGACTGGAGTGGGCTGCAGGCTGATTTACTGCCTGGGTGAAAGTCTCAGATTTTCCCTTATTGGTATGACTATACTGAAGATTATATCTTTAGGTGAGTCTTCCCTTTTGTTAATATTTGGATGGACAGGAACAACCTGTGTGAGCCCCACCTCCTGGAACGCATGCTTTATAGAGTTCTGTCCCCTAGAGTGTAGATTGGATCAAGAATTTAGCTTCTAACAAGCAGAATGTGACAAAGTATTAGGATATCACTTCTGAGAAAAGGTTACAAAAGATTGTGACTTCTGTCTTGTTCACAGTCTCTTTCTGTCAGAAGGTCCACTGAGCTGGGCAAGGGAGAGCTGAGTTGTCAGGGGTTGGAGTAACAAGCCACAAAGGAAAGGTCACTCACTGTGAAGGCACAGGTGAGTTTACAACTGGAGGAAGGTTTAGGAAGGGGCATGGGGAGGGTTGGGACTGATGTGCTGTGGTTCGCTTGCTCAGTTGTGTCTGACTCTTTGCAACCCCATTGACTGCAGCACGCCAGGCTTCCCTGTCCTTCACCATTTCCAGAAGTTTGCTCAACTCATGTCTACTGAGTCGGTGATGCCATCCAACTATCTCATCCTCTGTTGTCCCCTTCTCCTCCCCCCTTCAATCTTTCCCAGCATCAGGGTCTTTTCCAATGAGTCAATTCTTTGCATCAGATGGCCAAAGTATTGGAACTTCAGCTTCAGCATCAGTCCTTCCAATGAACATTCAGGACTGATTTCCTTTAGGATTGCCTAGTTTGATTTCCTTGCAGTCCAAGGGACTCTCAAGAGTCTTCTCCAACACCACAGTTCAAAAGCTTCAGTTCTTCAGTGCTCAGCCTTCTTTATGGTCCAACTCTCACTTCCATACATGACTACTGGAAAAACCACGGCTTTGACAAATGGACTTTTGTTGGCAAAGTCATGTCTCTGCTTTTTAATATGCTGTCTTGGTTTGTCATAGCTTTTCTTCCAAGGAGCAAGTGTCTTTTAATTTAAAGGCTGCAGTCACTGTTCACAGTGATCTTGGAGCCCAAGAAAATAAAGTCTGTCACTGTTTCCATTGTTTCCCCATCTGTTTGCCATCCCCAAAGGAAAGACTTGGCAGTTTTATGGCCCCTGAGGTGCAAGTAGGTCTGTGGGAGGAGGGCCAGGAATAGACTGGTCCTAACTGAGTAATGGGGATTTCCTTACCTCCCTTCATAAGGAGGCCTCTAGAAGAGGCCCCAGAAGAGAACCCTGCCCCAAGGCCTCAGGTAAAATGACTCTGGAATGTAACTAAGCCACAGAGCAGGACTGACAGGGAGCCTGGGACTTTGACCACCACTCCCCTCAGATCCTGTGAGGTCCTGCTGTCACCAAGTCTGGGGTGGGGAAGGCAGTATCCCTATGAAACCTTCCAGGGAGAGCCTTCATAATTGCCTGTGATCAGGTCTAAAAGGTGACACATGGGGATTTAAGAGGAGCTGGACTCCTCATTCCCATCCTCCTTCACTCTCACTTATTTGCTCTGATAAGGCCAGCCGCCATGTCCTGAACTGACTGAAGGGAGACCTACGGGGTAACAGCTGGCACTGAATCGAGGTCATCAATCCTATTGCCCTTGAGAAACTGAATCGAACCAACAATCATGTGGGTGAGTTTGGAGGCGTTTCTTTTCCTTGAGATAATTACAGTCTCTGCTGACTCCTTGGCTGTAACCTTGTGGAGACTCCAGCTAAGCTGGGTCCAGATTCCCGGCACTCAGAAACTAAGACGTAATAGGTGTCTGTTGTTTTCAGCCTAGTGCTGGGATCGTCCGTTGCACAGCGATAGATAACTAGTACATGTGCTAAGGATCTAGTGACCACATTTTGGGAAACTGCATGGTCATGAGCCTGTTTCAAATGACTTGATTCCTTTTGTTGCAAGTGGACCATAAGTACAGTGAGATCATGTTCTTTCCTCAAGAAGGTTTAAGGAGACAAGACGCTGGTATTGAAAAAGAGAAGTCAGAGGGCAGACATTTATTGATGGTGAGTTCAGGTCTCCCTAATTTTCCCGTCATTTTCCTTTTCGAGCACGTGAAATATAAGTTTTAAAGTTAGAGAATCTATTAATTATGCTGCAGGAGAAAGACAGGCTGACTTATTTTTAACATAAGATACTTTTTGCACATTTATCTGTGTCATCTATTTAGGAGTAATATGAACACTATGAGGTGAGAAAGAAGGGAAATGCAAAAGAACATTGAGCCTAAAAGAGGTTGATGATAAAAAAGCAGCATTTCAACTAAACCCACCAGGAACAGCTCTGCAAATGACCTCACCCCACCCCACCCCACCCTCGCCTGCAAATAAACATCTTTGCCTCCAAAATGAGAATGCAAAATGATGTAATGTTTCCCACGTGTGGCCTGGAAATGAACATACTGAATAGTGTTTAGTGATCAATGGAGTCTGACAGAGGAGATGTAACTAATTTACATGAATTGTGTCCTGTCTTTTGGAATCAAGGAAGGCTTATTAACAATAAGAAGGAAGAACAATGAGATTGGGGAAGTTAGAGATGACACTTCCTCTTCTTTTGAAAGAGCTTTATTCTCTGGCCAGCTTCTAATGGTCGTCTTGTGGAGCTGCCCCAGCTGTGGCTGCATACGGAGGAATCCTCAACCTTGACCTCAGAGTATTATGAATTTTCTGAAATCAGGGATAAAGAGCTGGTACTTGGATTTACTCTCTTTTTATTGCATGTAAGTAAAACCACTCCTTGGCTGACTTATAAAGTCATTGCTTGGCATCTCAAGATGGTGAAGCAACGGATACTCTGGCACTCTCTTTAAAATAGTGAGCTGTGAGTAAGATGTGACTCTTGGGATGTCATGTTTGCTCAGCTTTTCATAAACTTGCTGTTGGGAAGTCCAGTGCTACAGACACTTTTAGAGTCTTGAAGGAGAGAACTGTGAACTCTCCTCTCTTCTATTTCTGTAGTGGATGTTGTATTGATAACTGCTGGGACTGCAGACCACGGGTTTGATTTAGAGGAACAGTTTGGCATGTGTGTGGGTCCTGAGGAATTCATCTGGGAAAACACTCTGTGGCCACCCTCTTTTGAGAAGGTGTGTTCTTTGTAGAGAATCCTCCTTTGTATGCAGACCGCTGGAGGGGATTTTACTTTTAGATAAAAAGTCACAGGCTTGATAAGATATCTCTGTATGAAATGGGAAATTAGGTAATGTTGGTTCAGAGGTTTTTACCCAGGACGTCTGGAACGTTTGGTTTTCTTTGCTTGTGAATGTGTGAAAGAAACTTAATTGTAAGAGACAGGATTATAAGCCACCAAGGCATTGCTGACTGTAGTAGTGGAATTTATTAGTATGTAGGGGCCTGTGTGTTCTTAGGCATTGTATAGTCATACACAGACTCGGATTCCTCTACAGCTAATTAAAATTTGACTTGGAAATAGAAACAGAAAGAACATGGGTTTCCTTCTGCACACATCATGCAAGTGAGAAGAAAAAGGACTTCAGTTTGTATATTTGTTGGTATACATATTCTTTATTTTTAAACGTCTCTCTCCTCTCTTTATATATCAAGTGTCTTTTCTGAAGATAGTCCATGTGTGAACTCTTACAGGCAAGCTGCGTTAAGCAGTATGGAAATAGGAAGTTCTTTCCTGTGGTGGCTTGCTGTGGCAATAAGTGATAAGAAGTTACTTCATGACTATTGCCTGACTTTCCTTTTTACTCGCGTATCCTTTTTGAGCAGTTCACTTCTGCTTTCCACCTGCTGTGGAGGCCAGGCAGAATGAGTTGGGAACTCAAGCAAGTTTAATGGGTAAATGGTGTATGAGAGTGAAGAAAATCCTATAAGCTCTTTGGTATTGAAGAAAATCGTACAAATGGAAGAATTACTGGACTCTTCAGTGCTCGGAACAGTGCCTGTCCCATACTAGGCTCTCAGTCAGTGTTTGTGCAATGAATGAATGATTGGGCTTATTCATAAAATGAGTGTGGTCTGGCAGTGTTTGCCTTATCTCTATGACTCAGGCATGTAAGGAAGTCCAGGTTGGAAAAGGTCAGAGTGAAGCAGGAGAGGAGAATATGAAGGTGGGAAGAGAAGAAAGGGTATATAGAAAAGACATGATAAGAAACCTTAAGAGTGGCGTTATGGTGGCCTGTGTAGAGGTGTAGAGGGGGGCGGAAGTGGTGATGGGGAAGGTGGTGAGGATGTAGAGTCTGAGCTGCCGGTAGAGATGATGGTTGAGGTCGTGGTGGATCCTGGAGGTGATGGTGGAGATGGTGGAGGTAGTGGTGGAGATCCTGGAGGTGGTGGTGGAGATATGGAGGTGGTGGTGGAGAGGGTGGAGGTGGTGGAGATGCTGGAGGTTGTAGTGGAGATGCTGGAGGTGGTGGTGGATACTGGAGGTGGTGATGGAGGTATTGGAGGTGGTGGTGGAGATACTGGAGGTGGTGGTGGATACTGGAGGTGGTGGAGATAGTGGAGGTGGTGGTGGAGATGGTGGAGGTGGTGGTGGATACTGGAGGTGGTGGTGGTTACTGGAGGTGGTGGTGGAGGTATTGGAGGTGGTGGTGGATACTTGAGGTGGTGGTGGAGATGGTGGAGGTGGTGGTGGATACTGGAGGTGGTGATGGAGGTACTGGATGTGGTGGTGGAGATGCTGGAGGTGGTGATGGAGGTCCTGGAGGTGGTGGTGGATACTGGAGGTTGTGGTGGATGCTGGAGGTGGTGGTGGAGATGGTGGAGGTGGTGGTGGATACTGGAGGTGGTGGTGGAGATCCTGGATGTGGTGGTGGAGATCCTGGAGGTGGTGGTGGAGATGCTGGAGGTGGTGGTGGAGATCCTGGAGGTTGTGGTGGATCCTGGAGGTGGTGGTGGAGATGGTCGAGGTGGTCATGGAGGGAATGGTAGAGGACGTGATAGAGCTGGTGGTGGAAATGGTGTTGAAAGTGGTGATAGTGGAGAGCGGTGTTGGTGAAGGTGACGGTAAAGATCCATAGATGTGATGGTAGAGATGATAGTGGTGGTGATGGAGGTGGCGGTGGAAGAAGTCGTGAAGTGGAGGTGATGATGGCGGGTAGTGTGATGTAGTCGGGAAACAGTTTGGGGATTAGACACATCTGTTCATAGTCTGTATCCACCACGTACTAGCTCTATGACCTCTGAACCTTCAAAGTGATAATTATAATAAAATGAGCTTTTTGTGCTGTCATGTAAGGATTAGAAATGCAGTTGCATGGTGCCTGCCATTGCATAGATCTTTACCAAATGGCAATTGCCAACAAATTTTCTTCAGTTTTTAAAACTCTATGGTCACACTTACAAATTTAATCACCAATTTATCTTTTTTTAATTTTGTGTTGTTTTTTACATTCATATAGGTTTCTCAAGAGGCAGGTCAGGTGGTCTGGTATTCCTATCTCTTTCAGAATTTTCCACAGTTTATTGTGGTCCACACAGTCAAAGGCTTTGGTATAGTCAATAAATCAGAAATAGATGATTTTCTGGAACTCTCTTGCTTTTTCCATGATCCAATGGATGTTGGCAATTTGATCTCTGCTTCCTCTGCCTTTTCTAAAACCAGCTTGAACATCTGGAAATTCATGGTTCATGTACTGCTGAAGCCTGGCCTGTAGAATTTTGACCAATACTTTATGCACCTGACCTGCCTCTTGAGAAACCTATATGCAGGTCAGGAAGCAACAGTTAGATCTGGACATGGAACAACAGACTGGTTCCAAATAGGAAAAGGAGTACATCAAGGCTGTATATTGTTACCCTGCTTGTTTAACTTATATGCAGAGTACATAATGAGAAACGCTGGGCTGGAAGAAGCACAAGCTGGAATCAAGGTTGCCAGGAGAAATATCAATAATCTCAGATATGCAGATGACACCACCCTTATGGCAGAAAGTGAAGAGGAACTAAAAAGCCTCTTGATGAAAGTGAAAGAGGAGAGTGAAAAAGTTGGCTTAAAGCTCAACATTCAGAAAACGAAGATCATGGCATCTGGTCCCATCACTTCATGAGAAATAGATGGAGAAACTGGATACAGTGTCAGACTTTATTTTTCTGGGCTCCAACATCACTGCAGATGGTGATTGCACCCATGAAATTAAAAGACGCTTACTCCTTGAAAGGAAAGTTATGACCAACCTATATAGCATATTGAAAAGCAGGGATATTACTTTGCCAACAAAGGTCCGTCTAGTCAAGGCTATGATTTTTCCAGTGGTCATGTATGGATGTGAGAGTTGGACTGTGAAGAAGGCTGAGTGCTGAAGAATTGATGCTTTTGAACTGTGGTGTTGGAGAAGACTCTTGAGAGTCCCTTGGACTGCAAGGAGATCCAACCAGTCCATCCTAAAGGAGATCAGTCCTGGGTGTTCATTGGGAGGACTGATGCTAAAGCTGAAACTCTAATACTTTGGCAACCTCATGAGAAGAGTTGACTCATTGGAAAGGACTTTAATGCTTGGAGAGATTGGGGGCAGGAGGAGAAGGGGACTACAGAGGATGAGATGGCTGGATGGCATCACTGACTCGATAGACATGAGTTTGAGTCAACTCCAGGAGTTGGTGATGGACAGGGAGGTCTGGCGTGCTATGATTCATGGGGTTGCAAAGAGTCGGACATGACTGAGCGACTGAACTGAACTGGACTGAAATTTCATAAAATAAGCATGATTCATGAATTATTGATTAAAAATAAATTTTATATGCTTAGTTTTCAAGATTGTTAAATACATGATAGTGTATTAAAAAGACCATCAATAAAATGATGTTCTTGAAATATTGTGATATACTAAGGTTAAATTAATAAAAAGAAGAAACAACTTTCAGCTAAGTAAAACACTAAGACTGAGGTAAATATGTTAATGCATTAACATGTAATTAATTTGGTTTATGGGCTTCCCTCATAGCTCAGTCAGTAAAGAATTTGCCTGCAATGCAGGAGACCCAGGTTTGATTCTTGGGTCAGGAAGATCCCCTGGAGAAGGAAATGGCAACCCACTCCAGTATTCTTGCCTGGAGAATCCCATGGTCAGAGAAGCCTGGCAGGCTACAGTCCATGGGGTCAGAAGAGTCAGACATACTTAGGGACTGCACCACCACCACCAATTTGGTTTATAGCTGATGATAGTTTTATTTGTCTTCAAGCTTTTCTATTTTTTTTTCAAATTTTTCATTAGTGAAGCATATTGAGACTACCCTAATAATCTGAAAACAAAATAAATGTGGAGTTAAAAAAATCAACGCAATTTTAACTCTCTTAATCTTCCACTAAGTAGTTTTTAGTTATAGTGTGCTAAACTTTATGGTTCCTTGCAGTTGAATTGACATGAGTTATATTATTTAATCTTCATTGGGAATTCCCTTTGAGATTAAGTCTGGTGCAGAATTGTGTGACAGCTCTAAAGTGATAATAGTGAACCAGATCCCCTCTGGGGCTGACTAGTCTACTTGGTTCCTGGAATAACATGAAAAAAGGCTATTTTCTCTAGATGATTTATAACTGCCTCTGAAGCTGTATTGGGTAACATTCTAGCAAGTTCAACAGTCAGTTGGATAGTTCTAAATTAAGTTTATATCTGCTGTCATAAGAGTAACTTATTTTTAAGGGAATATTGACGTGTCTTTTTCATTTTGGTATACCTGGGGAGAGATCAGAAAAATATTTTTGTAGAGTAGCAAATATTTCTTCTTAGGATCTTGGCCATCCCACTCAGTACTGACCGGTCACTGTGGAGGAGGCCCTTATCAGAGACTTAACCAAAATCATTTATTTTGGCTTATAGGCACTGGAACAAATCTCCTGTCCTTGTGTTAGAAATGATCAAGTGAGAGATTATTGGCAGACAAAGAGGCAAAAAAAAAAAACCCCAAATATCAGCAAAAAACAGATTTCTTAAGCTGACTTGGGAGTTGAAATAGAAGGCATTGAAATGTGAAAAGTTAACAAGTTTAAACTTATCCCAAATTGCTAGAGTATGGAAGAACTCTTAAAAAATTTCTGAATAAAAAATGACCACTTCTTTAGCAAAAACTGAAATTTAGATTAGGGATGAAAGAACTAAACCAAACAGTGAACCTTCTGCCCAGTTGTAAAACCCAGGGAAACCCCGTCAGTATGCAATGCAAATTGAACTAGAAGTAGCAACGTGGTAGGCTTTGGAACAGATGGTCCATAGCATTTACTGAATGTTCATGTGTGGAGTTGAATACAACTCCAAAGATATTGGATACAAGATATTGAATACAAACCAAAGATATTGTCGAACAAGGCACTGTAATCAACACATTTATTTTCACATGAACAATTGTCAAAGCAATCTCTTTTCAAAACAGTCCTGGGAAATACTAAGAGCACTGCTGTTATGTCCATGAAGTTGAAGCTTCAAGAGTTAAAATACCCTAAAAGCACTCAGCTAGGCAGGTACGGAGACAGGATTCAAGCCCAGATCTTTGTGCATTTCTGAGCCTGTGGCCTAACTACCAGTGTACATGACATTGCATTGATTTCATTTGCATTCAATATTTTCTTATATAAGTAGTGAACTGAGGCCAAGAATTGGGAGACCAAGGAGGAGTATGAGCAGATTCACTTCCTGCTTTGAAATCTCCTTAACTGACATTCCTTTCTATTTCTTGGTTGAAGAGTTAATGGAAAAGAATTTTTCTTTTTGGTGAGGGCACTCCCTGTGTCCTGACCTGACTGCATGTATGTGGTTGTCAATGTAGCTACTTCTTGGTGGTTGTGTTTAGTTGCCGAGTCATGTCCGACTCTTGCGACCCCATGGATGGCAGCCCACCAGCCTCCTTTGTCCATGGCAAGAATACTGCAGTGGGTTGCCATTAGGCTGACCTAAAGGGTTACTTTGCCACAAAGGTCCGTCTAGTCAAGGCTATGATTTTTCCAGTGGTCATGTATGGATGTGAGAGTTGGACTGTGAAGAAAGCTGAGCACTGAAGAATTGATGCTTTTGAACTGTGGTGTTGGAGAAGGCTCTTGAGAGTCCCTCAGACTGCAAGGAGATCCAACCAGTCCATCCTAAAGGAGATCAGTCTTGGGTGTTCATTGGGAGGACTGATGCCGAAGCTGAAACTCCAATACTTTGGCCACCTCATGCGAAGAGTTGACTCATTGAAAAAGAGGGACTGGGGGCAGGAGGAGAAGGGGACGACAGAGGATGAGATGGCTGGATGGCATCACTGACTCAGTGGACATGAGTTTGGGTAAACTCCAGGAGTTGGTGACAGACAGGGAGGCCTGGCATGCTATGATTCATGGGTTTGCAAAGAGTCAAACACGACTGAGTGACTGAACTGAACTGAAAGGATTACGTAGGGATCTCAACCAAATGGAACCAAAGGAGTCTGGAGATCCAGTGGGCTTCATGACTTTCAGAACCATCCTTGGATAGTCTGTGACTTTCGTCAAGAGACATAACCCTTGACCATCACAAGCGTCCCTCCTGTTGCTCTTTTGTAACAATGTCCTATTTAATTTGAAAAATCCAGTTTCTTTGTTGAGTGTCAGTGCACCCATAGTGATGATACTACATGTTAGGCCTTGTTTATTAGTGGGAACAGCACAGATGAAGAGGTTAGGAGGCCTGAGTATTCTGCCTGTGGTAGTACAAAGGTTGTGTGCTACCAAGCAAGGCCTTTAACTTCTCTGCACTTTAGTTTTCTCATCCATAAAACCTGAGATAAAAATACCTATCCAGTTTTGTTGTGTGGACCAAATGCAATTAAGTGGAAATGCTTTGAAGCAAATGAAAACATTATAAACCAATGGGGCCTTCTGTCTTGGCTCAGATTTTATTATCTTACCATGTAGAGACTCAGTTGATATATAAGAGCTTTACAGGCAAAAGAGGATTGGATGAAAGATAGTAGTGGGTGTTATGAGTTAAACTGTGCCTCCTCCCCCAAGGGAAAAAACCTGCTAAAGTTCTAACCTCCAGTACCTCAGAGTGTGGTCATATTTGGAAATGGAGGAGTTGTGGATGTAATTAAGTTAAAGTCATAATGAAAGGAGCCCAGATCCAAGCAGACTGATGTCCTTGTAAGAAGAAAGCCTTGTGAAGCCAGAGGTAGCTTGGGAGAAAGCCATGTGATGAGGCAGACAGAGATCCGAGTGATGTAGCTGCAAGCCAGTGGTCACCAAGGAATGGCCAGCCCTCCAGATGCCTTGGGGAAGGTGAGGAGGAATTTTCCCCTGTGTGTTTTATGGTGAGTGTGGCTCTGATGACACCTTGATTTCAGACATCTGGTCTCCAGGGTTATGAGAGAGCAAGTTTCTGTTGTTTGAAGCCACTCAGCTTGTGGTCTTTTGTAACTATAGCCCTAGGAAACTAAAGGGAGTAAAGAGTAAGAGTCATAAACTCATCTAATTGCTGGCAAGTGCTTCTAGGGACCAAATCCAGCATGACTCATTTCTCTGACTTTAACCGGTGGCACTGGGCCTCAAACAGTAGATCCACTTCATCACTGAATGGGAATGAATACAGACACTGAACAATGGGACACATTAACAGAATGGAAATTAGGCTATTGTGAAATCTGTAAAAGAGCCTCCTTTCATGAGTTGAGTCTAGTTGGGGATTCCAGATTATTATACTGTTGTGGTCATCTACTAGATATGGAACATGAGTGTCCGTTGGAGAGGATGTTGATTTCCTCAAGCTGTACAGTGAAAGAAAAGTTCAAATATTCTGAACTGGAAAATGATGCGATGTGATGGTGTTTTGGTCGAAACATAAAAACTCAAGACTTCAATCTAAACATATAGCGAAGAGAGACTTCCCAAGTCATCGACGTTGGGTCATTTTAGTTCTTTCATCTATGATTGTTGATCCCTTTGATACATAAGGACTTCCCTGGTGGCTCAGACGGTAAAGCGTCTGTCTACAATGTGAGAGACCTGGGTTTGATCCCTGGGTTGGGAAGATTCCCTAGAGAAGGAAATGGCAACCCACTCCAGTACTTCTTGCCTTGAAAATCCCATGGACGGAGGAGCTTGGTGCAGGCTATCCATGGGGTTGCAAAGAGTCGGGCACAACTGAGCGACTTCACTTTCACACATAAAATTAGTTTGGTATCGCATAGCTGTTTTAATGGCAGCATAAACAGCCAGGGTTTTAAGTATATTCTTGGGTTTTTCTGCAACTTAAGAATCTCTTACTTCCTCTTTTCAGTCAGTCCAGTTTAAATTACCCTAATCCCGATTACCATAATTATCCCTAGCAGGACAACATTCTTATAGCAGGAAAACATTACTGTAGGTTGGCTAGTTCATTTAATCTATTCAAAACTAAAAATACCTTTTTGTTCCTCCTCTTAATTTATTAACAATCAATTTTCTTTAGACTTGTTGTTAATTTTAGGTAATTTCTTTCAAAATGCTCAATGGAAATTTGTGGCTGGTTAGATTCTTTCGCATTGAACAAATTAGAATTTCTTTTTTTCCCCTGACTTTCACGAAGGGAAAAACTTCCTTAGGAGTTTGGTGTACTAATCTCTAATATTACCTAGGAATAGAACATTTAACCATTTATAGACAAATTTTTATATCGATACCAAACATATCTAAAATAGGAAAATACAAGACCTCTCAGAAAAAAGGAAAGAAATGGAGACAGCTCAAAATTCTTCCCAGGAGTCTCAATTTAACATTATCCACTCCCACAGAATATAATTCGGGGTAAGGTGTCACTTCTCACCCAGAAGACACTTGGCTATACTAAGTCATGTTTGAAAGAGGAGACCTTTCATTCTTTTAAAAAAAACTGAGAAAATGACTGGGAACATGAAAACCATGCTTTTTATGGTTACGAAGCTACTTGTTCGTGATTATTCTGTTCGGATAACTCAGAGGATAAAGCCATATGGGGGATGTTTGCACTAGTTTTTCTGGTCTGATGACTACATGTTACCTCATCAACTTCTTGAAACTTCTGCAAGTTTAGCAAACTAATGGTTGTGCCAGGAACATTTAATTCATTCACTTGAAGTACAGGTCAGTTATAACAACTTTGTTCTTTCTACCTGTTAAAAGCCTAAGGCAAATTACGCCAAAGGCCTTATTTGCTGATTCCTTGTTGAACCATGAATCCAAGCCTCTCTTATGATCCTGATAAAATAGGCAAAGAATTGTTCTCACTCATGAATGTAAATATTAATCATATAATATGATGAAAAGGCCATGTTTGAATATTTAACATTCACCAAGAGCCTTTTGGATATCTCATGTTTTCCAGGGGTTTTACTGCAAGAGAACAGACATGATCATCTTGTAAGTTCCCTTATCATCATGTGAATTAACATTATCTTTCCCTGGTTAGAGTCAACTACAGCCATTCTGTCAAAGAGAAGGCTCTGAACTTGAACTCTCTTGGTGAAACTTGGCCAGGATTTTCCAGCTCAAGCTGCATTTCACCCTGGAACACAAGCCACTGAGCTCCCTGGACTTGAATTTTCAACTTGATTAACCAACTGGAACCTTTTTTGCGTAGGCAACAGGGACTTAGAGGGAATTGTCGGGCAGGGTTGGAGGTACGCAGTAGGCACAATTTATTTTGTGGACACTCACCAGCATTCCAGAGTGAAGTACAGATCAGTTGCCTTGACAAGAACATCAGATCCCCAGCTATCCTGTCCCGAGAAGCCATCAAGAGGAGAGAGATCCCAGACCACTTAGCGGAGTAAGTGAGCAGAGCAAGGCTCGGCTATTCCTTCGGAAGGGACTTGCTTTTCAGTTTGGTGTTCCTGGGAGCAGCAGAGTCCTAGACGTGGGGTCGTTTCCACTTTGCATTAAACACTTACTCCTCTGTGATCTATGTTGGGTGTGGGTTAGCAAGAGTCTCCTCTCAGTCCCGGATGGAGTTCAGATACTGAGCATTGCCGTCTGTTCCCCACAGCCTCATGTTTCTTACCATGGACCTGGGCCTTTTGCCAATGGATGGAAGCCCCTGGCCAGTGAGGTCTCCTCTACAGTGTTTAGAACTTCCTGGGCAGTGAGCGCCACTGAGGTGAGCTTTGGAGTGAAGCCAGAAAATAGGGTTCGTGAGGGCTCCTTGTTTCCAACTGCTGTTTCTCAGGCAGGCTGCATTGGTTCCCATGTTCCCAGCTGTGTGGTTGGCACTACTGTTATCACTAAGAGCTAACGTGTACTTGCTGCCTCCCAGGGAAGGTGTTAAAGGCAGTATAATCCTTGTCTAATTTTCTCAATCGAATCACTCTGGAAAGTGCTACCTCCCCTTCACCTGATGAAGAAACAGGTTCAGAGAGTTTAAGAACTTGGCTGAAGGTCACGCATAAAGTAGTGTAGGCGGGAGCCCAACCCCAACAAAGCCCAACCTTTGATTCTGGCACCAGAATTTAACATATGGCTGCCTTGAGGGAAGAGGGAAAAGGATGCCACGAGATTTCTTATTTTTAGATAAGGCTGATTTGTGCTTCTTGCCCTCTCCTCTCATCCCCGGGCTGGAGTATATGTCATCGAACTCCATTTAGGCCAGAGGATGCTTGTTTGGGTGAAGAATATAATGTCAGGAGTGCTTGTCACCGATTTGCCCAAGTGCTGAGGAATATCTTATTTCTAAAGACATTTCCAGATCATAGCCGAGGAGGCTTGGGACAAAGCCTCATTCAAATTGGAAAGGGGAACAAAATAGACATTAAAAGTTAGGCAGGTAGGATTTTGAGGTGTGTTTGAATAGTCTCCTTTCATGGTTTCTATTTATTATACGATCAGAAGAAGTTCTTGAGAAAAAAAGATTTGTAAATACCAAATTAGATAAAAGGATAGTATAAAAAGATTTCTTTAGGCAAATACTTTGCATTCAACCTCATGCTAAATTTATATTATCAACTATCATGCTATTTACTGCTTGTTTTTAAAAATACTTATTTTTTTAGCATACATATAATGCATCTTGATTGTCAAAATGCAAATAAACTAGGAAAAGATAAATATTTCCCATTTTCCTACCATATTGAACTAAACATAATTAACATTTTGGTGCAAAAATTTCAATACTTTGTCCTTTTTCTTTATATGTGTGTGTATTTGAAAAAAAAAAAGAGATACAACTGTACTCTGACATATTAAAATTATATTTCTATTACATTACATGTGTTTAGAATTGAATGCTCAATATTCTCTGGCTGTTCTCCTTATATTCTTTTGAGAGTTCATGGAGAGCTGATCAAAACAAATAAACTTGGTTGGGTATAATTTTTAAAAATCATTAAGCTCTCTTCCCCCCTCATTTAGGGGTTAATTTTGCTTTGTCGAATCACACTTGTATTGATATTTTCTAGGACAAGGTAGCTTTGTTGTCTAATACTTCTCTTCCTAGACTTCTCTTCTTAGTTATTCATGGAAGAAACACTGTCTTCTTTTCCTCTACCTGTTCACCCAATCAGTAGCCCCCAGGAAATCTTGGCTGTGCCCTATTTTTTTTTCTTTACCCTTACTCCCAGGTTTCTGGGCCTCTTTTTCAAGATTAGCTGGGCATATTGGACTAATCCCTCTGCTGAACCCTACTGATCGCCTTACCTCTCAGAATGTGTCCTGCTTCCTGGTATAAAGCAGAGATTCTCTGACTTTTTTGCTTCCTTGAATGTCTTGCGTGGTCTGGGGTTTTGAGTAAATATGACAAAGACTTGGGTTTAGCAATCTTTTTTATCATGCCGTCATTTCCAATGAACAGTCTGCTCCCTGTTCTCTTGGAGAGCCTAGAGAAAGTAAAGTGAAGTGAAAGTGAGAGAGTCACTCAGTTCTGTCTGACTTCTTTGTGACCCCATGGACTATATAGCCATGTCAGACTCCTCTGTCCATGGAATTCTCCAGGCAAGAATACTGGAGTGGGTAGACACATTCCCGTCTCCAGGGGATCTTCTCGACCCAGGGCTCAAACCTGAGTCTCCTGAATTGCAGGCAGATTCTTTACCGTCTGAGTCACTGAAGTTTCACCGATTGACATTTCAGTGTCCATATTTTATAAGTGGGAAAGTTGGAAGCTGTTTACTCAAAAAATGTTCTTCCACCCTTTTGTTTGTTTTTGTTTTATTTTTTGGGAAGGAGACCTCCTTCTAAATCCTAAATGCCTCTTCATGTGGAACCTCTGAGCTATGATGTCTACAATCACCCAAGGGTGCTTGTGCACATTTTCTTAGATCGACTTTGTGCTGTGTGCAGGGAAGATAGTAATGGACCCATGGAGGAAACTGAGGCTCAGAATGGTGAAGTGACTTGTCCAAGGTTGCGAAGAGTTGGACACGACTGAACGACTGAACTGAACTGAACTGAACTGAGGCTCTAATCTAGTCTACTGCTTCTTATAGGATGTTTCTGCCTCTGGAGCATCCTATTGCTTTATCAGTCAGTTGTCTCTACTGATTTATCATTTAGGTAAAGTTTGATTTCAAGCCTAATTATCTTCTGCTCCTCACTGTGTCCTAGCCTGGGTCATCCCATTGAGCAAGTATCCTTAGCTTATATTGAACGTTTCGGAAGGCCTCTCCCCACCTGTGTTGGAGGCCTGATGTCAGTGCCTACTGCATAGGATCAGACACCAAACCTATTTTGGCTCAGAGGGACCGTGGACTCCATTTGGTCTCCATTGATCACTTTATGGATAGGGAATGGAGGTCCAAAGAGCTTTTGTGATTTCTCAAGTGTGAGCAGCTGGTTAGAGGTAACGCTCAGTTCACTGCTTAGGTTTCCTGACTCCCAGACTCTCCACTGTTAAATCTGGGTTAACATGAACACATTCTTGGAAAGGAAAAGTCTTTCAGTCGTTATGAGTTACAGTGCCATTGTGTGAATTAGCCGGTTCCGACTGGGAGCTAGTTTTGGTTGCCAAACCGTTTGGCTCATCTGTCCCACAACTTCAAGCTGATAAACACTTAGTCTAGACCCTCTAAATGTCAACTGCCCGGCAACAAAGACTGCAGCATTTATTCTTGAAGATTCGTTCAGCGTTTTTTCTGATTTAAAATGTTTTTCAGTACAATGCGGTATTGTCCTGTGTGTGTGAAGATGGTAGATTTCCCTCATTTCATCCTTCCTCTCTCCTAATCCTCATCTCTCTCAAGGCTGTGCCTGTACAAGGCACTAAGGTTGAGCCCGTGACTGATAAGACATCTAAGCAAACTGGCTCATTTGAGGAGCCAACCCATGACTTGAGTTTCAGTAACACTCCAAAGGCCGTCAGAAAAGGAAGTCGATCTGGGTTTGGGCACTTTGGATGAGAGACAAGCCTGTATTTCCACAGGGCAGCAGCTAATGCTGGCTTTTTCATTAGAAGAAATTTCTTTCAAGTCTTTCCAATCATGATCCTCTCCAGGGCACCCCCCACCAGACCTGCTTCAAGATCAGCTGAACATTGAGATGTTGTAAGGTTTTGGGGGAAACCTCCTGATTACACAGATCTTTACTGATAATTTTTCTTTACCTTGTAATGTGCTTTTTTTTTTTTTTTAACAGAGCCCCTACCCAATCTCCCTTTCTCTCCTCGGGCTCTCTTATTAAGTGACAGCTTCTCTTGGGCTCGGAGGGTTATTTGTGCTGACTTTGTGCCTAGTGGTTTCCTCAGTGATTTAGCAAGCTGCACAGATGGGGCTGGGGGAGGGCGCCCAGCTGGCAGAGAAGACGTGGCAATTCAAGCAGAACTGGAGACAAAATACTTGAGTCTCCAGTTCTGTTTGCCAAGGGAGAGAAATCTCTTCAAAGTTTTCAAGGTGTTTTTTTTTTTAATCAAAAAGTTCTTAAGCACACCCTTAAACAAAATGACCAGTTTTAGCTTCTTGATAAGCTTAGATTCTCAGATAAATATTTGTCACTCACAGGCTTTCACCAGAAGGTGAATTTGCCTCATAAAAAGTTATCAAATATTAGGTCAAGTGTCTGTCTCCTAAAGTATGAAAACGTCATGGTCCCTGATTTTTCAGTCACGTACGTCCTGCGTGCTTGCTAAGTCGCTTCAGTCAAGCCCGACTCTTTGCCACCCTATGGACTGCAGCCTTCCATGGGTTTCTCCAGGTGGAGTGGCTTGCCATTTTTCTCCTCCAGGGGATCTTTCCGACCCAAGGATCAAACCAACTTCTCTTATGTCTCCTGCATTGGCAGGCGGGTTCTTTGTCACTAGCACCATCTGGGAAGCCCGTGTTTGTTCTGCATGTGAATTAAGGAAATTGTAGCGGGATTTTGTTGGTGACAACATCGCCTTTAAAAAAAAAAATGGAAACAAAGAATTCTTTCATTAAGGTTCACCTTTAGCTGGTAGACTGTTTCAGTCCAGGAAGCTTTGAAAGCAAGGCGTAACAATAAAAGTCAAGAGCTAACAGAACTTTGGAAGGCTTGGATCCATGTCTGAACATAGTTGTAAGAGAAAATTCTTGGATTCGTTTTAACATTTAATCCAATAAAACTTTCTTGGGCAAAGTGTTAGCTGAAAGAGAGGCTGTAATTTTAAAAGTCCCATTGGTGTTCTGTTAACAGGAAGGTTGTTTCCCATCCTATTTTATTTTGAGGAAGTGGTTTGAACTGGATCTCTTTTGTTCCATGCTTAAAAAAAAATAGAGATTGCACTTGTTGTTATTGGTTATTCCTGTGCTCTCTCAGAGAGGATTATCCTTAAGAGGAAATAATCTGGTAGGTAGTATTGAATTTCAGTTGTTTTAAGCACACACATGTTCAGTCTTCACTTTCTTCTTACCAGGGGACCAAGAGTGAGCTCCTTGTGACAGAGGTATGTTATGCTGTAATTCTTACCAATAGAAGCTGGAAGTAGCTGTGAGCTAATAAGAAATATGACAACATGACTTCCTAGGGCCAGGAAGTACCCTAGAGTTTGCTGAGAGGAAAGCAACGATTAAAAATGGAAACGTGTCCTGCTTTGAGAACAGATGATAATTTCCTCTGATGGCAGGAAATCTATTTATTAACATAGAGAAGAAAGAAAGAAACAGAGGCTCAGAGTTAAGCACAATTCTTCCTTGAAGAATTTTTTTAGAGGACTAATTTGCTAACAGGTGCTGTTACTCTCCAACGTGGGGAAAATTTTTAATTGTGGGGAAACTTAATATGCAGCTTTTTCCAGTTTATTGGCCAAGAAATCCCTTTATGACCAAACACTGAGCAAGCCTTGTGCTCATCCACTATATTTTAGAATATTGGTCTTTAGCTACTCCATCCTTTAACTAAAATATACATTTTTAATAAGTGAAGCAAATTCTTAACAGCTGTAATTTTACATTTTGTTGGCATAGTTGTTCTATATCTAGAGAAAAAGACATAGAGATACAATGGAAATGAAAACTTAGGCCACTGGTGAAAATTTTGTGTGTATGAATGATAGTAAAAGTCTTTGGGATGCTTTTAGTCCTGAATCTTCGTGACATAGTTTAGGTTTGAATTCTAAAATAATGAATAATAAGCAATAAGGGAGTGAGAGGCTTCTACACTCTCAATAGATAAATTGTAAAACAGAGGTTAGAAATGTTTTGCTCCAAGGACAATGAAGTTTTGCTGCAGCTGCTAAGTTGCTTCAGTTGTGCCCGACTCTGTGCGACCCCATAGACGGCAGCCCGCCAGGCTCCTCTGTCCCTGGGATTCTCCAGGCAAGAATACTGGAGTGGGTTGCCATTTCCTTCTCCACAATGAAGTTCTAAAATGGTTTAAATACATATGGAGGTATGAATCATGTATCTCTTCTTGTTTCTTCTAACTTGACAAAGCCTATCCAAATTATAATGATGACAATTGTGTCAGTTCCACGGAATGCGTTTCTATAGATACTATTGTATGTAAGACTCAGTATATTCCCTTACGTTGAGAAGGGCACATATCCAAAGAAAACATTTGTGAAGTTGCTGTCAAAAAATAACGACTGAACAGAATTCATTAGAGACTTTTATGGTTCTCCCCTCGGGACCATGTTAGAGCTGGGGACAGAGATTTATGTTGGTTTTCCATCACCTATATTCTTAGCATTTGAACAGTGACTGACACAAAGAAATATCTGTTGAATGTATTAGTTTAGCTTTTTAAAATCAACTAGTTATTTTTCACTGAAAAGGTAATACAGACATCCATTTAAAAATTTAGACTTGATATAAAGCACACAGGATGGAAAGTTATATTTACTACTCACACTGGATTTCCAGGCTTCTACTATAAAAGCAACCACCGTCACCAGTTTATACAATGTTCTAGAATATTCTATGCATATAGAACATACAGATGTATTTCAATACATATGGAAAGTATTTAAGCATAATGCGTATATGTGTATATATAGATATGCATATACTACTACTAAGTCGCTTCAGTCGTGTCCGACTCTGCGACCCCATAGACGGCAGCCCACCAGGCTCCGCCATCCCTGGGATTCTCCAGGCAAGAACACTGAGTGGGTTGCCATTTCCTTCTCCAATGCATGAAAGTGGAAAGTGAAAGTGAAGTCGCTCAGTCGTGTCCGACTCTTTGCGACCCCATGGACTGCAGCCTACCAGGCTCCTCTGTCCATGGGATTTTCCAGGCAAGAATTCTGGAGTGGGGTGCCATTGCCTTCTCCAATGCTTATAGATATGTATTTAGTTATTTAGCACGGATAGAGGTGTACTACATAGATCATGCTACATCTTAAACTTTTTTCACTTAAATACTCTTAATGACGTATATTTTAAGAATTGCTTTCCAATAACTGAGCATTCATATAACATTTCCATTTTGCTTTTCATTTCTTTATGATTGAGGTTGTCTTTTTATTTGTTGCAAAGCTTTCGTGCTTGTTTTCTATGAACCGCCTCTAAGTTCTTTTTTAATTTTTCTATTGGTTTAATGGTCTTTTATAACTGATTTGTAAGAGGTCTTTTTACATTAAAAGAATGAGCTCATTGTCATATGTGTTGAAATATTTTTCCCAGTTGATCATTTGTCTTTTGACTTTGCATGTTATTTTTTTCTGTGCAGAAAAAAACTTTTATGTCATCACATTCACTAATCTTTTTGGAATCTGGGTTTTGTGTATTGTTTAGAAAAACTTTCTCATCTCCAGAAGGAAATAAATTCTCCTATACCTACTTTTAATAGTTTTGTTATTTTATTTTATGCATTCAAAATTTTTATTTACCTGAAAGTTACATTGGTGAAACAGCTTTTTAAGATGTTTTCCACACAGCTACTCAGTTGACTAAGCCATATTGCTAAATTTTAGCATATGGACTTTGTGACCCCATGGACTTTAGCCCTCCAGGCTCCCCTGTCCATGGAGTTCTCCAGGCAAGAATACTGGACTGGGTAGCCATTCTTTTCCACAGGGATCTTCATGACCCAGGGATCAAACCCAGTTCTCCTGCATTGTAGGTAGATTCTTTACCATCTAAGTCACCAGGGAAGTTCCAAACATTTATTAAAAAAAATTAACATTGTTATTATGGAAAATGCCCAACATATAAAAGTATATGAGGAAGATGACCTGATAAGCAAGATTTTGACATTATTGACCATATCTAAGACTGGAAATGTTTATTTCTTTTCTTTAACATTTTCAGCTACATAAATAAGAATTAACAAAGATGTTTATTTAAACTGATTTCCTGCATTTTCCCCATGAAAATAAAACAAAACAATCATCTTCATTAGGAAGACATTAGGAAAATTTTTCGTAATTTTTAAATGCCAAATAGGATGATTGCAGGGAACAAAATATCAAACAGTATTGTATAATTCCATTTCCATGCTTTCTATCTTTCTGTTATTTTGTGCTCCATGATTCTGGGGATGCCTACAATTACCTGAAAAGTCTGACTTACTAACACATGGCACTGATTTCCCAAGAGTCTCACTGGATTTCTGATCTTTCTTCAGTATATATATGAATAGAAGCTATTTCTTAGAAAACAGTACATCTTAGCATATTTTGTTATTTTGTGTTTCTGGTAATATTTTGATTTTTATGTTATTCATTTTTCTATATACACCTAGAAGGCAATGGCAACCCACTCCAGTACTTTTGCCTGGAAAATCCCATGGAGGAGCCTGGTAGGCTGCAGTCCATGGGGTTGCTAGAGTCGGACACGACTGAGTGACTTCACTTTCACTTTTCACTTTCATGCATTGGAGAACGAAATGGCAACCCACTCCAGTGTTCTTGCCTGGAGAATCCCAGGGACGGGGAAGCCTGGTGGGCTGCCATCTATGGGGTCGCACAGAATCGGACACGACTGAAGCGACTTAGCAGAGCAGAGCAGAGCTAGATTTAGTGGACGGAAGGCATAATCAGTATCAAATGAGTTACATTAAAATATAATCATTGTCAGAGAATAACACAAGCCACTGACTTGGGGAAAATATTTACAAAAGGCATATCTGATAAAGTACTACAACCCCAAATATACAAGGAACTCTTAAAATTCTACAAGTAGAAAACAAACAATGTGATTAAAAAATTAGCAAAATATCTGAACATATACCTTACCAAAGATACAGATGACAAATGTGTATGAAGATACTCAACATCTTATCTTGTTAGGGAAATGCAAATTAAGACAGGGAGATACGTCTACACATCCATCTGAATGGTCAAAATCCAAAAGCACTGCCAACACCAAATACCTGTGAGGATCTGGAGCAACAGGAATTCTCATACATTGCTGATGAGAATGCAAAATATGGACAGCCAGTTTTGGAAGTCAGTTTGTCAGTCTCTTACTAAACTGAAATATTCGTATCATATTATCCTTCAGTTGCACTCCTTGGATTTTACCTGAAGGAGTTGAAAACTTATATCCATATAAAAACCTCAATACATGTTTATAGCAACTTTATTCACAATTGCCAAAACTTGGAATCAACGAAGATGTCTTTAACAGGGGAATGGATGCATAAACTATGGTTCATCCAGATAATGGAATATTATTTGATGCTGAAAAGAAATGAGCTATCAAGTCATGAAAAGACATTGAGGCTTCTGAAGTGAATTTTAGTAAGTGAAAGAAGCCAATCTGAGATTACATGCTATATGATTCCAACTATACTGTATCCTGGAAAAGGCTCAAGGAGCATTTCACATAAATGAGATCATGTTACTGCTCTGTTTATAATCCTCCATTTGAATGTATTTCACACAACTGACTGAGCCTATAAAGACACATGTGGTCTGGCCCCGCTTACCTCTGATTTTGCCTTTTAATTCCCTCTCACTCATTCTGTTCCTAGCTACACTGGCCTTCTTTCCATTTCTTAAATTTATGGACACTAATTTCATACTCGGATGTTAGGAAAGAAAAAAAAAAACAGCTTTGTTGAGGTACGAGTGCTGTGTTGTGCTCAGTCGCTCAGTTGTGTCCAACTCTTGGAGGCCCCCTGGACTGTAGCCCGCCAGGCTCCTCTGTCCATGGGATTCTTCAGGCAAGCACACTGGGGTGGGTTGCTATTTCCTTCTCCAGGGTATCTTCCTGATGCAGGGGTTGAACCTGCATCTCTTGTGTCTCCTGCATTGGCAGGCAGATTCTTACCACTATTCTACCTGGGAAGCCCTTTATTGAGGAGTGATTGATGTTTAATAAATGGCACAATTTAAACTGTGCTGTTTGATAAGTTTTAACATATATCTACACCAATGAAACTGTCATCACAATCAAGAAAATGTAATCCCTCTCACCAGCCCTTCCTTATTTTCCACATCCTCAGGTAACCACTGATCTGCTTTATATTATAGATTATTTTACATTTTCTAGAATTTTATCTTTTTTGTCTGACTTATTTTTCACTCATCATAATTATTTTGAGACATTGCTCTTATTACCATGTATTAATATTCAATTTTATTTATTTTTATAATGGCTCAATATTCTGTTGTGGCCTTCCCTGGTGGTTCAGATGGTAAAGAATCTGCCTGCAGGTGAGGAGACCAGGGTTCAAACCCTGGGTCAGGAAGATCCCCTGGAGAAGGGAATGGCTATCCACTCCAGTATTCCTGCCTGGAGAATCCCATGGACAGAGGAGCCTGGTGGGCTACAGTCCATGAAGCTGCAGAGTCAGACACAACTGGGCAACCAACACTTCCACTTTTCACTTTCAATATTTCATTGAATGGGTACACCACAATTTTGTTTATCCATTTACTTATTGATATATATTTAGGTTGTTTCCAGTGTTTGGCTATTTCAAATAAAGCCACTATATACATTTGTGTACATAGCTTTGAACATACATATACTTTCATTTCTCTTGGATAAGTATCCAGGAGTAGAATGGCTGGGTTGTAGGTGGTGTATGTTTAACTTTTAAAGAAACTACTGGTTTTCCGAAGTGATTGGACCATTTTTTATATTCCCACCAGTAATGTAAGAGCATTCTGTTTGCTCCATTTCTACATTGAGGCCTAGTGAGACCAATATTTTTAACTTTAGCCATTCTATTAGGTATGTAGGGGTAACACTGTGTTTTTAATTTTCGTTTCCCTAATGAGTAACAGCACTGACATCTTTGCAAATGCTTAGTTGACCTCTGTCTTCTTTTGTGAAGTTTCTGTTCACATCTTTTGCCCATTTTTAAAATTGGGTTGTTTTATTGAGTTTTGAGATGTCTTTAAATATTCTGAATATGAACATTTCATCACATATAGTTTGTTATTTTATTCCCTTAAAAATGTCTTTCGAGAAATAGAAGTTATTTTAATAAAAGCTCCTATCTTTTCCTCTACAAATTTTATACTTTCAGGTTTTACCTTTAGGTGTATGATTCACTTTGAGTCAGTTTTGTATACAGAGAAAGATATGAATCAAATATGTTTTTTTTTTCTTTTTTGCACCTAGATATTCAACTGTTCCATCACCATTTGTTGAAAAGATTATGCTTTCTCTGTTGAGCTGCTTATGCAGTTTTATCAAAAATCAATTGACCGTATATTTGTAAATTTATTTTTGGACTTGCTGCTTTTTTCCATTGATCTATTTGCCATGCTTCATGTCATACTATACTGTCTTGATTACTTTAGCTTTACAATGAATCCACACTAGGTGAGTAACTCGTTGTATTGTTATAAAGTTGTTTTGTCTTTTTTAGCTCCTTTGCATTTAATAAAAATAATAGAGTCAGTTTATCAGTTAAAAAAATTCTGCTGGAATTTTTATTGGGTGTGATTTGAATTGATAAATCAATTCAAAGAGAATTAACATCTTAACAATATTGAGTCTTCTGACTCTTGAATAAAGCATATCTTTCCATTTCTTTAGATCTTTAATTCTCCTCGCCATATTTTTTGCATTTTATTGTTAAATCTTTCACATCTTTTGTTAGATTTATCCCTATTTTGAGTGCACGTCCTTCTACTCTGCCATCTTGAACAAATGTCCTCCCCCATTTTATATTTTTTGATGCTATTATAAATGTCATTAGTTTATAATTTATTTCCATTTCCAGTTTTTATTGTTAGAACATAGATACAAAATTTATACTTTATATTTACCTTCTATCCCACCTTTTGATAATTCAGTTAGTTCTAAGAGCTTTTCTGTTTGTTTTAATTTCCATAGGATTTCCTTTCAAAATGTTCATGCCATCTGCAAATGAAGAGTTTTTCTTTTTCCCTTCCATTCTGTAGAATTTGTTTAAAATTTTTTCTTGCCCCATTGCACTGGGTAGCTTCTTGAGTACAATGGTGAATAGAAGTGGTGAGAATGTTTCTATCCTCACCTTGTTCCTGATCTTTTCATGATGTGAGCTTGAGTTTTTGGTGCACACACTTTCTGTATCTATTGAGATGATCATGAGATTTTCTCCTATTATTCTGTTTATATGGTGATATATATTGATTGCTTTTCAATTGTTAAGCCTGGGATAAACTTCCCACAGTCATAATATAATATACTTTCTATATGTAACTGAATTCAACTTGCCAGTATTTTATTAAGAATTTTTACATCTGTGTTCATGAGGGGTACTGGTCTACAATTTTCTTTTCTTATAATGTCTCTGTTAGTTTTTCATATCTGAGTTCTGCTGCCTTCTTTAAAAGAGTTGGGAAATATTCCCTTCTCTACTTCCTGGAAAGTTTTAAAAGGCTTTTTGGGTCGTTTTGATCCTCATCATGTTTTAATTCTTCAAAAGTTAAAAATAATTAAATGTATGTAGTATCTTTTTTATTGAAATATTTATCTAGTATGTAATGAAAGTTCATGGATAAAAAAGTTGGATCATCTGTGTGCTTAGTTGCTCAGTCATGACCGACTCTTGCGACCCCATAGACTGTAGCCTGCCAGGTTCCTCTATCCATGGGATTTTCCAAGCAAGAATACTGGATCATCTGTAGGTTTTATTTATTCACATATTGTAATTCTTTACCTTCTTCTAAAGCTAGCATAAATATTTAAAGTGTAGAAATGCCAAACCAAAGCCAACACGTACATATATGTGTTTCACGTGTATTATTTTATTAACATATAATATGCCAAAGCCTTTGACTGTGTGGATCACAATAAACTGTGAAAAATTCTGAAAGAGATGGCAATACCAGACCACCGGACCTGCCTCTTGAGAAATCTGTATGCAGGTCAGGAAACAACAGTTAGAACTGGACATGGAACAACAGACTGGTTCCAAATAGGAAAAGGAGTACGTCAAGGCTGTGTATTGTCACCCTGCTTATTGAACTTCTATGTAGAGTACATCATGAGAAACGCTGGACTGGAAGAAACACAAGCTGGAATCAAGATTGCCAGGAGAAATATCAATCACCTCAGATATGCAGATGACACCACCCTTATGGCAGAGAGTGAAGAGGAACTAGAAAGCCTCTTTATGAAGGTGAAAGTGGAGAGTGAAAAAGTTGGCTTAAAGTTCAACATTCAGAAAACGAAGATCATGGCATTGGGTCCCATCACTTCATGGGAAATAGATAGGGAAACAGTGGAAACAGTGTCAGACTTTATTTTTTTGGGCTCCAAAATCACTACAGATGGTGACTGCAGCCATGAAATTAAAAGACACTTACTCCTTGGAAGGAAAGTTATGACCAACCTAGATAGCATATTCAAAAGCAGAGACATTACTTTGCCAACAAAGGTCCGTCTAGTCAAGGCTATGGTTTTTCCTATGGTCATGTATGGATGTGAGAGTTGGACTGTGAAGAAGGCTGAGCGCCGAAGAATTGATGCTTTTGAACTGTGGTGATGGAGAAGACTCTTGAGAGTCCCTTGGACTGCAAGGAGATCCAACCAGTCCATTCTGAAGGAGATCAGGCCTGGGATTTCTTTGGAAGGAATAATGCTAAAGCTGAAACTCCAGTACTTTGGCCCTCATGCGAAGAGTTGACTCATTGGAAAAGACTCTGATGCTGGGAGGGATTGGGGTCAGGAGGAGAAGGGGACAACAGAGGATAAGATGGCTGGATGGCATCACTGATTAGATAGACGTGAGTCTGAGTGAACTCTGGGAGTTGGTGATGGACAGGGAGGCCTGGCGTGCTGCGATTCATGGGGTCCCAAAGAGTCGGACGTGACCGAGCGACTGAACCGAACTGAACTGAATATGTAAATATGTATATTTGTTTGTTTGAGGAAATATATTCTAAGAGGTGCTCTGAGTATATACTGTGATTTCTGGATTTGAGCAACTTTTCATATTATTTCTTAACAGAATGTCTAAAAATATTATGTCTACTGTTACACTTTTAAATCAGTGTGACAGGAATTAAGAATATTAAGGATTATTTAAATTCTCAGATGCACCAAAAGCTTTATTAGCTGGATGTTCCAGGCTTCTTGAAAATAAAGCTTTTCCTCGGGGCTGTTGAGGTCAATTATATTCATTTTAGTCTCATCTCTCTCTTTTTTTTAAATCTCCCTTTTTTCATTCAATCACTTTCCTTCCAGAGTGAAATGAGCTATTAAATGGCCAAAAGATAATCACGAAAAATAAAAGAAAGAAAAATCAAGATCTTTAGTCAGACACAATTTGGAAATATAAGTCCCAAATCTCTGAAAACAGTTATTCTTTTTATTTTTGCTTCTTGACTACATATGAACTGAGGTTTGCTTCCAGGCTTTATAGTGCACTCGAGAGTTTTTGTTTTTGTTCTTTTTATCTTGCTTTGTTATTGCTTATGATAACACATGAATAAAAGTGAGAAATATTTCTGGGTTAAAACCCTAAACAATAGAATGATAATCAGATAGGATCAATTTATTCTAACTTAGTGTTCTAAAGAGTATGCTCTCATGATTTAACTGTGCCTTATATTTCTGGAAAAGTGTATGAACTTAAAATATGTTTGACTTTAAAAAATAAAGCAGGGAAGAATTAGAAGACATGTTTGTGTTGTGGTTTGAAATTTGGGGGACCTAGGAATGATTACCTCTTGAAAGCCAAGAATTTTCTCTTGCCTTTTTTTTTTTTAATTTGGAAAACTCATGCTTGAAGTTGTGCACTGGGAACATGAAAGAGGCTTCAGACAGGTTTGAATCATCAGAGGCTTTATTCAGATGAAGTCTTGCTAATCTTGGGGTTACCACTGAAGCCAGTTGTTGTTTGGGGGGCTTTTTAACAAGATATTTTTGCCTTCATATCTCAACTTAATTTTGTGCTTCTCATTCACAGATTAAAAAAAGACACGATGCATACTTTGATTAAGCTTCGGAAGTAATGATTGGTAGCAAGAGAGGACCCTGAAGCCAGAGGAACGGAATTAAGGAATCAGAGACAGGCCATCTTATTTCTATTTTCTTTATGCAGAAATGTCTCAAGATGAGATTAGAAACGATGTTTTGCACAAATATATTTTAAAAATGTTTAGCAGGCACATTTTCCAGTCATGTTATGATGAGAAACAGATGTAGATGCTGTTAAATCATGTCAAATGTGAACTGCCTGTGTACCCCATGTATATGTGTAAATATTTAACTAGAAAACCAGTCACATGAGAATGACTCTGGAGAAATCTTGGAAGAAGGAAGCCACAAATTATAGGTCTGAAATTTACCATGCAAGGCTTAGGAGTCCAGATAAGTAAAACCAAATGAAGAGACAGAAAGTTGTATAAATAGTTCATGTTTTTTTGGGAGGGGGAGGAAAAAGAAAGGATTAGGGAGAATTTTAAAATACTTCAATGACAGGCAGTACATTTAATTATAACCAGAGTGCTAAGAATCATATGATTGGAATTCAGTTATATACTTGAATCTAGAGTATATTACTTACCAACTCACATAGGAAAAATTACTATGGACTTTTAGCTTATCCACTGTTAGTTTCTAAAGTCACTGTATAAGGCAAAAGTCATACATTCAGCCTTATCCCTGACAGTCTTCCTGGAAGGCACTCAATTGGAGACAGAGAGTTCTACTAACACAGCTAGTAGATCTGTTGAAACAGAACTCCATATTTCTGTAGGTTCTGGATGATGAAGTTCATGGGCCAGAATGGGGCAGGGGAAGGTAATTACTGATTTCAGAAGCATGTTGTATGGAAAAGTAGAAATGAAAACAAAATTGCAGCTTCCATTGCACCCATAATCTTGAGTTTACACTCCCTGAGAGTGAAATGAATTTGCTAAATTTTATTTATTTTTTAAGATGAAAAAATATAATTTTATGTATTTTTGGTTTTGGCTGTGCTGGGTCTTCGTTGCTGCTCGGACCTCCTCTTGTTGCAGTGAGCAGGGGCTACTTCTCTCGTTGCGGTGTTCGGGCTTCTCACTGCAGTGACCTCTTGTTGTGGTGGAGCACAGCTTGTCGAGCACATGGGCTTCAGTAGCTGTGGTTCCCATTCTGGAGCACAGGCTCAGTCGTTGTGGCACATGAGCTCAGTGGCTCTGTGGCATGTGGGATCCGTGCGGATCAGGGATTGAACCTGTGTCTCTTGCGTTGGCAGGTGGATTCTTTACCACTGAACCACCAGGGAAGCCACGTTTTTTGTATGCGGAGCATTTTGAAGTCTTTATTGAATTTGTTACTATCTTGTTTCTGTTTTATGTTTTGGTTACTTGGCTCTGAGGCTTGTGGGATATTACTAGCTCCCTGACCAGGAATTGAACCTGAACCCGCTGCCTTGAAAAGGAAAGTCTTAACCACTGGACCACCAGGGAAGTCCCTGAATTTTCCCCATTTTATTACTTTATTTGTTTTCAGGTTTAATTTTCATTTCATCAAAATAATATTGTCTAATTATCTCCTGAGCTTTAGGTTATTTGATCAAAGTATCATCCCCACGTAGTGAAATGTGCAGCTCAGAAGGGTTAGTTAGAGTTCTGTGAGTTTTAACAGATGCATGTTTTCACGTAACCCACACTGTTAACCAAGATATGAAGTATTTCCCTTGTGCCCCATGACAATCAATCCCTCATCCTCTCCTCTCCCCAGAGACAACCATGGCTCTGATTTCTTTCCCTGTAGATTACTTTTGTCTGTTCCAGAACTTCTTGTCAATGGCATCGAATGACATGCTCCCTTAGGAATGTGGATCCTTCTATTCATCACAGTATGTGATGTGTGCATTAATTTTTGCTGTTTTATGTATTGGTAATAGTTCACTCCATTTGCTGCTCTCTATTCTATCAAATGAGTACATCCCAATTTGTTACAAACGGAGGTTTGTACCCTTGGCCACCTTCACCCATACCCCCTCTTCCCACTGGCACTGCCTTTGCTGCCCCCTTCCCCTTCCTTCCCTCACCTCTGGCAACCACCAATACGTTCTCTGTATCTGTGGGCTTTTTTTTTTTTTAAGAGTTTCTTTTACTATTCCACATGTATGTGAGAACATGTAATATTTTTCTTTCTCTAACTTATTTAACTTGGCAAAATGCCCTTTAAGTCCATCCATGCTGTCATAAACGGCAGAATTTTCTTTTTTATGGCCAAGTAATATTCCATTGTGTGAGTGTACACACACACACACATGCACACAGTTGACCCTTAAACAACATGGGTTTAACTGCACAAGTCCACTTATGTGCAGATTTTTTTCCATAAGTACATGGAGTACTACATGATCCAAGGTTGGTTGAACCTGAGAGGTGTATCAGTTCAGTTCAGTTCAGTTCAGTCACTCAGTCATGTCCGACTCTTTGCAATCCCATGAACCGCAGCACGCCAGGCCTCCCTGTCCATCACCAACTCCCAGAGTTTACTCAAACCCATGTCTATTGAGTCAGTAATGCCATCCAACCATCTCATCCTCTGTCATCCCCTTCTCCTCTTGCCTTCAACCTTTCCCAGCCTCAGAGTCTTTTCCAATAAGTCAGCTCTTCTCATCAGGTGGCCAAAGTATTGGAGTTTCAGCTTCAACATCAGTCCTTCCAATGAACACCCAGGACTGATCTCCTTTAGGATGGACTGGTCGGATCTCCTTGCAGTCCAAGGGACTCTCAAGAATCTTCTCCAGTACCACAGTTCAAAAGTATCAATTCTTCAGCACTCAGCTTTCTTCACAGTCCAACTCTCACATCCACACATGACTACTGGAAAAACCATAGCTTTGACTAGATGGACCTTTGTTGACAAAGTACTGTCTCTGCTTTTGAATATGCTGTCTAGGTTGGTCATAACTTTCCTTCCAAGGAGTAAGCGTCTTTTAATTTCATGGCTGCAGTCACCATCTGCAGTGATTTTCGAGCCCCCCAAAATATACAGAGAGTTAACTAGGAGACTTGAGCATGTGGGGATTTTGGTATCCTCCCCTGGCTGGTGCTGGAACCAGTTCCCCTTGGACACTGATGGACAACTGTATACCACGTTTTCTTTATCCATTCACCCATCAGTAGACATGAAGGTTGTTTCCATGTCTTGGCTATTGTAAATAATACTGCAGTGAACATGGGGCTGCAGGTATTTTTCAAGTTAGTGTTTTCATTTCTTTTGGATAAATACCCAGAGTGGAATTGCTGGCTCATATGGTAGTTCTATTTCTGGTTTTCTGAGGGACCTCCATACTGGTTTCTGTAGAGCAGACATTAATGTTAATCACACAAAATAAATACAAATTTGTGAGGTATTTGGAGTCCTGGGTAGTTTAACACAGAGAGCTCAGGGAAGAGCTCTATCTGAGAGACATTTTGGGGGAACGGAAAGGAGCTAGCTGCTGCTGCTAAGTCGCTTCAGTCGTGTCCGACTCTGTGCGACCCCATGGACGGCAGCCCACCAGGCTTCTCCATAAAGGAGCTAGCACTAGATATATAATGTTTAATAAAGGTTAAGTTTTCTTTTCTGGGGAAATCATATTACTTGGAAGAGACAGTAATGTTTTAGCATACATTAACCTTCTTCCCCATATGTCCCATTGCAGAACTTTCCTCATCTAAGATGACTTGTCATACTTGTAAAGGAGTTCCTTGTTTTTTTAAAAAAATAATTGTACTTGTTTACACTTTAGAAATGGGAACTATGAAGACTGTGTAACTCATTTTTAATGGACTGCCCCATGTTCCTAAGTTACAAATATTGTAACTGATCTTAAGTTGAAAAATATTCTTATCCTGTAAAATTAACAAATTAGAACCTTCAGAAGTATTACTGCTTTATGGAAATTATAAGTGCATATTACTGTTCCCATTGTATTGCAGTAGGGGCTGGTATATTTACAGTTCTTTCACTAATGTCTTTTTGAGGAGGTTTGAAGTTAATATGAAGTATACTTTATTCTTTGTTGTATATAAAAACTGCTTTGGGAAGGAATGCTGACTTCTGAATAGGTTTGGTAAAAACGATGAATTAAGTGGTGAAAATAAACATTTGAAGTCCTCATTAAAATATTTCAGACAGGAATATAAGCATGTGCATCATAGATTTTGGCCCCTTCTCATCCTGTTCTCATTTCGTTCTTCATTTCACTCTCTTTTATTTTTCTCCCTCTCCCCCTAAGAATTGCTGAAGCTTCTAGAGAACTATTTACACTTAAGTGGCAGTTTTCAAAGAAACTCTGTGCCTTTCTTCTTTTCAACAGTAGGATTCTTATGAGAAATTCTTTATTTGCTGGTTGTAATATTTGTCAGTGGGTGCATGTGAGAGGGGCAAGTTGGGAAGAGTAACTCGGTATGTGATAAGTGTATGTGCTATGAGTGTAGTACTTAGCGCATCAGTTCAGTTCAGTTCAGTCGCTCAGTCGTGTCCGACTCTTTGCGACCCCATGAATCGCAGCACGCCAGGCCTCCCTGTCCATCACCAACTCCCGGAGTTCACCCAGACTCATGTCCATTGAGTCAGTGATGCCATCCAGCCATCTCATCCTCTGTCGTCCCCTTCTCCTCCTGCCCCCAATCCCTCCCAGCATCAGAGTCCTTTCCAATGAGTCAGCTCTTCGCATGAGGTGGCCAAAGTACTGGAGTTTCAGCTTTAGCATCATTCCTTCCAAAGAACACTCAAGACTGATCTCCTTCAGAATGGACTGGTTGGATCTCCTTGCAGTCCAAGGGACTCTCAAGAGTCTTCTCCAACACCACAGTTCAAAAACATCAATTCTTTGGCACTCAGCTTTATTCACAGTCCAACTCTCACATCCATACATGACCACAGGAAAAACCATAGCCTTGACTAGACGGACCTTTGTTGGCAAAGTAATATCTCTGCTTTTGAATATGCTATCTAGGTTGGTCATAACTTTTCTTCCAAGGAGTAAGCATCTCTTAATTTCATGGCTGCAATCCCCATCTGCAGTGATCTTGGAGCCCAAAAAAATAAAGTCTGACACTGTTTCCACTGTTTACCCATCTATTTCCCATGAAGTGATGGGACCAGATGTCATGATCTTCGTTTTCTGAATGTTGAGCTTTAAGCCAACTTTTTCACTCTCCTCTTTCACTTTATCAAGAGGCTTTCTAGTTCCTCTTCACTCTCTGCCATAAGGGTGGTGTCATCTGCATATCTGAGGTTATTGATATTTCTCCTGGCAATCTTGATTCCAGCTTGTGTTTCTTCCAGTCCAGCATTTCTCATGATGTACTCTGCATAGAAGTTCAATAAGCAGGGTGACATATACAGCCTTGACGTACTCCTTTTCCTATTTGGAAGCAGTCTGTTGTTCCATGTCCAATTCTAACTATTGCTTCCTCACCTGCATATAGGTTTCTCAAGAGGCAGGTCAGGTGGTCTGGTATTCCCATCTCTTTCAGAATTTTTCACAGTTTATTGTGATCCACATAGTCAAAGGCTTTGGCATAGTCAAGAAAGCAGAAATAGATGTTTTCCTGGAACTCTCTTCCTTTTTCCATGATCCAGAGGATGTTGGCAATTTGATCTCTGGTTCCTCTGCCTTTTCTAAAACCAGCTTGAACATCTGGAAGTTCACGGTTCACATTTTGCTGAAGCCTGGCTTGGAGAATTTTGAGCATTACTTTACTAGCGTGTGAGATGAGTGCAATTGTGTGGTAGTTTGAGCATTCTTTGGCGTTTCCTTTCTTTGGGATTGGATGGGCTTAATGCTATTAGAAGACATTAATTATTACTCACTGTTTTTAATGAGTGTTTTAAGCAAAAGGCAGGATGTAGATAGCAATAAAGACAGGGTGAATACTTTTCTAGGTTCTTCTCACTTTAAATTTAGATCTGCAAAAGAGTCTAAACCTTATTAAATACTAATTTGTGTTATTTTTATCATAATTTGGTGAAAGAGATTATTTGGTGGGAGAGTGAGATTAAGGATAGCAGAAGTAGAAGGTACAATTCTGGACTCCTGTTATGGACAGAATGGTGTTCTCTCCAAATTCATGTTATAGACCTAACCCCTAGAGCCTCAGAATGTGACCGTATTTAGAGATAGGGCCATTCAAGAGGTAATTAAATTGAAGTGGGAATGTTAATGTGAATCCTAAACTAACTGTGACATCCGGATCTTACACTTCAGCCTCAACAACTCTGAGAAAATAAACTTCTGTAGTTGAAGCCTCCCTGTGGTATTCTATTGTGTCATCCCTAGTAAACTAATAGAACCACCCGTATGATGGATCATACACAGAGGGGAAGAAACACAAATGTGGGTTGTATATAGTGTGTATAGGTGGAGGGAGCAAGAAGAGAGAGAAATAAAGTAAGATTTGGGGGTAAACACACTGAGGTCTGAGAACTGAGTCTGGCATTGACTATCTACATGACTTTGAGCAAATAAGTTACTGGGTTGGCCAAAAAGTTAGTTTGGGGTTTCCCATAACATTTTTTGGAAAACTCAGATGAACTTTTTGGCCAACCCAGTGTTTGCCCTTCCTGAGTTTCAGGTTTGTCCTTCATAAAATGTTTTCATTATGAGGGGCAGGGCTGAGAATTGGAACTGGGAGGTGTTCCTGAGTGTTTATCGCTCTGCCCCTTCGTTGCCATGTACCTGCTTTCCTGAGAGCAGCTGTAGGGTGAGGGTGTGGACGCTGAGACCTTTCTGCAGAAGGATGTCACAGATCGTCTCTGGGTCTTGGTTTCTTGACTGCACAGAAATAAGGGGATTGCATTGCACTGTTGAGCTCTAACCCAAGGTCATTTCTTTAAACTCTAAAATGTTACATTTTTAAGGAATTTAAGGAAATGAGTTTGGATGAGAAGGCATGGAAGGGGATTCTGGATAAAAGTCACCATGTATACTGAAGCATTATTAAATAATGAGAAAACAAGCACTGATGAGGTTAATTTGCCTGTCATGGAGAGCTTCTTAGAATCAGATACCCGAGTGGGTAGAACCGGTGAAGAAGGAAGTTGAGGGTAGTTTCACTGGTTGGAAGGAAAAGCTTGTGATCGAGAACTATTATTCATTTCTTTTAAAATTAGTGAGATATAATTTTTGTGAAAGCTCATTCTAATACGTATGTGTAAGATGGATAGAGGAAGAGGAAGAGGAAGAAGGTTGAAATATAGGGAGAAGAATAAAGATAGGTGGGCCTGGTGATGGTTGCGGAGATGGAAAAATGGTGACGAGTGTATGGTAGAAATTACTAAGGAGCGGGTGTAGTAAGTGAAGGACAAGGGAGCCCAGGAAAATGAGAAGCAAGGGTGGTGAACCAGGCTCTTGAGGGGCAACTGGTTTTTCCTCCTAAGAAAAACACCTGTCTGGGTCAGTGTCGAGATGGAAAGGGCTGAGTAGACAGCCAGAAAGTACCAGCGTTCTCGTTAATTTTCTCATGACTTAAAACAAAAGACTGTTTTAGGCATAGACAGACTGACTCTGTCTAGAAATGCAAATGAGGATTTTTTTCCCTTTTCCAATTTGAAGATAGGTGGGAGAGTTCCCAGGTTAATGTTATAACCATTTGTGGTACTAGGAGGTCAGCAGAGAGCCGTCAGTAGGTGGCTGTTTATGGATCTGATCATCCTGGCCTCTTGTTTTTCAGGATCTCTGGTTTCTGTTCCAATGACTTACTCTGCCAGGAAGCCCTGATGTAACAAGTACCTCATTCAAGATATCAAAATGGTTCTTCATTTTTTTAAAATTTGTTCAGTGTTTGCTCCCAGTGGTGTTAGGGGTGAGCCTGCCTGCCAGTGGAGGTAGACGTAAGAGATGTAGGTTTGATTCCTGGGTTGGGAAGATCCCCTGGAGGAGGGCATGGCAACCCACTCCAGTATTCTTGCCTGGAGAATCCCATGGACAGAGAAGCCTGTTGGGCTGTGGTTCACAGGGTCGCAAAGAGTCGGACACGTCTGAAGCGACTTAGCATGCAAAGTCCTAGGTGATGCACTGAGAGTTGGGAAGGAAAAGATAAATACAATGCAAACCCTTTCATCAAGAAAAACCTGGGTGAAGGGCTGACAGACTTGGATATGGACTTGTGTATGCTCCTAAGGCAATGTGACAGTACTGCTACACAGCTGCATTCGAAACCTTATGGGGACTTATGCAGAATGACTAAAGCTGTTGGGCTGTTGATCAACGCTGACTCCAGATGATAACTGTGTGTTCTGAAGGCGATCTATATAGTTGCGTATTGCAGAGTCAACAAATAGAAACATAAAGGAACGTGGGAAAAGAGAGGAAACCATTATTAAGCATCAACTAAGTGCCTGAGACCAACTTCCCTGGTGGCTCAGATGGTAAAGCATCTGCCTACAATGTGGGAGACCCAGGTTCGATCCCGGGGTTGGGAAGATCCTCTGGAGAAGGAAATGGCAACCCACTCCAGTACTCTTGCCTGGATAATCCCATGGACGGAGGAGCGTCGTAGGCTACAGTCCCTGGGGTCGCAAAGAGTCGGACACGACTGAGCGACTTCACTTCACTTCACTTCACTTCACTTCACTTCAAGTGCCTGAGACCAGCTGGGCAAATTCACGGGAACTGTGTCCCTTTTGCCCCAGGTCCTAAATTATGATCACTTAAGAGATGCAGAAATTGAGACTATGGTTTCCCCAAAGTCCCACACAGCTAGTTGGAAGCAGAAGCAGGATTTCAGTGTTTGTCCACAGACCTTCTACCACGTGGTGTGGTTACAACTAAATGAGACAAATTAAGCATGGGTGAAAGAGGAAGTGGGAAAACTGAGTTTTGCTGCCTCTGTGAAAATACGTGTGTGACTCAGAGATTTCTGACAGCAGGACCCACAGTTTGTGCAGTCAAGGTCTGGAAATATTTCAGTTACTAGATGCAGGAGATTTTTTTAACTCAATGACAGAGGCTTTCTATCAGCCAAAAGCTGTGATAAGCATTTCTTTGAGCTGGTATATAGACATACCTATGAGAGCAAGGTGGCCTCTTTGAATGTTTGACACTGAAAACCAAGTAAGTATAGGTGAATCTCATTTATTTGGAAATTATCTATACCAAAAACTCATACATCCAGCATACAGCAGAAATCAGCAAACCAGTAAAACTGTGAATACTCAAATAGATATCGTAAACAACAAATAATAAATTCCATGCACTATAGTTTTTATTCCATTCAAAATGACCTGAAGCCCTCAATTTTTTTCTTATTGTATATCTGCTTTCCAAATCTATTGGAACATAGAAGAAATTTTTCATTAGTACTATTGAAAACAGGGAGAAATAATGTCTGACATGAAAGAAATAGACAAAAATATTTAAAAAAATATAAAAAGCAGCTGTAAGAGTTCAGAGATCTCAGCATCAATTCAAATTATCGTCAAAGGCCCTCAGGATCCTAGGAATTACCCTGTGTTAACTGAAAAAAAAAATGAACCCCCTAAAAATTGAGAATTATGTTTCATTCAGTGGACATTCTGAGGACTTCAAGCCCAGGGGACAGGACTCTCAGATCACTGTGAGGGGCTGCTCCTAAAGAGGCAAAAGGGGAGCCAGGATATATAGGAGTTTTTTACAACAAAGACTAGGTAAACGGAACATCAAAAGATTACGGTTAATGAAAGAAAACCAGGTATCTCAAGTTAATGAATTTAGTGCTTTTGCATGTATGGGGAGATGCAGGAGTCTGGGCTCACGGAAATATTCCTTTGATGTGCACCTCAGCTATCTAGGGCCAGTATCCTGTGCTTTTTCATCCCGTATGTCCTCAGGGTGCACCACTGGGGGCAGCTGTAGCAGTTGACTGCTGGATGTCAGGCATCCTGTTTCCATGCTGAGTTCCCTCAGAGCTCCCTATAGGGGAGGCAGCAATGGGATGGCTTGGTGGCTGCAGCATCCTTTGTTTACTGACAGGGCAGGTGGCATTGTTAATTCACACCTTGTAATATGCCCATGCAAGAAAGCAGATTTTTTAAAAATTTTAATTAATTTTTTAATTGATGGATATTGTTTTACAGAATTTTGTTATTTTCTGTTAAACATCAACCCGAATCAGCCATAGGTATACATATGTCCCCTCCCTCTTGAACTTCCCTCTCATCTCCCTCCCCATCCCACCTCTCTAGATTGTTACAGAACCCCTGTTTGAGTTCCTGAGTCATACAGCAAATTCCCCTCTTGGCTATCTATTTTACATATGGTAATGTAAGTTTCCATATTACTCTCTCCATACACCTCACCCTCTCCTCCCTTCTCCCCATGTTCATATGTCTGTTCTCATGTCTGTTTCCCCATTGCTGCCCTGTAAATAAATTAATCAGTGCCATCTTTCTAGATTCCATATATATGCATTAGTATATGATATTTATCTTTCTCTTTCTGATTTACTGCACTCTGTGTAATAGCCTCTAGGTTCATCCACCTCCTTAGAACTGACTACTGGCTGAGTAGCATTCCATTGTATATATGTACCACAGCTTCTTTATGCATTCCTCTGTTGATGGACATCTAGGTTGCTTCCATGTTCTAGCTATTGTAAATAGTGCTGCAATGAACACTGGGTACATGTGTCATTTTCAATTTTGGCTTCCTCAGGGTATACGCCTAGTAGTGGGTCGTATGGTGGTTTTATTCCTAGTTTTTTAAGGAATCTCCATACCATCTTCTATAGTAGCTGTATCAATTTACATTACCACCAGCAATGCAAGAGGGTTCCCTTTACTCCACACCCTCTCCAGCATTTATTGTTTGTAGACTTTTTGATGATGGCCATTGTGACTGGTATGAGGTGGTATCTCATTGTAGTTTTCATTTGCGTTTCTCTAATAATGAGTGACGTTGAGCATCTTTTCATGTTTGTTCGCCATCTGTATGTCTTCTTTGGAGAAATGCTTGTTTAGGTCTTTTCCCCACTTTTTGACTGGGTTGTTTGTCTTTCTGATATTGAGTTGTATGAGTGGCTAGTATAATTTGAAATTTAATTCTTTGTCAGTTGTTTCCTTTGCTGTTATTTTCTCCCATTCTGAGGGCTGTCTTTTCACCTTGTTTGTAGTTTCCTTTGATGTGCAAAAGCTTTTAAGTTTAATTAGGTCGACTTATTTATTTTTCTTTTTATTTCCATTACTCTAGGAACTGGGTCATAGAGGATCTTGCTTTGATTTATATCATTGAGTGTTCTGCCTATGTTTTCCTCTAAGAGTTTTATAGTTTCTGGTCTTACATTTAGGTCTTTAATCAATAATGAGTGTATGGCATTAAGGAAGTGTTATAATTTCATTAGTTTACATGTAGCTGTCCAGTTTCCTCAGCACCACTTATTGAAGAGCTGTTTTTGCCCCATCATATATTCTTGCCTCCTTTGTCAAAAATAAGGCACCCATGGGTGCATGGGTTTATCTCTGGGCTTTCTATCTTGTTCCATTGGTCTATATTTCTGTTTTTGTGCCAGTACCATACTGTCTTGATGACAGTAGCTTTGTAGTATAGTCTGAAGTCAGGAAGCTTGATTCCACCAGCTCCATTCTTCTTTCTCAGGACTGAAGAAAGCAGATATTTTTAATGTTGACTCAGAGTCATTAATAGAAGATTAAACTGCAGGCTACTTTTCTAAGTACATAAGAGGTATATAGTGCATTCATAATACATTCAGTTGTGTAAAACAACTAACATGAAAAAAAGTGTCATTGCTTAAAACGTAAGAAATCAGCCATCTGAAAACTTACTAGTTATGCAAAGTAATGTATACTGAGCAGAGCTGGTGCCTTATCATTTAACTATGAACTTTGATTTCCAGCTACAAGTTTCGCTGGCATAGGGGCAGGTGGCCCAGTGCTAATAACCTCCTGTTGGTCTGAAAGAGAGAGAAAGAGACCGAGAAGATAAACTCCACCTTGGCAGGGACACACCATGCTGCCTCAATTCCTGCTTCTCGCTGTAGTTACCACGTGGAGTAGTGGCTGCTGCTGCTGCTGCTAAGTTGCTTCAGTCGTGTCCGACTCTGTACGACCCCATAGATGGCAGCCCACCAGGCTCCTCTGTCCCTGGGGTTCTCCAGGCAAGAACACTGGAGTGGGTTGCCATTTCCTTCTCCAGTGCATGCATGCATGCTAAGTGGCTTCAGTTGTGTCCAGCTCTGTGCGATCCCATGGACAGCAGTCCACCAGGCTCCTCTGTCCATGGCGGGTGAGAGTAAATATCCTCAGTCAGTCTTTAGTCCCTTTCCTTATCTTCCACCAAAGAAACTGGAAAGTAGGAGCAAAGCCCCTTGCCCATGGCCTCTATGGAGTGCTGTTACCACATGTATACTGTTCCCCCAACACACTCATACAATGTCACAGCAGTAACTAATTTTCAAGTGTGTATTGAGTAATCATATTGACAGCTTTTTGTTTTAGTTCCTTATTCTTGTCCTACTCTAGTTGTGCTAAAAGTACCAAAGTATCTGATAAAAATTCAAAAGAAGGCTGACTCACAAGGAAAAAATAAAAGGGAGGGGCTTATATAATTTGCAAAGTGTATAATGAGTCTTCACACAGTACTGATTCTTAAGAGATGTTTTAAATGTCAGTTTTTTTCTCTCTTTGTCAGAGAAATGCTGACCCAAAGTTTCACAAAGCTGTTAAATGTCTTTTCAGAAGTTATAAGTACAGACTTAAGAAATGGATTTATTATGTCAGGGCTGATGGTGACCTTTAATGTCAAAGTGTCTATGAAACTTGTGCAGCTTCTAATATTCCCTTTTATTTAAAAGAAGATGCCTTAGTTCTCCAATTAAGAGAAACCACTATTTCCTAGGCATAGTATAGCTCTCAGTAAAATATTTGCAAACACTTTGTAAAATGCTGCCTAAACAATTTGTGTGTATCAGACTTTTGACTTCTTCTATGCCCTGGACACCCTTGGCAATTGGAAGAAGCCTGTGGACCCTTCAGCTGGGATATTCTGGGTGGCACAGTGGTAAAGTATTTTGGGCTTCCCCGGTGGCTCAGATGGTAAAGAATCCGCCTGCAATGTGGGAGACCTGGGTTCTATACCTGGGTTGGGAAGATCCCCTGGAGAAAGGAAGGGCTACTCACTCCAGTATTCTGGCCTGGAAGGTTCCATGGACAGAGGAGCCTGGCAGGCTACAGTCCATGGAGTTACAAAGAATCAGACATTAGTGAGCAACTTTCACACTTCACACACGGACCCTTATTCAGAATAATGGTTTTAAATGCATAAGACAAAATACAAAGGATTACAAAGAAACCAGATATGTAAAAATATAATAATAAAAATGTGTGATATAGTAATATGTGCGCTTCTATATTAATGCATTAAATAACAATCCAGCAGCAAGTCTGGTGACATTTGAATGATGGTGAGGAGCATAAGTGATATTTGGAGAGAGCTGCAATAACCCAGCTGGAGACAAGAACACCTGTGGTTTCTATGGGAAACAAAATCACAGACCCTGATAATACTTCTGTGGTTTGTTGTCAGCGTTTATATTTGAAGGAACTGTTAAATTTCAGTTAGAATTCAGTGAAACTGAAGGTATGTTTTCCCCATTTGCATGTATAGAATCCCAGCGTTCTGTTCACAGGATCCATGAGCCTCAAACTAAGGGCCCTTAGAAGAGGAAAATCATTCTCATGGAATTATGAGCATGGTTGAGATAGTTTCTTCAAAGAAATGTTTGCATATAATTTCCAAAGCAGTTATGAACATTTATATTTTTAATTTTAAAATGGAAATGTCATTCATTTATATTCTTTTTTTGGGTTCATTTTGTTTTTAATCTTATTTATTTATTTTTGGCTGTGCTGGGTCTTTGTTGGTGCATGAGGGCTTTCTCTAGTTGCAGCGAGTGGGGGTTTACCCTCTAATTGTATTCCGTGGGCTTCTCATTGTGGAGGTTTCTCTTGTCACAGAGCACAGGCCCTAGAGCATGCAGGCTTCGGTAGTTGCGGCTTTTGGGCTCTAGAGCACAGGCTCAGTAGTTGTGGCACACGGGCTCAGTTGCCCCACAGCATGTGAAACCTCCCTGACCAGGAAAGATTCTTCCCTGATCCAACCGTGTCCTCTGCATTGGCAGCTGGATTCTTAACCACTGGATCACCAGGGAAGCCCTCATTTATATTCTCACTTATAATCTGATTTGTTTTTGAAACCATTTGAAGCAACTTGAAGAGATTCATACAGCAAACTATAATAGGATGGCAAGTTAGTGGATGAGAAAAAGGAAAATATTGATATGAAATGTAAATGGTGTCTTGAAGTAAAATTAATATACAAAGTGTATGTGGGAAGGTTCTAAAGTACTCTTGTACTTTACAAGAGTACAATGGGAAATTTAATTCTAAGTTTAACCTTCAATGTAAAGGGTAAGAAGCAATTAGCTACAGATTCATGATCACATCTCCTGAGATGCCCGGCTCTCTCTCTACTAACACTAGAGAACAATTCTTCTGTTAGCTTTGCCTCATACTCACTGTCTTAGCTTGAGCTGCTGTAGCAAAATACCCTAGACTGGGTGGTTTAAATGACAGACACGTATTCCTCACAGTTCTGATGGCTCACAAGTTCCACGTCAAGGTGACAGCTTGGCTGGGCTCCAGTGCAGACTCTCTTCCTGGCTTGCAGACGGCCACCTTCTTGATGTGTCCTTGGAGGGTGGAAAGAGAGTGATTGTTCTCTTTTATGTTCTTTTCTAAGGGCACTAATCCCATCATGAGGTTTCCATCCTTATGAGCTCTGAAAGGCCCATCTACAAATAACCTTCACACTGGAGGTTACACTTCAACATCTGAATTTGGGGGTGGAGGGATACGATTCAGTTCATAGCAACGATACACTGGGGAATGAGATTAACGGTACGTTTGAAAACTTCCTTTGTTTTATTGAGCTATCTCTTATAATTTCTCATGTAAACCAATGACATGTTTCTACTGGCCCAGCTTACTTTAGTAACAGATTTTAAACTTTCTAGTGTAAATTTTTTTAAAACATTTTGAAGGTATGAAGTATTGTTATTTATTTTTAGTATCACCTCCTTGGTGGCACTTGAAATGTGGATTAGTGATTATTAACTTTCATGTGTCATAGACCAATTTGAGACTCTGGTGAAAGCTGTCAATGCAGACACACATTAAACTCTGTATACAATTTCAGGGAATCACAGACCTCCTGAAGTCTCAGCACTCTAAGAGTAAATAACTCTGCAATATACAGTAATAGATAGGCCTTTAGACATATTATATAAATATTGTTTACTGTAACTGAGCATTTGACATGGATTGAGAACCAGCCAGTTGGATTTAATGCTCTTGGCAAGCATAGGAATGCAGTTATTCCATGCAGCAGATTAAACAAATGCTTCAATAACTTGGAGAACAGGAAAGCTGCAGGCACATTTAACAAAATACAATGCTAATATTTCAAAGTTGGAGGGATGTCTGTGTTAGCCAGACCCAAGTCTTGTGCCCAAGATTCTCAAGTTCCTTGGGGAACATCACAAATCTCCAGCTACCACCATTTCATGGTCCCAGGAGAGGACGCCCCAAACATGGACATAATCCTCAACTCCCTCTTCACCCCCTTCCCCCCATCATTACCATTGCTCAACTGAGACCAGGCTGTAATGTGAGAAACTGGAGCTAAACAAGGTACAAATATAATACAGACTTACAAAGAAAAAGCTCTAAGAAACTCGGTATTGAAAAAACATGTTAGAAATGACAATAAATTTCACATTTTAAAAAGCTGACAAAATACCAGAAACAGCACATTAGTCAGAAAATTAAGGTCATTTAAAAACTAACTGCCTGACAGATCTCTGAAATACTTTGCCCCTACATGTTTAGGTGTGTGTTCTTTGGTGGCCTCGTCACACGATAGTGATCTTAGAGTCATTTTTCTCTAGATAGCATAGAAAGATAATCCAGTCTGTCTGGCATAAGCTGATTGGAATTGTTTTCATTTTTACTGATTGTTCAAAAAAAAAAAAACTTCTTTTGGGCTTCACAGCTTATTGCTGATAATGTAAAATTTTAGGGTTTCTCTCTCCTGTTTTGTTCGACCGTGAGCTTTAAAATTTGGAAGGATTTTCCCCGAACTTGCTTCAGGTTTATTTGAAACCCTGTTTCCCTTCACTTGTCATAGACACAGAGAGACCTATTTACACTATGATATGATCTCTGGTCCTGAGCCATCCTTTGACTGTGCCAGGTGAGTCGGCCAGTGGAAAATAGAGTATTACTGGAAGTTATTACCACACTGAACAGCTGGCGGGAACCTAATTGTACAAAGAGAGTGCAAGCAACATATATATTCCAGCAACAACAAAACAAGTATATCCCTCTCTGTATGCCTGCTCTCTGAACTCGTAAGTCGCAGCTCAACCTCGTGAGAGTTTTTTGCTCTTCTCTCTCCCAGGCGGCTCAGGGGTAAAGAATTCACCCTGCAGTGCATGAAACGCAGGTTCAATCTCTGGGTCAGGAAGATCCTCTGGAGAAGGAAATGGCTACTTGCTCCAGTATTCTTGCCTGAGAAATCCCATGGACCTGGCAGTCTACATACAGTCCATAGGATCACAAAGAGTCAGACATGATTCTGAACTAAACAGTGAACAGCTCTCCGCCTACTCCAAGGGCTGCCGATATATGGCTGTGGCCATTTTTGTAACACCTCCATAGAACCTTCTAATAAGTATCCTTAGGGTTCAGGCTCAAGACAGCCAAGACAGAAAGAAGAGGAAAATTTTTCTCCTCCTGATGATGTTGGTTAACCTTAATAGGAATTACTCATTTTCTATTGAAAGGAGAAGAGATGTTCTTTACTCTTTACAGAAAGGTTGCTCTCCATTTCCTTTGCTTTCTTTGGGCTTGCATCATTTTCTTTTTTTTTTTTCAGTTGATACAGTTTTCAGTTGGTACAGTCAGTTTCTTGTATGAACAAATTAAAATGTCTCCTTTATTGGAGATGATATAATTGACTATAATAACTCATGAAATGTTTGGGAAGTTAGAGTTAAGCTGTTGGCCTAAATTTAGTTTGTTATTAAGGTGTTCTAATAACAATTAGAACAAACCAATTCTAAAAAGACATTTGGGGGACAGTTTAAGAGATTGTTAAATCAAAGTGGTGTGTATGTGAAATATCATCATCCTATGTTTTCTAATATGTCCTCAACGTTTTTTCTAAGAAAATTTTTCTATATTTTCCATAGTTCTCTAACACAGAACCAGTTGATCCTGAATCGATGTTTTTCAGTGAATTTTGAGAGAAACAATCTTTGCTTTCTGTCATTATGTAGCTTTCCCCTTCAAAGAACACAGAAATATTAAACAATGAATATTTGATATGGCACCAATCATTGAACCTTATAAGTTATTGGTCTTGTTCTCAAAAGCACTTCTGTGCTTTATGTGCTGGTTTCAAATGTTGAAAATGTCCATGTGGACTTTTACATTGTTCTGCACCCTAGGACCTCCTGCTCAAAAACCAAGATAAGAAAAGAATGCTCTTCAGAGCATTACGGCTCATTAGGGTGCCGTCCAAAATCTCATACATGCCTGATAAAGTTAGTGGAATGTCAGGGCCTCTGCTATGATTAAAGGATCTAAATGTGACTTGTCAAGTAGCTCAAATATTAGCTCTAATCCCCATTTGCACAGAGCTCTGAGTTGTGGCTTTGTAGACACAAAGCTGTATGTATAGAATATCCCTTGTTACAGTCCAAATTTTCCAAATGAATAGAAGAAAATGGAACAGGAATACACAACAAGTTAAGAGTGGGTTATCTCTGGAGTTGGGCTCATGGATGATTTTTGTTTTCTTTTGTTAATGCTTTTCTTTTGCATTTTAAATTTAAAACAATGTAAATATATATATTTTACTATAAAAAACATAAAAAGTGGAATTGATGCTGTGCTTATTGGCAGAGCCATCTTGGAACAAGGACATGGTGGACAAAGGTCCTGAAGACACTTTGTTCCTTCGAACACTCAATAATAGGCATCATGTCAGACGTGCCCATCAATTTCAGGTTTAAAAATATGCTCGTGGTTGTTGTTGTTTAGTCACTAGGTTGTGGTCCGACTCTTTTGAGACCCCGAGACTGTAGCCCACCAGGCTTCTCTGTCCATGGGATTTCCCAGGCAGAAATACTGAAAAAAATGGGTTGCTATTTCTTTCTCCAGGGGATCTTCCTGACCAGGGATGGAATCCTCATCTACTGCATTGGCAGGTGGGTTCTTTACCACTGAGCCACCGGGGAAGCCCATGCTCTTGGGTAGGCATGCACGCCTAGTCATTTCAGTCGCGTCTGACTCTGTGTGACCCTATGAACTGTAGCCCACCAGGTTTCTCTGTCCATGGGATTCTCCAGGCGAGAATACTGGAATGATTTGTCATGCCCTCCTCCAGGGAATCTTCCCCTCTCACCATTGCAGGTAGATTCTTTAGGGCTGAGCCACTGGGGAAGTCCATGCTGCTGGTAGGGGTGGTGAATCAGGAGCCTACTCTTGCAAGAAGGGCCAAGCAATTAGAAATGTAGTGACTTTAGACCAACAGGAAAGAGAAGGGGAAAGCTTCTTGTATAACCTGCATTTAGCATTTGCATCTCATTCATCCACCCTCAGTCCCACCATCAGGAGGTGAGTGGGGGAGGGTGTAGGTGGGAAGGTCCTGATAGCCTCTCCTACTTTAATGTTCCTTCATCATTACTGTAAACCACTGATGCTGACATTCATGAACCAGCATTTAATGTAGAATATCCGTTGTGTTCAGGGAGAGGTACAGAAGGGGAGTCTTCCTAGGTCAGGAAGTTGACATAAGTGAATTTGTGCTCATGTGAGTTTCTAGGGTGTGTGTTGGAACTTTGGCGTTAGTGGTAAAGAAACTGCCTGCCAATGCAGGAGATGTAAAAGATGGGGTTCAATCCTTGGGTTGGGAAGATCCCCTGGAGAAGGGCATGGCCAGCTACTCTAGTATTCTTGCCTGGAGAATCCCATGGACAGAGGAGCCTGGTGGGCTACAGTCCATAGGGTCATACAGAGTCGGACGCAACTGAAGCGACTTAGCATGCACGCATGCATGTTGGAACTTAAGGGAGGGCGGACACAGGTAAAAGGTGTGATTTCAGCCTCTGGGAGGAGCAGAATAGGGAATGGTAAAGCTGAGAAGTGACTTTTGTGTTTCGTGTTTGTCTGTCTTCTTTAAATCCTCTTCTGTGGCAGCTTCTTTCCCTCACCTCTCATGCCTGGCCCCCTGCTGCCCTCTGGCTGGTCCAAGACCTACAATAACTCACTGTCCAAATCGCTCTCTTCCCCTTTCTTTTCTTTCTCCCTGTGCTTCCTTTCATTCTCATCAAGTGTACCCTGAGTGCACAGCATATCAAAGCCCAGAAAAGTCTGAAAGTCATGAACTTTACTTCCTTCATGGAACACAGTCTCTTCAACCACGTCAGGATGAGAGTTGGCCAACACACGTGGCAAAGTTATGCTGCAGCCAACCAACTGCTAATGTACTTGTGCATGTCATAGCAGGGTCACTCCTGGCTGGCAGACAGCATCTGGTGAACAGCTGAGCAGCTTCAGAAAGGACTCAGAGGCGTGTCCAGGTGCAGTGCACGGGGTCCAAGAGCCCTGGGAAAGAAGGGCTGAACTTATCTGCAATTTTGGTTTAGACATGGCAGACTCGAATGATGGACAGAAAGCTTCCAAAAGCAGCTGGACTAGAGCAAGCCCACAGCCTCTCCTACTTTAACGTTCCTTTGTCTTCCCTCTAAACCACTGATGCTGATATTCACAAGCCAGCATTTTATATGGAATACATACTTTGGTCAGGGAGAGGTACAGATCAGATCAGATCAGATCAGTCGCTCAGTTGTGTCTGACTCTTTGCGACCCCATGAATCACAGCACGCCAGGCCTCCCTGTCCATCACCAACTCCCGGAGTTCACTGAGACCCACGTCCATAGAGTCAGTGATGCCATCCAGCCATCTCATCCTCTGTCGTCCCCTTCTCCTCTTGCCCCCAATCCCTCCCAGCATCAGAGTCTTTTCCAATGAGTCAACTCTTCGCATGAGGTGGCCAAAGTACTGGAGTTTCAGCTTTAGCATCATTCCTTCCAAAGAAATCTCAGGGCTGATCTCCTTCAGAATGGATTGGTTGGATCTCCTTGCAGTCCAAGGGAGAGGTACAGAAGGTGAGTTTTTCTAGGTGCAGGAAGTGGACACAAATGAATCTGTATTCATGAGCATTTCTAAGGAGTGTAATGGAGCTTTAGGGAGAGAGAGCCCTGGGTGCCTGGAAATAGCTGAGATGAGGGAAGTTTGGCCTCATGAGAGGAGGTGGGGTTGTGGATGCAGAGGTCACTGACCTGGATCCTCCCTGTTCTCTACACCTCCTCACACAATCCCTCTTCCAGGGTATCTGGGTTCTGGAGAGAGAAATACAGTCAACTGAAAGTGTGTGTCTGTGTGGAGAGCCCTCATCAAAGTACTGATTAAAAACAGACATGTTGGGGGTTTGTTAGGGATTCAGGGTAGCACAGGGAGCCACCTGTGAGAATTGGGGTGGCAGCTGTCTACAGAGTAGTGGATGCCAGCCAGCCAGAGCTGCATATTTCAGGACATTCATCTTCATTTGTAAAATGGGAATAAAAACAGCATCAACTTTACAGAGTTGTTGTGAAAACTACATGATGAATGCACGTACAGCACCTAGCATAAACACAAATGAAATAATAATCAGGGCTTAATAAACGTGGGCTATTATGATTTTTGGGCTTCCCAGGCAGTGCTAGTGGTAAAGAACCTGCCTGCCAATGCAGGAAATGTAAGAGATATGGGTTTGATCCCTGGATCGGGAAGATCCCCTGGAGGAGGGCATGGCAACCCACTCTAGTATTCTTGCCTGGAGAATCCATGGACAGAGGAGCCTGACTGGCTACAGCCTATAGGGTTGCAAAGAGTCGGACACGACTGAAGCGACTCAGCACACATGGACACTGTGATTTTCATTGTTGTTTCGTTCTTTTTGTGAGATGCCTTCTCTCTGCTTATCTTCTACTTATTTTCAAGTGATTGCACAGCATTGATTTTATTTGGTACAATAAAATGGATTTTGGCCATGTTTTTGTTTTTAATCAGAGAAATTACTTCTTGGGATGTCATAGAAAAGGGTTAGATTAATCCTTAAGTAGATCAAATTGGAGCAAAATTTTTTTAAATGATTGTGGCATCTCCAGTTTGAATTTTTACTGAATAAAAATGTTAGGCACTAATGTCATTTTCTTTTTGCTCTAAGAAGATTGTGAGAATAACTAATAACATTTGGTAGAGGTTAATATAGTATTGAAAGCAGTCATTTGAACAGTTTTGAACTCATTTTCAAAGACATAATTGGAATAATTTTCAATAGACATCAGTCCTTATTTCTTAGGAAATGACAATGATTAAATTAACTGCAGACAGCTTCTCTTATTGTTGTTTGAAGACAATGGGAGTCTGTTGAGAATTGGTGGGGGGAAAATGAATGGTACATGTTCTATTAAAGACTTCACTGCTGAGACATTTTTCATCCACTCTTTCTGTCTGGCTGTAATTTATACATTCAAGGCATGGTCTTCAAATGCAGCTTTCTTTACTGTATTTGACCTACATAATGAATTCAAATGAAGGATAAGAATAATGCTTTTCCTAAGGCTAAGATATAGGTTTTTCTTGGAGGGGGTGAATGATATGCCAACTCAGAAAGAAAATGATGCTACATTTGCAGCATTCTGTGGAAGCTGAAAGGAGAATTTTGTTCCTTCTTTGGGTATTTTCAGGATTCTGTCTCTGCTTCCTTATGACACTGAGCACTGGATAAGGGTGAAGTATCGCACTCATTATTCAGGCATTTGAAATTACTCTTTTCTTTTGAAATGAGATATTCAAAGCATTGAGTGTCAGAGAAATTGTGCCTGGGTGGAAGAGTAAATGGATCTTAATCTGTCCTCTCAGTGTGAGGCTTTCTGGAGGTGGTGAAGTGGTTTTAACCAGTGGAAAATAGCACCCAATTTCTTTAAGATCTTCCTAAACTCAAAGTGATTTCGTCAGTACATCTGAGTCCAAATACCACCCAGATAAGCATCTGCAGTCACATTTACCTAGACATGGGTGGTATTACTTTTAAAATTTCAGTATTACTATAAAACTTGTCTGGCTTTTACGCCCATGAGTGCTCTTGATGGGAAAACCTGTTTGTGTTCTTTCTGGCTGGAATGTCTACTTAGAGATTCATTCTTCTGGCTCTGAGCAAGTTACATGCACTGATACCCCAACTTTTCTTGAGTTGGCCTTCAACCAAACAATACCAGGATTGTGAGGTCCAAGAGTAGAAAGAAAAATTTTATAACCAGTTTAATATATCAATTCTAAGAAGTTCTTGTACAAATGCTGATTACCACAGCTGAAACAGTGCTGTTTTCTCTGCTTTGAAAAGCAGAAGGAAGTGACATGAGTCTTGTTGTGGGGAGAAATATGGCTGGTTCACTGCTAGGTGCTCTAAATACAAACGTGAACAGAAGCCAGTGACTTGGCATTTGGTACAGCTAACATTCATCTACTTTTATATCGCTTCTGGTGAGCTGTTATAATTTCAAATCATTGCACTCGGAAAATATTTAGATAAAACATAACATTACATTACCTTGCAGTTTAAAATAACAAAACTAGAAATTTAGGCCACAAAGTGTGAGCAATGTGCAGTGCAGCCCGTAGAAGAGGAAAAAAGGATGTCTGGTCGTTTTTGATATGAAAATAGAGGACTTTTTAATGTAGTGATGGACTAGATATTACTTATATGTGAAATATAAAATATAATACAAATAAACTTACTTACAAACCAGAAATAATCTCACAGACATAGAAAAGGAAGCTATGGTTGTGGTCCTTGTGATTAGAAAGTTGCTACTTTGCTGCCTTTTCTTGGGGTTGATGTGGTAGGACTTTGACCTCCTCCCATGCAGTCGTCCTGGCAGAAATCTGATGACCACTTTCTTGACTTTTTCTTGTACAGATCTGAGTCAACGGAACTGGAACAAGGACCCTCATAGCTTTTTGGTATGTAATTGAGAACTCTTCAGAACTAATTCTTTCTCTTAGTGATATTTGTGACTTGAGCAGCCTGTACTCCACTTTGTTATTCTAATTTGTGAACCAAATTGTAATAGCCTAGGTATATTTATTCCTATGGTAGGATTAATGCAGACAGAAGCTAATAGAATTAATAAATAACCAGTTGTATTTGGTCCTCTGGATTTTCCGGAGGACCTGAAAATGGATTTTTGATAGTGATTACTTTTCAGTAAGAGAACTGTTTAGCAAAGCAGTTTATTTATGGAATTATCTTGTTTGATCCCTTTAGTGGTCAGGAACGTACCATAACTATCGAATACCATAAAACTGTAATTATGTGAAGAATCTATTTTATAAGAAATAGATGTCCACATATAAATTACCACCATTTCCCATAGCCCTTTTCATCTTGTAGAGCTGAAACTTTATGCCCCTTAAGCAATAACGCTTCCCTTTCCCTTCCCACCAGCCCCTCCCACGAGTATAACAATACTTCCTGGCTCATGGTTTTGATTACTCTAAGTATTTCATATAAGTGGAATCATACAGTGTTTGTCTTTTTGTAACTGGCTTATTTCTCGTAACATAACGTCCTCAGGGTTCATTTATGTTGTAGCATTTTGCAGAATTTCCTTCCTTTTTAAGACCAAATAATATTCCATTGTGTGTATTTTGCTTATCCATTCATCTGTTTATTGGTTGCATCCATGTTTTGAGCTATTGTGGATAATGCTATTATAAACATGGATGTACAAATATTTCTTTGAGATTCTGCTTTCAATTCTTGTGACTACATACCCGGAAGTCAAATTGATGAATCGTATGGTAATCCTATTTTTAATTTTTTAAGGCTCCACTGTATTGTTTTCCACAGCAACTGTATCCTTTTACTTTCCCACCAGTAGTCTTCACAGAGTTTTTAAGTACAGAATGCTTTTCTAATTATTTTGACATATTCTTGCTGGGCAGTCAATATTGTGAAGTTTTGTGTGAATATATTTTGAACACAGATGTATTTTTTTTGTTCTTTTTTTTTTTTTTTTTTGCTGTGCCTATGAATATTATGTTCTAAGACCTACTCAATGTTAATTTATGTTTCCAGGTGACTCAGAATGTCAATAGAGTTTTTCCAGAACAGAAATATGTAGGGCCAAGTCTCAGACTTCTAATGGAAAAACAACTTAGACTCCAAGGATTTCTTGACTTATTTTAAAATAGACTCTATGTTAAAATCTGTTCTGGCAGTGAAGGAGTAGTTACCACATATGTTTCTTTCTTCCCGAAGACTTGTAATTCTTTTGCACAAAATATACCATTTTGACCCTGGAGGAGGGCATGGAAATCCACTCCAGTATTCTGGCTTGAAGAATCCCATGGACAGAGGAACCTGGAGGGTTACAGTCCATATGGTCACAAAGAGTTGGGCACAACCCAAGCAACATAGTGTGCATGCATGCATGCCAGTGTGAACAGGGGTAAGGACTAAATTACAAAGAGGGTGGCTAGCTGAGAAATTACTTACATATCCTTTGAAACAGAATCTGCAACTTCTTCAAATTATTGGGACGGCAGGTTAACATTGGGGCTGTTATTTTAACTGGCTAATGATATTTGTGCTTTCTTAAATTTTGGTTCAAAATATGAACGTAGCTTTCTAAGGGACAGAATCCGATTCTAAAACTGATAGGTATTCACTGAATATTTTGAAATCTTTTGAGGTTACTTGCACAAATTAATGGACCATTTTCCCAGAAAATGTTCTGTATTTATTGTTTGTAGGGAGTGAGGAAAAGGGGGAGGAGAGAAATAAGCTTACTCAGGAAGCAAAACAGTTCCTATTTCAGACGTTTTTCTCTGAGTTTATGGTCCTCAGTAGAAATGTCAATGTCTTTGCTAATCAAACACCTTCTACTAATGTGTTCAAAAAAGGGATTGACTACCTTAGGTATGTCAGTTTACTTTACAAGAGAAAAATTTACACCTAACTTAAGTAAATTAGAAAAGTCTTTTGTTAATGATTATAAAGGCAAAATAACCCTTATCAGGCCACGCTAGGCTGTGCCATGGTAGCAGATTAACTCTGAAGGCTCAGTGGCTTTACACAAGAAACTTCAGTTTCTTATTTACACTATATAGTCAATATTAGTTGACACGAGAAGGGGAGGGCTCCTCTGCTCCACACAGTCCCTCAGGGATGCAGCTGATGAAGCTCCACCCCTTGTGGCATCACCATGGCAGCAGGTGGCTGCAGGGTTTGCCGTGACAGCAGAAGAGAGCACGTGGAGGACTCACACTCGTCTCTAGACAGGAGGTGTTCCACATCACCTCCACTATTGGCCAGAACTAGGCATATGGCCACTCGTCACCACATGGGGCTGGAAGTCTTCTTGCAGGCCCAGAGGGGAGAGGAAAACCAGTTACAGTGAGCACCAGTCATTTCTTCTTTGATGAATTTTGCTGGAAATCCTTGTACTTGGCACATATATGAAACAACTTTCTAACTCTGTCACCTCTCTGCTAAGTTGCTTCAGTCATGTCCAACTCTGTGTGACCCCAGAGATGGCAGCCCACCAAGCTCCCCTGTCCCTGGGATTATCTAGGCAAGAACACTGGAGTGGGTTGCCATTGCCTTCTCCAATGCATGAAAGTGAAAAGTGAAAGTGAAGTTGCTCAGTCGTGTCGGACGCCTAGTGACCCCATGGACTGCAGCCCACCAGGCTCCTCCGTCCATGGGATTTGCCAGGCAAGAGTACTGGAGTGGGTTGCCATTGCCTTCTCCGTGTCACCTCTCTAATTCTTTATATTTTAATATGCTTTCCTTTGGTGAGCAATTTTAATCTTTTAAAATTAGTTTCCTGTTTTTTTACTTGCTGACTTTAGGTTGGGAAAAATAAAGCAAGTATTACTGACAAGGAATTAGGGATGATATAGATATAATTGACAATGGAAAAAAATGGCCCTCGAGTGTTTAGATGTCTATAGACTCTATTTGTATTATTAATAATATCTATTATTTCTTCTAAATAAAACCATCATTACTTGAAATTAAATGTAACTCTAAACACAGAGGTTTGATTGCAAAATCAATTCATGGGATATCAAGCAAGGAATATGAAACTAAGAACAGTTTTAATAGATTGTCTTTCATAATTTTTCCCCATTGTTCAGCTTTCCCTGAATCTTAATGTCATGGTTTTCTCCTTTTCACTTTATTAGAGTGTTTTACCAAGCAATACTTTTATATAGGGTACGTGGGGAATAAACATGTCTGAGAAGGTATTTTGACCTCATGATTGATTGCGTGTTTGACTAGGTATTGAATTTTATGGAGAAAATTTATTTTCATTTAGAACTTTCAAGGCAAAGCTCCAATATCTTTGACATTCCATGTTGCATATGAGAAAACTGATGCCATTCTTATTTTGTTTCTGTGTAGATAATATCTTTTTATCTTGTCTATAAACTTTTAAGAATTTTCTGTATCTCTTAGGAATTCTGAAATTTCATAAGACATGTCCCAGGTGGTTCAATGGTAAAGAATCCGCCTGCCAGTGCAGGAGATGCAGGTCTGATCCCTGGGTTGGAATGATCCCCTGGTGAAGGAAATGCAACCCACTCCAGTATTCCTGCCTGGGAAAGCCCATGGACAGAGGAGCCTGATTGTCTAGAGTCCATAGGGTTGCAAAGAATCAGACACAGCTTAGCAACTAAACAACAAGGTTCAAGTGCACATCTTTGGAAATATATCTGATTCAGCATTTTGTGGCAGTGGAAGATTTTTTTCCCTTCTTTGTGTTCTGCTTCCCACTGTTTTGGTTTCCCAGGTATGGCCACTGTTAACTCCAGGTTCGTGTTGTATTATGACTAAAATCCCAGGGAAAAAAGGACAAATCTTATCCTAATACTCCAGGAAGAATTTCCTGAGTAGCCTGAGTTGGTTCATGTACTCCTTTCTGAATTTGTCATTATGTCAAAGAAGTTAAGTGTTTTGGTCCATCTACTTCTTACCACCTCTACTGCTTCTGCTTGGGCTCAAGACATTCTCACATCTTCTTGGGATGACCTCAGGGAACTTTTAACTAGTTCCTCAGTTTATATTCTCTCTCCCTTCAGTCTCTCTCAGTGTTAGAGCCAGAGCTGCTAATGTGTTTGTCAGATCAAAACCCTGCAAAACTTGCCTGTTTCATTTCAAGGAAAGCTAGAGTCTTCAACCATCACTCGAAAGACCACCAAGATCCATCACTCGAAAGACCACCAAGATCTAAAAGATGATACAAGAGAGATGAGGGATGCAGATCATGGAGGGCCACATGGACAGATTTGTACCCTGTCATAGAGTTGATGAGAGGCCTTGGAAGGGTTTCTAATTGATAAGTGACATGATCAGATCATAGAAAGGTTTATCTGTAGCAGGATTGAAGATGAAATGGAAGCATAGGAACCAAGATAGGGGGAATCAACTAAAGTGGTCCAGGCCAGGTGATGATGGGCTGAACTACACTTTGAAGTAATGAGAATGGAAAAGAGATAAATTTCTATCAGTGATGCTAACAAAGGAGAATCAGTTGGTCTTTGTCACTATATATGACCTTAGTTCAGACCCAGTTCTCACACCTACTAGATTTATGTAATTTATATAATACACATAATTCTCAATTCAAATTTCTTTTTGAATTTAAAATAAAAATGATAATTCCTAATGCAAAAAAAAAAAAAATGACCACCAAGACCTGCATGCTCTGACCTCCCATGACCCTTCTGACCTCATCTTCTGCACCCTCCTTCCATTGCTTACTCAGCCTACACTGCTGGACTCCTTGTTATGCCTCAACAGGCCAGACACACACCCAATCCCAATCTGGGGCTGCTGTGTTGACCGTTCCCTAAACCCGGGCTGCTTCACCCTTGAGTAGCCATTGGCTGTTTCTTGATGTCTTTCAAGTCTTTACCCAAATGTCAACTATTTAGTGAGTCCATTTCTATCCATCTATTTAAAAATCACAACCCTCTATGATACTCTCTACTATTTTATTTTTCCCTGTTTATGTCCACCTGATATACCATTTGTTTTACTTACTTATCTTGTTGTTTGTCTGCTCCCATGTTTGTAGATCCCTTGAGGGCAGGAGGTTTTATCTGTTGTGTTCAATATTGTATCTTCAGTCTGTTAGACTGCCTGGCATATGATCAGCCAGTACCTATTTGCTGAATGAATGAATGGTTGGCCAACCTAAGCCATATACTTGCTCCTGTGTGGGAATGTGGAGCCACATGATTAACAGAGCCACACCGAAGGGAAAGAGGCAATTCTTGAAGTAAAAGATGCTGGTTAGACAAAAATTAGTAAATAGTCAATAAAAGATCCTTCTAGTGAAGGATTTGAGAAATGAGGGCCTGTATTTAAAGGGCCTGAGATTAATAGGTGGAATAAAGCAGCAGATCTGAAACCAGATGGTAATTTTCCAATTTGCTTGATTTAGAATTTTACATGATATAATTAGTTTTTAAATGTTAAGCAATTTTGCCTGAAAAAAATTATAGGGAAAATAATTTTCTCTGATTTTATGAATAATTTATTTCATTTTCAATTATATTTTTACTCCCACTGATCAGTGTATGAAAAAATGTTAGACTTTGGCAAAGAATATTTTATTTCTTTCAGGAAAGCAGATTATAAGATGGATAATTGGGTAATATCTCTATATTAGATTTTTTTCTTAACTATTTTTCTGCATTTGAATGACATTTTTTGATGTTAACAATTTCGGGCTGAATAATAGGTAGGTTAAGAGCTATAACTCAGAAGCTTTTATGTGCATCTCATTTTCCCCCCTTATCAGTCTTGTTGAATTTCTACTTTACTAATTTTTGTTTAAAGAATTAGCTTTGTGTTTTATTAATATTCTCTATATTTTTCTATTTTATTGATTTCTGCCTTTACTTTTTCTATTTCCTCCTTGGGTTTGTTATTTTGCTATTTTTCTAGTTTTTTCCTTAAGCTCTTAATCTGTTTTTATTCCTCTTGTGTTTTGATAAATGAATTTAAGGTATAAATTTTCCTTTGAAAAATGCTTTAGCTGTGTTTCCTAAAACTTTTGATATATAGTGTTTTCAGTGGTGATAAATTCTAATTATTTCCCATTTTCTTTTTAATCTATTAAAATTTTCAAATATTTTTAAAGTTTAATTTTTATCTTTATATTGGTGTATAGTTAATTTACAGTGTTGTGTTAGTTTCAGGTATACAGCAAAGTGGCTTAGTTATATACATATACACATATCCATTCTTCTTCAGATTCTTTTCCTTTATCAGTTATTGTATCCTAGAATATTGAGTGGAGTTCCCTGTGCTATACACAAGTCCTTGTTGATTATCCAGTTTTGTTTTGTTTTGTTTTGTTTTTAGTACTGCAAGATTTAGTTTCCAGACATACAGACTTTTTAAAGCTATGTTTTCATTAGGGGAATTCTCCAGGCAAGAATACTGGAGTGGGTTGCCGTTTCCTACTCCAAGAATCTTGTCAACCCAGAGATAGAACCCAGGTCTCCCACATTGCAGGCAGATTCTTTACCATCTGAGCCACCAGGGGCCAAAGTTTTCACTATTAATTTCTATAATTAATGCATTGCAGTCAGAGAACATAGTCTGTGTTAAATTGACTTTGTGAAATTTATCAAGACCTCTTTGTAATATAGTACTTTTATCAATTATTGACAAATACTGTGTATTCTGAACATGAGAGTTTATCCTTTGTTTCTCAAGTATAGAGTTTTGTGTATATAAATTTGCTAATTTGTATCATCTACATTTCTGTTTATTTATTGTCTGCTTGGCAATAGCACCCCACTCCAGTACTCTTGCCTGGAAAATCCCATGGATGGAGGACCCTGGTAGGCTGAAGTTCATGGGGTCGCTAAGAGTCGGACACGACTAAGCGACTTCACTTTCACTTTTCACTTTCATGCGTTGGAGAAGGAAATAGCAACCCACTCCAGTATTCTTGCCTGGAGAATCCCAGGGATGGGGGAGCCTAGTGGGCTGCTGTCTATGGGGTTGCACAGAGTCGGACACGACTGAAGTGACTTAGCATGAGCTATTGATATAGTTTAATGTCAATAAACTATGACATTTTATTTTTGTTATCTATAACATATATATATAATTGTTAAGTTATATATTTCTCTTTCCAGTTCTGAGCTGTAGTTTCTTAAGACAATATATTTATATGTTTATGCTGGTTATATTTTCCGATCTTAGTTTTTGTTATAAATGTATATATTTATCATGAATTTTATATTTTCAGATATTAAAATTGTCATCACAGCTTTCTTTTAGCTTATGTTTTCCTGGATATCTGTTTCTATCTTTTAATTTAACATTTCATATCTTTTTAGATAACATATTGCTAATTCTTACTTCTTAAATTTTATTTTGAAATAAAACTTATATTAAATATAATATTAATAGAGAAGAGTGCACAAAACTAATGTGAATAGCTTGATTTATCACACAGAAAAAATTCTTGTAACTATTACTTGAATCAAGAAAGGATATTCTTGGGACCCCAGGACACCTTTTGTGCCCCTTCTAATAAATAATCCCTGCTTTCCCTTAAAGGTAACCACTTTCCTACCATTTGTAATCCTTACTTTCTTGCATTTCTGTATAATTTTATGACCCAAGTGTACTTTGCTAAACACTGAGATCTAGTTTTGCCAGTTTTATTATTTTGTATAAACAGAATCATGCCATTTATTTTCTTTGATATCTGATTTTTTCTCTCATAAGACTGTGAGATGAGTCTCCTCCTTTTTATTGCTAAGTAGTATTCCAGGTGTGACCAATCCACAATTTATTTATCCACTTTCCTGTTGATAGACATTTGGATTTTTAAAAACATTTTTGCTATTATCAATAAAGTTGCTAGAAACATTCTTACATAGGTTTTCGACTTTTGTGTGCATGCATATCTGATGCATGTACACTTAAGAATAAAATTTATGGGTCATAGGCTATACTGGTTAGCTTGGCAGATTTTGCCAAACAGTTTTCCAAAATGGTTGTCTTACTTTACGCTTCCGGCAGCAGTGGTTGATTGTTTTCATTGGCTCTACAGTGTACTTGCTATTGTCAGTCTTCTAAAATTTCATGATTTTGATGGATGTTTAATGATGTTTCTTTGCAGGTTTGCCTTTCATTTCACTGATTGTTATATGAGGCTTAGCACCTTCTCATACATATATTTACTAATGGATATCCTCCTTTGTGAAACGCCTAAGACTTTTTTTTTCATTTTTCTTTTGGGTTTTTCTGTGTTTCTGATTGATTTATAGGAGTTCTTTATGCAGTTTGGTATATAGCCTTGTATAGGTTATATATATTGCACATCTTTTCTCATTCATTTTCTTGCTTTTACAGTCCCTAATGTTGTCTTTTGGAAAATGAAAATTCTTAATTTTAGAGTTCCAACTTACCAAGTTTCTCCTTTATGATTAGACATGGAAATGACAGTATTTTCAATAAATTATGCTCAGTTAGTTATTAATTTGAAAAATAAAACTAACCAGAATCAAAATTCAATTGCAAGTAGATTATAGATCTAAAATGAAAGACAAAACAACAAAAAATTTAAAATAAAAGGTAAAATAATATCCCATGGCTGTAAGATAATAAAAATAACAGCAAAGAAAAAGCACTAACTGTAGTTATCTTTGCAATTAAGTCCTCTAATGAATGAATGTGACCTAGCCTTCCATTTCTTTAGATGTTCTTAAATTTCTTCCAATAGTGTTTTGTAGATTGCCTCATAGAAGGATCTCATGTCTTTAGTTAGATTCATTCCAACAGATTTGGGATTTAATGATGCTGCTATATGCATATCTTCTTACAAATTTTATTTTCATGCTATTTGTTGCTGGAATGTAGAAAGTTATTGGTTTTTACATACTGGGCTGGTATCTAGCAAGCCTTCTATATCCACTTTTAGTTTAAATAATTTGTGTTGATTCTTTTCCACGTGTAAAATCATTGTTGTTGTTCCACAACAACATGTAAAATCATATTTTCTGAAAATAGACGATCTTAATTTCTTATTTTTTAATTATTGTAATTCTTACTATTTTTAAATGAGCACTTCTGACACAATGTTGAGAATCGTTAGTATAGTCCTGCTGCTGCTGCTGCTAAGTCGCTTCAGTCGTGTCCAACTCTGTGTGACCCCAGAGACGGCAGCCCACCAGGCTCCGCCATCCCTGGGATTCTCCAGGCAAGAACACTGGAGTGGGTTGCCATTTCCTTCTCCAGTGCATGAAAGTGGAAAGTGAAAGTGAAGTCGCTCAGTCAGGTCCAACTCTTAGCAACCCCATGGACTGCAGCCCACCAGGCTCCTCCGTCCATGGGATTTTCCAGGCAAGAGTACTGGAGTGGGGTGCCATTGCCTTCTCCCAGTATAGTCCTAATATCCAAGAAAAGGTTCAAGATTTTGCCATCAAATACGCTGTGGAGGAAAGAGCTTATTGAAAATGATAGAGGACCTCATTGGTTTGCCCATGACAGAATTTGGGAAGGGCTCAGCTTGGCTTGGCTTGGCTTGGGAAGCCTGGCGTGCTGCAGTCTATGGGGTCGAAAAGAGTCAGACACGACTGAATGACTGAACTGAACTGAACTTGCTTGGCTTGGCTGTTCATCTGTTTCATGTGGTTTCAGCTGGGGTGGTTGGGACAGGAAGACCCACTTCCAAGACCACTTTTTCAACCACACATCTGTGTTCTTGGCTTTTCCTGGCACTTTGTTCTCCTGGGACTCCACATGACTTGGCTTTTCCTGGTACGGCAGTCTCAGAGTGAGTGGACTTTGTAAATGTTGTCTGGTTTCCTCAAGAACAAGTATTCCTTTTTCAGAGCTAAAATTCTACAAGTTGGAGTCCATGCATTCATACACATTCAAATTTAACTTATCTATTTAATTAATAAAACGTTTCTAAACGTTGGACATAACCAAATTTCAGTAAAATGGTGTCAGGAATAGGTAAATAATTCCTTGCTTTCTTGTGATGACAAGACTTTTACTTTTGAGGTTAAAATTATCTAGGGCAGTGGGAGGGTGGCAGGTGCATATATAAGTTGAATGTGAGAAGATGGGTAGAAAACTGTGTGTAGGTGAGGTGTGGGTGAGAAGGGAGTATGAAATGAAGAGAGCAGGCAGGCCACAGGAAGCCCGGCAGACCACAGGAAACAGGCTGGAAAAAAAAAAAAAAAAAGCTTTACTTAATTAAAAGCAAGAATAAAACAACCCAAAGACAATGGAAAATCTCACACATAAGGTCTCTGAAGAGGTGGAAACCAAAAATAAGCACACATATGTTCAGAGAAACACAAGTGGCTGGTCAATCACATTCTACTCTCATTTTTGTATTATTTCTCAGGACTTTATGTCAATGATAGTCTAATTAAAAAAAGAGCAAAAATTTCCTGTAGAAATGAACATAAAATAATATTTTGTAAAACTTATATATCCAGCTTTATGATTCCAGTAGTTTTAAAAACTGCTCAATTCATGTCTAAAGCGTGTTAAATTAGAGAGAATGGTCTTTTGAGTCCGTCTCTGGTCTCAATAGTGTACATATATATTTGTCCACTAGGTGTCTCTTTGCATATATATTATGATTCCAGAGACAGCTAATCGAGTTCTGAAGGCAACAGTACATGGACTGTGTCAACAAATGTCTCAACTTGGGGGTATTTAAGAATGGCTTTTGACTCAGCAGGTAAAGAATCTGCCTGCAATGCAGGAGACACAGGAGATTCGGGTTCAATCCTGGTCAGGAAAATCCTTTGGAGGAGGAAATGGCCACCCACTCCAGTAGGCTTGCCTCAGAAATCCCATGGACAGAGGAGCATGTCAGGCAACAGTCCATAGGGTCACAAAGAGACATGACTGAGCGACTGAGCACACGCACACACACACACACACACACACACACACACGAGAATGGGTTTAATAATTTAACAGCTCTTCTTAGATAATAAATAGATATACATCTCTTTAAAAATTTTGGAGACATTAACCAAGAATTTGTCAGCAGACACAAAAATCAGATACTTGCATCAAGGTTGTTGAGAGACTGATACAGATATGTAGGACGGCAACCAGGAAGTGAGCCCTACATTATTTATGAATGAAGTCTTGGCACGGGTGCTTAATTTGAAAACAAACTGCATTCGAGTCTCTGATGTCTCTTTCTAGGTACTATATTCCTTGCTGATCAGATCCTTCAAAATCACCCTGTGGCAGCGGATCTGTAGCCCTTTGAGTGCATGCTTAGTCGCTCAGTTGTATCTGACTCTTTGCAACCCCATGGACTGTAGCCCGCCAGGCTCCTCTGTCCATGGGATTCTCCAGGCAAGAATACTGGAGTGGGTTGCCATTTCCTCCTTCAGAGGATCTTCATGACCCCAGGACTGAACTCATATCTCTTAAGTCTCCTGCATTGGCAGGCAGATTCTTTACCACTGAGCCACCTGAGAAGGTCAGCCCTTTGAGTAAAAGATGTCAATTGTGGTGAGTCACATAAAGCTTCTCTGAATTGTTCAAATTTGGTACATTGTTTAAATTTACTCTAACTTGTCCTTAAGTAGAGGGAGGGTCAGAATAAGTCAACAGATATTTATTAGGTGCCTACTGTATGCCTGGCTTGGAGTGTCTACAAGAATTATGGCACTCAATTTATTCTTTAAGAATGTGATGAGATTTACTGTTTGCAGAAAAATTAAGCATGCTGTTAAGAAGTTGAAAAGGCAAAGTTTATTATAAGAGGCAGCACTGCTAATATCCAAAGGACCCCAAGATGGGAGTCTGAAGACTTGAATTCAAATTTTGCCTTTATGACTTGCTAGCCATGTGAAGTAGCTAGTCTATGTGCTCTGAATATCAGTTTCTTTATTTGTGAAAGTGTATGTATTGTTATTTTACTGAGTTGAAGTGAAGACTGCAAAGAATTTTTGAGAATCCTGCCGAGTGTCACTGTATCTAAGAGAAGTCGCCTTTTTTTTTTTTTGATAAAGTCTGTACCTGTGCTCAGATGCTTAGTTGTGTTTGACTCTTTTTGACCCCATGAACCCACCAGGATCCTCTGTGCATGGGATTTCCCAGGCAAGAATACTGGAGTAAGGTGCCATTTCCTCATCCAGGGCATCTTTCTGACCCAGGGATCGAACCTGCGTCTCTTACCACCTCCTCCTGCATTGGCAGGTGAGTTCTTTACCACTAGTGCCACCCTGGGAGCCCCTTGGTTAAGGCAGCCTTTCCTGTGCTGATGCACAGCAGGTTAGCTCCTTATGGTCACGACCTCTGCTTTTAGATTGGGCCTCATGCATTATTTTGCAAAAGCAGCAAGTCCCATCGAAACAATGTTTCCCTAGAAAGAATCAGCCAAACAAAAGAAGAATTTTTGTCCAACTCCAGAGCAATGGGTACAAGCAGCAGGCAGCTTTTGTAATAGTTTTTCTAGCTTCTTTCTAGCCTGCAATGGTTCCATAGAAGAGGGCACTGCTGCATGGAGTTATACTTACTCACTTTTGTGGAAAGAGGGCTCAATGGAAGGTTGTTGGGTAAAGCTTAATTAAGGTGACAGGTTGCCTCAGAGCAGTGTAAACACAGTCTGGATATCACAGTCAGAAACATGTGCTCTCTTCCAGAGAGAGAAAATATGCCTGCAAGTCACATGGAGAAATTTAGGGCTGCAGATTGTAGAAAGGGAAGGGTGATCATTTGCCATTCTTGTCTTGCCCATCTTAGCACGCAGCATCTACTCTCGCCCATACAGGCTGGAGTGAAGTGAATTTAGGGATCACGTGTTGCCTAGGAGCTGCCACTATGGACAAACAGGGTGTATGTACTTCAGGACACCCCGTAGCAGACCTAATAACTGATCCTTTGTGAGAAGGGCTACCAGTGGTTCCTGTGGCCTTGTCATATGCCTGGAAGCCCTGTTCATACTTGATGGAGCATACTGGGGCTAGACAGACCTTTGAGGAGGTTCCTTGTGTTTCCATCACAAATCTTATAAATCCAGCCTCAGCACACAGCTAGTTTGAATGGTAGAATTACTGACTCCTAGAAGTTCCTTCCATCTGTCACTGGTGTAGGAGAGGAGGCAGGTACTTTGCAGGCTTTATCTGCATTGGTGCACGAAGTTGCTACTATGGTGTGCGTTTTTGTGCGTGTGTGTGTTGAGGGGGTGGGTGAAAGTATATTTTGCAGGCCCCCTGCCTTTATACATAATTTGAAGAGCCAAAAATCAGTGTGCTAGCTCAGTTCTGGAGGGCTGCTGGGGTTAATCTGGTCTGGCATCATGGAATTTAAGACAATCATAGGAACAGAATTGATCCCATAGGTATGAGTCCCACTGGTCTCTGGGCATCTGGTTGACCCCACTAGCTGTTAAAGGGAAAGTGCCTTCTTGGGAGCAATGAGCACAGGGCACACGTGGGCAGCACTGGCTACACCGGGAGGGGGATTGGCAGGGCTCCAGTCGCTTGCCAGAGCCCTAAGGCATGCTGGGTTGCAGATCATAATCTGTGAATCTTTCGGGTTCTGGAAGCTGCAAAGGGACCTATATGTCTGAGGTCAAAGATGTAAGGGAGCTTCGTGCCTCGCTAAGCTGGGGCGGCCACCAGCCTTCTGGGTTGGTGCAGGTTCCTCCAAGAGGTAGAAGAGGGATTGTTGGTCATCACTTACATTGCTTGTTACTATGGTAAAAATGATTGTTTAGGGATAGAGATTGACATTATTGGCAGAAAGAAGGGCTTTTCCATCTTAGATTTGTGGACTTTTATGTCTAAATTGTGATTGTCAGGGCTGAAAGCTTATGTGGGAAGGCAGGAGGGAGAAGAAAAGATGAAGGCTGCCAATCTCCCCAGACGATGGATCACAGCATTTCGGTGGTGTTGAAAATAAAGTAATTTTAATTATAGTTTCTGTTTAAAAAAAGCTGCGACTCTTAAAACCATCTGTCGGATTATCTTCAAAGTGGAGAGACCGCAGAAAAGAAATGTAGTGAAATGCGTGGAAGAGTTAAAGACAAAAAAGAGAAAATAAATGAAAGAAGAAGAGTAAGACTTTTAAAACTTGTAGGAGAGATGGATTGGGACAGAATGACAATAAAGCTAAAAGGAAAAAGTTTTCAATAATTTGAATAAATTTTTCCCTTTCATAAATTTCCCGGACAAAGTAATAACCACAGACAAGCCCACCCAATACATGCATGCTCCCAGGGGGTGGGGATGAAGGGGGTGCATCTTGAATTTTGCTCCCTTCTCTCCTACTCTGCCTTAATAAGAGATGTCCTGCTAAGGAGCAAAGCTAATGGATTGTTTCATGTTCTTCACTTTTTTATCTGAGCAAAGACGCATTTTCTCTGCTGCTCCCATGGTGTTGCTATGATGGACAGTCACTTAACAGAAGATGCTTACAGGCTGGTGTCATTGCTAGTTAAGCGTGTACTTTGTTGTCACACATTTTCCATGCTTTTTTGATGATTGAGAGTTCTGCCTTTAGGTGACCAGCACTTTCTGCTTCCGAAGAGCTCTAGTTTTTGGATTAAGAATAATGCACGTTGTTTGCCTATGCTCTTGGATTGTCTATAAATCCATTTACTGTTCTGAGAGTGTCTTGTTGAGTGCTAACACTGTAATTTTAAAGGATAAGCCTGTTGTGAATGAATCTGTTGGCTTTTAAACTTTTTGTTCATTATGTTGTTTTCACTTAAGGCTCCATGAAAAAGAGAATAAGCCTAGCCCATAGTTTCTTTCAAACGGAAAACTATCTTGAGATCGTAATAAATTGTCTTCTTTAAAAGGGTAGGCATGGTACTTGTTTCACTACATCATCCCAAAGATCATAATTAAGACAGTTACTTTTGGATCAATGGAAACTATAACTGCCTTTAGTGAATTTTTTAACTTAAAAAATGCTAATTATCAACTGTCTGCTTTATCAATAGTGCATTTGTTGTGTATTGATATTCTTTTTTTTTTCAAGTTCTTTTTTTTTAATACACACACAATATATATATATATATTTTAAATTTTTATTTTATTTTTAAACTTTACAAAATTGTATTAGTTTTGCCAAATATCAAAATGAATCCACCACAGGTATACATGTATTCTTAATTTATTTTCTGGTTTTAAAATGATATGGGACCAGAATACGTATTTCTACTTAACTAGTTTACCAAAAAGTTTCTAAAATAAATTGCTAGAATGAAGTTTTATTTTGTTAGGATAAAACAAAAAGGAACGATTCTTCACCAGCATCTTAGCTAGCTTGGGCTGCTGTAACAAAATATTGTAAACAAGGGGGCTTATCAACAACAGAAAATTCATTTCTCACAGTTGTGGAGGCTGGAAGTCCAAGAATATGGTGTCAGCTTGCTAGGTTCAGATACAAGCTCTCTTCTGGGTTGCAGACTGCTGATTCTTCTTATAGTTATACATGGGGAGAGAGTGAGTCTGGTCCCTTCTTATAAGGGCACTAATTTCATTTATGAGGGCTCCCCCCACACTGCATCATGAACTAATTACCGCCCAAAGTCCCCACCTCCAAATACTATCACACTTGGAATTAGATATCAACATATGAATTTTTCAGGGACACAAACATTCAGTCCAGAAAACCAGTAATAAATTCAGGAACAGTTTCGTCTCTGGAATTGTAATGAAATCTATTTCCACTTTTCAATTACAGGACTTATCAGAAATACAAATATTTGATTTGATTTCATCTCACTGACTTAAAAAATAGTAATGACCTTAGTGTTTTTGCTAAGTCTCATGTGGTATTGGGAGAAAGCAATGGCACTTCACTCCAGAACTCTTGCCTGGGAAATCTCATGGACGGAGGAGGCTGGTAAGCTGCAGTCCATGGGGTTGCTGAGTCGGACACAACTGAGAGACTTCACTTTCACTTTTCACTTTCATGCACTGTGTTCTCCAGTGTTCTTGCCTGCAGAATCCCAGGGATGGGGGAGCCTGGTGGGCTGCCATCTATGGGGTCGCACAGAGTTGGACACAATTCGAAGCGACTTAGCAGCAGGAGCAGCAGCATGTGGTATTGTGTTAAGGAATTGTTCTCCAAAGAAGGTAATTGTCTCAGATAACTGAGAAAACTATTTCCTTAAACTCTGAAATAAGGTACCAGAAATGTCTCTAGGAGAGTAGGTTAGGGAGTTTATTCAACCTTGAAGTGGGAAAGCTATTTTATTTGATGAAACCTGTTATCTAACTTGTTCAAACCCTTTAGTTGGGTGCTAACTCCATTAGGAAGAATAGTTTTCTATAATAAAGCTATTTCTGGGTAATTGCACCCATTCTAGGTAATTACTACCTCTTGTTGAGCATCCACGTGTCTCCCATATGATATTTCACTTAATTGTAACAAAATCCTATCAGCTGGTTATTGTCATTTCTGTTTAATGGATGAAGCTCTTACTATTTAGAGAAATTAGGTGGGTTTTTTTTTTAAGTTTCCACATTTAAGTGGTGGAGTGAGATCTGTTTGGCCCTAAACCATGTGTGTGCACTGATTTTAAAACATTTTTTTTGGTTGTATATCTATAAAATAATATGGAAACCCTACGTACTTCCTCACATTTTAAGTTGTCACCCAGAGTTTTTATCATACGTTTGCTGCTGCTGCTGCTGCTAAGTTGCTTCAGTCATGTCCAACTCTGCTCGACCCCATAGATGGCAGCCCATCAGGCTCCCCTGTCCCTGGGATTCTCCAGGCAAGAACACTGGAGTGGGTTGCCATTTCCTTCTCCAATGCATGAAACTGAAAAGTGTAAGTGAAGTCGCTCAGTTGTGTCCGACTCTTAGCGACCCCACGACGGCAGCCCACCGGGCTCCTCCGTCCATGGAATTTTCCAGGCAAGAGTACTGGAGTGGGGTGCCGTTGCCTTCTCCGTTTAAATAGTTGCAAAAGATGTAATTTGTGGCATATTATGAATCTTGATAGTGAAAAAAGGTTATACGTGCGTGCTAAGTCAAGTCAATCATGTCTGACTCTTTACGACCCTATGCACTATAGCCGGTCAGACTCCTCTGTCCATGGGATTTTCCAAGCAGGCATATGGGAGTGGGTTGCTATGCACCCCTCCAGGAGATCTTCCTGACCCGGAATCAAACCCACATCTCCTATGGCTCCTGCCACTGGGAAAGCCTGAAAAATGTTATATTCTCTTTATAACTTATTAAATATAAACAGAAATTTGATATGGTTAATTATTTTTTTAAAGTAATCTTTGGAATTTTAGATTTTACATAGCACTTTCCCCCCCCTAGAACTCATATTTTTATTCCAACATTCCATGGATTTTTGTACAATTATAAAACATTTTTATGCTTAAAACTTATTAATAATCCTGTAATACATTTCAACAATATATTGCATATATTTAAAATGAAATTTATTAAAAAATTTTGAAGTGGCATAATCCTTTAAACCATAAATGATTTCATTTGGAGTGAGTCATTATAATTATTATTGGTTTGTAATTTAACAAAAAATATGAATATGTTACACATCTTGACAGATGATGATTAATACAAGAGGTAAATGTTTTTAATGAAAATGCAGTGTTTAATGACACAGATGAGATTTTCTTCCTAATTATGTTGTTCAGTCTCTCAGTCGTGTCCAACTCTTTGCAACTCCATGGACTGCAGCACACCAGGCTTCCCCATCCATCACCATCTCCTGCAATTTGCTTAAACTCATGTCCATTGAGTCAGTGATGCCATCCAACCATCTCGTCCTCTGTCATCCCCTTCTCCTCCTACCTTCAATCTTTCCCAGAATCAGCGTCTTTTCTAATGAGTCGGCTCTTTGCAACAGGTGGCCAAAGTGTTGGGTATGTAACAATACCCATGAGTATTATTTATTTCCAGTATTAGAGTTCAGAACCAGTTTTAATCCTATTACTGTTTTTTTATGTATGTGAGCACTTAAAACTATTTTTCATATAAATAAATAGGTGGGAATGGAGCACTTTTTGAACTTCTTCCAAGAATATGCCAAATACCACAACTACTTTTAATGATTAATAGACTTAAAATAGATTTTTCTTCAATTTTGTTGAAAGCAAAGAATTGGAAACTTGATTTATAAATGTTATTTGTTACTCTCGTTAGGCTCTTATATGTTTTTAATTCCTGGGAATTATACAAAAATTCTTTATCAAAACATCAGAGAATTTAACACTTCTTCCTTTAACTCTTTCACTCACAGGCAGCTTCCTTAAACTAATATTCTCAGAAAGGTTGGGACTATGGAAAAATTATTACTTCCAAAGCACTTTTGCCAGCATTATTATTATTTTCCACAAGCTAATTTTATTGTGTGCTTTATAAGTATTTTTATCAAATCTTGGTGCTACCTATTTTTTAGAGACACCATGTACCCTATAACATCGTTAGCTGAGCTGGTTCCTTTTGTCCAGACCATAAGCAAGTGTATTTCCATGAGTCTTCATAAATATCATCCCACTTCCTAATTCTTCTAAAGTATGGCTGTGTGCTTTGTATGGAAGAGGAGAACCTAGATAAAGCTTAGGTTGTTCTGACGATTCTTCTGCCGCACTCTGAATCATTCTGGTGACATTTTAGATTTCACATATATCGACCACCTCAGGAATATAGTACCAAGGCTCCAAAACCACTACATGAACTACTTAAGTGAACACTCACGTAGCCTCCATAAAGGCACGTCTCCTCACCTATGCCTCCTTGCACCAGTGTTTGCATATTATTTCTGCCCATTTGCTCTCTGACTCGGGGAGGTTTGACATCACACAGTCTCATTTCCACCTTCTGCACATTGGGAAGGGGATTTCTCATGGGCTATTCATGACAGTACTATTCCAGTAAATGAAAAAACAATTGAAATTCATAGGTTTTCTTTATGGAAACTCATCTGTAGTTCAGAGCTTTTATTTTCTGTATTTTAAATTCATTTACTCAACAAATGTCTATTTACTCAACCAGTATACAAAGACAAGATACAGAGCAATAAACAGATAGACAAGGTAAGAAAGAATGCCTGCTGCCCTCAGGTAAGTTACTATAGTGGGAGTCAGATGTTAGCAAAGTAATTGCAAAATTAAGAATCCTATACAATTATGAGACCTAAGGGGCTATGAGAACATACAAAAAGATACTGATCTCTAATAAATATAGTGGAAAGCTTTCTTGACTAAATGAGAATTGACCTGACTGTTGAAGAGCATGCACTAAGGTTCTGAAATGGGTAGAAACATGTTTAAGGAATTGATTCTTAACTACTAGACTACCAGGAAAGTCCCACTATACATATTTGGCTATAGATTTCTTCAGACTTTTCCCTCCAAGGCACTGATGTGTGACTTGTATCACATAAACTTAGATTTTTATAATAAAAAGTGAATGAAGTTCCACTGCATATATTTTCCCTACTGTTTCATTAAGAATATATTGTAAAACTCTTCTCATGTTTGGTATGGTGCTCAGTTGCTTCAGTCGTGTCTGACTCTTGCAACCCCATGGACTGTAGCCCACCAGGCTCCTCTGGCCATGGGATTCTTCAGGCACTAATACTGGAGTGGGTTGCCATGCCCTCCTCCAGAGGATCTTCTCACACCAGGGATTGAACCTGAGTCTCCTGTGTCTCCTGCAGTGGCAGGTGGGTTCTTTACCACTCATGCCACCTAGGAAGCCCATAGTTGATGGCAGATAGTAAAGATTCAGCAAATGTCAGCAGTCATTGTGAATGTCACCATTGTCATCAACATCACCTTGACAAATTGTCCTCCAGCAAGGCTATAATAATTGGGCATCCCAACAACAAATTTTTCTTTTCGACACCCTCCACCAAACTTGGCTTCTAACAATTTTTTTTGTGTATGCCAGTTGTGAAGATTAAAAATGGAGCTAGGCTGTTGTTTTACTTTGAGCTTATTTCATTACTAATGAGACTGAATATTGTGGTTGTTTAGTCGCGAAGTCGTGTCTGACTCTTTGCGACCCCATGGACTGCAGCACCCCAGGCTCCTCTGTCCCCCACTATCTCCTGGAATTTGTTGAAATTCATGTCCAGTGAGTCAGTGATGCTATCTAACCATCTCATCCTCTGCTGCTTCCTTCTCCTTCTCAATCTTTCCCAGCCTCAAAGTCTTTTCCAACAAGTTGGCTCTTTGCATTAGGTAGCCAATGTTAGTCATTTGTATTTTTATGTTTTGAATTTTCCTTCACTTGTTATCTTATTAGTTTGATAATTATTTTGTTTTATAAAATTTTAATATTTTTATTGAAGTATAGGTGACATTGTGTTAGTTTCTGGTGTACAACAAAGTGATTCAGTATGTGAGTGAAGTGAAAGTCACTCAGTCATGTCTGACTCTTTGCGACCCCATGGACTATACAGTCCATGGAATTCTCTAGCCCAGAATACTGGAGTGGGTAGCCTTTCCCTTCTCCAGGGGATCTTCCCAACCCAGGGATTGAACCCAGGGGTCCTGCGTTGCAGGCAGATTCTTTACCAGCTGAGCCACAAGGGAATATATATGATATGTACATGAATATAAATGTATATGCATATATACATTTTATATAGTTTTTCAGATTATTTTCCATTATAGGTTATTATAAGGTATTGAATATAGTGCCCTGTGCTCTACAGTAGAACTTTGTTATTTATCTGTCTTGTATACTGTTCAGTCGCTCAGTCATGTCCGACTCTTTGCGACCCCATGGGCTTCAGCATGCCAGGTTTCCCTGTCCATCACCAACTGTCAGACCTTGCTCAAACTCATGTCCATCAAGTTGGTGATGCCATCCAACCGTCTCACCCTCTGTTGTCCCCTTCTCCTCCTTCCTTTAATCTTTCCCAGCATCAGAGTCTTTTTTAGTAGGTCAGTTCTTTGCATCAGGTGGCCAAAGGATTGGAGTTTCAGCTTCAGCATCATTCCTTCCAATGAATATACAGGACTGATTTCCTTTAGGATTGACTAGTTTGATCTCCTTGCAGTCCAAGGGACTCTCAAGAGTCTCCTCCAACACTACAGTTCAAAGCATCAGTTCTTCGGCACTCAGCTTTCTTTATAGTCCAACTCTCACATCCATACATGATTACTGGAAAAACCATAGCTTTGACTAGACAGACTTTGTTGGCAAAGTAATGTCTCTGCTTTTTAATAAGCTGTCTAGGTTGGTCATAACTTTTCTTCCAAGGGGCAAGTGTCTTTGAATTTCATGGCTGCAATCACCATCTGCAGTGATTTTGGAGCCCCCCAAAATAAAGTCTGTCACTGTTTCCATTGTTTTCCCATCTATTTGCCATGAAGTGATGGGACCAGATGCCATGATCTTTGAATGTTGAGTTTTAAGTCAAATTTTTAACTCTCCTCTTTCACTTTCATCAAGAGACTCTTTAGTTCTTCTTTACTTTCTGCCATAAGGGTGGTGTCATCTGCATATCTGAGGTTATTGTTAATTTCTCCCGGCAGTCTTGATTCCAGCTTGTGCTTCATCCAGCCCTGCATTTCATTTGTGCTTCATCCAGCCTGGCATTCTGTATACTGTAGTGTGTATCTATTAATATGAAGCTCCTAATAACCCCCCCCCCACCTTTCCCCTTTGGTAATCACAGTTTTGTTTTCTGTCTATCCGCGAGTCTGTTTCTGTTTTGTAAATAAGTTCATTTGTATCATTTTAAAAGATTTTATGTGTAACTGACATAATACGATATTTGTCTTTCTCTGTTTGACTTATTTCACTTAGTATGATAATCTCTAGGTTCATACATGTTACTACAAATGGCATTATTTCATTCTTTTTTATTGCTGAATAATGTTCTATTGTATTCATATCACAGTTTCTTTATTCACTCACATGTCAGTGGGCACTTAGCTTGCTTTCTTGTCTGGCTACTGTAGGGTGCATGTATCTTTTCAAGTTAAGAGTTTTCATCTTTTCTGGATATAGAGGCAGGAGTGGGATTGCTGTATCACATGGTAACTATTTTTAGTTTTTAAAGAAATCTCCATACTATTCTCCACAGTAGCTGCACCAATTTACATTCCCACCAAAAGTGTAGGAGGGTTCCCTTTTCTTCACATCCTCTCCAGCATTTACTATTTGTAGAATTTTTGATGACAGTTATTCTGACTGGTGTGAGGTGATACCGCATTGTAGTTTTGATTTGCATTTCTCTAATAATTAGCAATGTTAAGTGTCTTTTCACATGCCTGCTGGCCATTTGTATGTCTTCTTAGGAGAGATGTCTATTTATGAATAGGTCTTCTGCCCACTTTTTGATTGGGTTGGTTCTTTTTCCTTTTTCTTTTTTTTTTTGATATTAAGCTGTATGAGCTGTTCACATATTTTGGAAATTAATCTCTTGTCAGTTGTAGAATCTGCAAATATTTTCTCCCATTCCATAGGTTGTCTTTTTGTTTTGTTTATGATTTCCTTTGCTGTGCAAAAACTTTTATGTTTGATTAGGCCCATTTGTTTTTTTTTAATTTTTATTTCTTTTGCCTTGGGAGACTGACCTGAGGAGACATTGCTACAATTTATGACAGAGAACATTCCTTCTATGTTCTCTTCTAGGAGTTTTATGGTGTCATGTCTTCTATTTAAATCTTTTTTGTTTTTTAATTTTTACAGCGTTGTGTTGATTTCTGCCATATGACAATGCAAATCAGCCATAATTATACATCAATCCCTTCCCTCTTGAGCTTCCCTCCCCTCCCCCATTCCACCCTTCTAAGTCATCACAGAGCACCGGACTGGGATCCCTGTTATACAGCAACTTCTCACCAACTATCCATTTTACACGATAGCATATTTGTTGGTGCTACGTTCTCCATTCATCCCACTCTCTCCCTCCCCAACTGTGTCCACAAGTCCATCCTCCACGTTTGCATCTTCATTCCTTCCCTGCAAAAAGGTTCATCAATACCATTTTTCTGGATTCCATATATATGCATTAATATATGATATCTGTTTTTCTCATTCTGGCTTACTTCATTCTGTGTAACAGGCTCTAGGTTCATTCACCTCACTAGAATTGACTCAAATTTGTTTTTTTAATGGCTGAGTAATATTCCATTGTAAATATGTACCATGTATTCTCTATCCATTCATCTGTCTATGCACAGGATTGCTTCCATGTCCTAGCTGTTGTACATGGTGCTGCAATGAACACTGGGGTACATGTGTCTTTCAGAACTCTGTTTTTTTCAGAGTATATGCCCAGTAGTGGGGTTGCTGGGTCACATGGTAGATTTTTTCCCTAGCTTTTTAGGGATACTCTGTACTATTCTCCATAATGGCTGTATCAGTTTACATTCCCACCAACAGTGTAGGAGGGTTCCCTTTTATCTATATCCTCCCCAGCATTTATTGTTTGTAGATTTTTTGATGATGGCCATTTTGACTGGTGTGAAGTGATACCTCATTGTAATTTTGATTTGCATTTCTCTAATAATTAGCAGTATTGAGCATCTTTTCATGTGTTTATTGTATGTCTTCTTTGGAGAAATGTCTGTTTAGGTTTTCTGTCCATTTTTTTAATTGGGCTTTTTGTTTTCCTGACGTTGAACTGTATGAGCTGTTTATATATTATGGCGGTTAATCTTTTGTCAGTTGTTTCATTTGCAATTATATCCTCCCATTCTGAGGGTTGTCTTTTAATCCTGTTTATTGTTTCCTTTGCAGAAGCTTTTAAGTTTAATTAGGTCCCATTTGTTTATTTTTGTTTTTATTTCCATTACTCTAGGAGATGGATCAAAGAGGATCTCGCTGTGATTTATGGCGAAGTGTGTACTGCCTATCTTTTCCTCTAAGAGCTTTGTAGTTTCTTACATTTAAGTCTTTAATTCATTTTGAGTTCGTTTTTGTGTATGGTGTGAGGGACTGTTCTGACTTCATTGATTCACATGCAGCTGTCAAGCTGTCGCAACAACACCTGTTGAAGAAGAGACTGTCTTTTCTCCATTGTATACTCTTGCTGCTCTTGTCAAAGATGAATCAACCACAGGTCTGTGGGTCTGTTTCTAGACTCTTTATTCTGTTTCATTGACCCATATGTCTGTTTTCATGTCCTTGCCATGCTATTTTGATTACCGTAGTTTTGTAGTATTGTCTGAAGTCTGGGAGAGTCTTGCTTCTTGTTCTTTTTCTTCAAGATTGCTTTGGCAATTCTGTGTATTTTGTGGTTCCATATGAATTTTAGGATTGTTTAATTCTGTGAAAAATGTCATGGGTTATTTGTAGGGACTGCATTGAATCTGTAGATTGCTTTGGGTAGTGTGGTCATTTGTAATAATATTAACACTTCCAATCGAAGAGCATGGGGTATCTTTCCATTTCTTTGAATTGGCTTCAGTTTCCTTTATCAATGTTTTATAGTTCTCAGTGTGTAAGTCTTTCATCTCCTTGATCAGGTTTATTTCAAGGTGTTTTTTTTTTTTTTTTTTGACATGATTTTCAAAGAGATTGCCTTTTTACTTCCTCTTTATGACTTTTCTTTTCTCCCTGTATCTGGATATGTTTCCTTCTTTAGGTCTGGGAAGTTTTCAGCTGTAATTTCCTCAAATACATTTTTGATCCCCTTTTCTCTTTTTTTTCTTTCTGGTACCCTTATTATGTGTAGATTGGCATGCTTTATATTATCTTATAGGTCTCATATGTTGCCTTCTTTTTTTCATTTTTCTATCTATTTTCTCTTCTGATTGGGTAGTTTCTAGGTCACTTTTTTGTTTGGTATTGTTTAATTTGCTATTTATTGCCTTTAGCTCAGTTTTCATCTTGGCAATTGAGTTGTCTAATTTTAATTGGCCCCTCTTTATAGTTTCCAGTTCCTTGTTACAGTGATCCCTATTTCTAGCAATAATCTTTCTTAATTTCTTCAGAATTTGTATTACTTCCTTTTTGAACTCAGGGTCTGAGTAAACTGAAAAAGCCTGTTTCATTATTTGGTCTTTCAGGTGACTTGTCTTATTCTTTTATTGGTGAATAGTTTCTCTGCTCCTTCATTTTAGTTATATTTCTGTGACTCAATTTAGGAGAAACAGTTATCTGTTGTGGTCCTGAAGGGCTGTTTTTATGTGGGAACATTCTATATGAGTCTCATTAATGCCGGGGCTGCTTTTGGTACCTGCCACATTGTTCTTCAGGGGTGGTGTGCCAGCCAGTTCCCCTTCGTCGGGGGTGAAGGTTATGTTGTGGTGACCAGAGGCTGCACTGGTTTTTGGAGGGGTCTCCTCTTTGCTCTGCGGTTGTCATAGCTCTGTCAAGGACGGGGCCTGTTCTCCAGCTGTTGGAGTAGAAGCTCTAAGATCTGGTTCTAAGCTGCGTGTGAGGTAGGCAGGACTGGCGCACTTTTACTGGTAGCGGAGCCCGTGGGTATTCTTCCGCCAGAGCTATCCACTGGGGCATGCTTTCTGTGATGTTCCCTGTCACTCTTGTGTGTGCTCACGAAGCGCACTGTTGACGAAACTGCCCTCTGCCCCACCTCAGCAAAGGAAAAGCCGGTAGTCAGCTTGGAAGTCCTTCCGGTGCTGTGCTCCGGAAGCTGCCAATGGCGTAAATCTTCTGTGAAAGTCATGCACCCACCAGGAATCAGTTCAGATTTCAGTCCCACCCTGCGTGTGGGCCACCCACACGTGCTTGTGTGTGCCCAGAGGTTGTAGAGTGGAGCTGCACCCCCTGTGAGCAAGCTGAGGATGAAGCTGCTCTGGTGGGGCCATGCCACTCCCTTTGCACGTGCATTTACAAATAGGGTTCCCATTGGTCCCATACACACTTACAGTGGCCTGAACCATTCTTGAGGCCCTTGGGATTGTCTCTGCATCCAAACCAAATCTTCTCCCTGGTTCTGTCTGCTGAAGTCCCGTGTACCAGCAACCAGCCACCACCATGCCTTCCACCAGTGATGCATCTCAGGCTGGGGTGTGCAGTGAGGTGGCCAGGACCTTCTGGGCACCTTTCTCTCTGTCCTGCTCCTGCAGGCTGGCTGCTGCGTCCTCCTCTGAGCTCCTGAAACTCCATATCTGGTTGAGGGGTCCCAGAGTGAGAGAGGCTTTCATAGCTCAGGTCCATCCCAAGCTGCTTTGTTCTGTCCTTTCATCCTGCCCAGTTATGCGGTGGTCTTTCTTGCAGCGTTGGTTCTATGAGATCTTCAGTATTCAGTGGGTATTCTGTGAGAATTGTTCCACACGTAGATGTGTTTTTGATGTATTTGTGGGAGGAGGTGAGCTCCATGTCCTTCTATTACACCGTCTTGGTCTCCCAGTCTACTTATTATTTTCTTATTGGTGAATAAGAGAACTGTTTATGCTATGATTTTTTAAATGAATACTGCAAATGTTTTCACCAGCCTGTGATTTGATTTTCCATTTATGTTTGACTGTATTTTTTAAACAAGTGAGTTAAAAATTAAGTAAATTGGTCAGTCTTTTTTTTATTGTGGTTTTTCTCTTTGGCATTTTACAAATAAATGTTTTATTCATATCAGTGTAATATAAATATGGCATTTTGACGTAAAGAAGGGCTATGCATTTTCAGAATTTGGAAACGATTGGTGTAAGAAATAAAGTCACATGGGGTATGGATCTGTCACTGGGAGAGGTGAAAGGCTTTTTGCTTTGCAGAGAGTTTCAGCGGCTTGTGGATGTTTAACAAGTTTGTTGCTTATCAAAGTAGATTTTTTTTCTTAGTCTGAAGATATGAGATTTTCGTCTTTTTGTTTTCATCTTCTTTTCTTGAAACCAGAGTGTCTTATTTCTCAGGTAATCCACTACAAAGTGCAATACATCAAAGGGGGCTCATCTTCATATTAAAGTTGAGATTTCTGAGGCTGAGGGATTGGTTACATTTTTGAAATTGTTCAGTTAATACCATCAGAACAATAGTAATAGATCAGATATGTCCACATCTTACATTATGTTATTCATCTTGAAGATGAAAATATTTTCACTTTTCAAAAACGTATGTTTATGTATGATTCAGTATTGTTGTTAAGTTGCTGGGTCATGTCTGACTCTTTGCCACCCCATGGACTGTAGCCAGGCTCCTCTGTCCTTGGGATTTCCCAGGCAAGAATACTGAAATAGGTTTGCATTTCCTTCTCCCGGGGAACTTCCTGACCCAGGGATGGAACCTGTGTCTCTTTCATTGTAGGCGGATTCTTTATTACTGAGTCACCAGGGAAGCCCATAGTACAATATTAAGTAGATAAAAATATATATATAATATATCTTGCTGTAGACTTGAAAGAAATACTGACACATGTGCAATTAAAATTCTGGCTTATTTTATGAACTCAGTTTTTAACAGTTGGCTTATTCTGAATTAAAAGGCTTTGTAATGAATTGCTTTCATTGTGAAATTCATCAATCAGAATACAAGTGCTTTTCTTCCTGTCAAGAAGATATACAATTTTAAGAGTGATTTCCTCCAACATTTAACTGAAAATGCTTTTTCTCTTCTAGCTTTTGTTTCTACCAATCTGATGTCATACATGGCTACTGATGGCAATGAGCTTGTAAGTATTCTTTGGAATATTCAGACTTTAAGTATCGTCAGTTTGATGAATGAGTAAAAAATTAGGTTGATTTTAAGTTCGACTAACTACTTATTGTCCATTTCATTAGTCATAATGGAATGAAAGAGCTTCCCTAGTAGCTTAGATGGTAAAGCATTTGCCTGCAATACAGGAAACCTGGGTTCGATCCAGGGGTTGGGAAGATCCCCTGGAGAAGGAAATGGCAAACCACTCCAGTATTCTTGCCTGGAGTATTCCATGGACAGAGGAGCCTGGCGTGCTACAGTCCATGGGGTTGCAAAGAGTCAGACACGACTAAGTGACTAACACACACAACAGAATTAAATGATCCCTTTGTTAGAGTTCGAAAGTTTCTTATGATCACCAAGCTTTTGTTTAAGACCCCTAGCTGTTTAAATATCATGAAACATAACCATGATTTTGACATAATATACATAAATTTGTCCCTATTTTCAATTAATTCTGGTATAGTATAACCTCTCATGCAACTTCTATGGGAATAATTCTGCTAATTATTATGCCAAAATTATAGGTTCCTTTAAAAATAATTTTATGGCCATAAATTTGCCTAAATTAGGTAAGTCAGTTAAGCAAGTTTCCTCTACTAGATGAAGAAACTCATGCAGGGAAAATAGAGATGTTGATGTAACATGATACTTCAGATGGAAGGGGATACACAGACTGTAGCCCACCAGGCTCCTCTGCCCATGGAATTTTTCAGACAAGAATACTGGAGTGGGTTGCCTTTTCCTCCTCCAGGGGATCTCCCTGACCCAGGGATTGAATCTGCATCTCTTGTGTCTCCTGCATTGGCAGGCAGATTCTTTACCATTAGTGCCACTTGGGAAGCCCCTTTATTGGTTGATTATGCAGGGAAAATAGAGAATTTAGTATAAGTAACATGACACTTCAAATAGAAGAGGCTGTAGTGCAGTGTGGGATTGGATGGTGTGCATCTTTTGGCAAATCTAATGACTTCATGATGAATGCGTAGGACAGAGTTTTTGGGGTAGAGCCAAAAGCAGAAGCAGAAGTGGGGTGTTAAGAAAATATAGTATAGACTTCCTGCCAAATAGGGAATGTGGACAGTGGTTTCCTGATGCACATTAAGAAATGGATGTCAAGGCAAATTGTATTATAATGATAGAGAAATTGAGTGAACTAGACAGCTCCTGGAAGAGACACCTTACTAAAAACCAGGACAACATATTAATTTTCTGCTTGATAACAATTTCATATTCCAGAGGGAGAGAAGGCAAAGAGCACTTTTGTTTTGATGCTCCTTCTAAATGAGGAAATCTTTGCTAATGATGAAAAATGGTGGATAGTTTGGGAGACAAGGGTGCAGAAAACCAAAAAAGAAAATGAAAATTATAGTCGCTTATGCAACCTAGGAAATTCACTATCTAAAACTTGCAGAAAGAGGGAAGTCTGATTTTTTGCACATGAATGGGTGTGTGTTTGATAATAGAATATGAATAATCACGGTGAATATAGGGAAGAACAATAAAGAGAATAAATGTGCTTCAATGGAAAATTTTTGCAAAGATTAGATATAAAGCTGTGTGTCAGTTCAATTCAGTTCAGTCAGTTGGTCAGTCATGTCCGACTCTGCAATCCCATGAACTGCAGCACACCAGGCTTCCCTATCCATCACCAACTCCTGGAGTCCACACAAACCCATGTCCATGGAGTCGGTGATGCCATCCAACCATCTCATCCTCTGTCGTCCCCTTCTTCTCCTGCCTCCAATCCCTCCCAGCATCAGGGTCTTTTCCAATGATTCAGCTCTTCGCATGAGGTGGCCAAAGTATTGGAGTTTCAGCTTCAACATGAGTCCTTTCAATGAACACCCAGGACTGATCTCCTTTAGAATGGACTGGTTGGATCTCCTTGCAGTCCAAGGGACTCTAAAGAGTCTTCTCCACCACCACACTTCAAAAGCATCAATTTTTCAGCACTTAGCTTTCTTTATAGTCCAACTCTCACATCCATACATGACCACTGGAAAAACCATAGCCTTGACTAGATGGACCTTTGTTGGCAAAGTGATGTCTCTGCTTTTGAATATGCTATCAAAGTTGGTCATAACTTTTCTTCCAAAAAGTAAGCGTCTTTGAATTTCATGCCTGCAGTCACCATCTGCAGTGATTTTGGAGCCCAGAAAAATAAAGTCAGCCATTGTTTCCATTGTTTCCCCATCTATTTGTCATGAAGTGATGGGACCAGATGCCATGATCTTAGTTTTCAGAATGTTGAGCTTTAAGCCAACTTTTTCACTCTCCTCTTTCTTTTTTTTTTTTTTTTTTCACTCTCCTCTTTCACTTTCATCAAGAGGCTCTTTAGTTCTTCTTCACTTTCTGCCATAAGGGTGGTGTCATCTGCATATCTGAGGTTATTGATATTTCTCCTGGCAATCTTGATTCCAGCTTGTGCTTCCTCTAGCCCAGCATTCCTCATGATGTACTCTGCATATAAGTTAAATAAGCAGGGTGATAATATACAGCCTTGACATACTCCTTTTCCTATTTGGGACCAGTCTGTTGTGCCATGTCCAGTTCTAACTGTTGCTTCCTGACCTGCATACAGATTTCTCAAGAGGCAGGTCAGGTGGTCTGGTATTCCCATCTCTTTCAGAATTTTCCACAGTTTATTGTGATCCATACGGTCAAAGGCTTTGGCATAGTCAATAAAGCAGAAATAGATGATTTTCTGGAACCCTCTTCCTTTTTCCATGATCCAGTGGATGTTGGCAGTTTGATCTCTGGTTCCTCTGCCTTTTCTAAAACCAGCTTGAACATCTGGTAGTTCACGGTTCACATATTGCTGAAGCCTGGCTTGGAGAATTTTAAGCATTACTTTACTAGCGTGTGAGATGAGTGCAATTGTGCAGTAGTTTCAGGATTCTTTGGCATGGCCCTTCTTTGGGATTGGAATGAAAACTGACCTTTCCAGTCCTGTGGCCACTGCTGAGTTTTCCAAATTTGCTGGCATATTGAGTGCAGCACTTTCACAGCGTCATCCTTCAGGATTTGGAATAGCTCCACTGGAATTCCATCACCTCCACTAGCTTTGTTCATAGTGATGCTTTCTAAGGCCCACTTGACTTCATATTCCAGGATGTCTGGCTCTAGGTGAGTGATCACACGATTATGATTATCTGGGTTGTGAAGATCTTTTTTGTACAGTTCTGTGTTTTCTTGCCGTCTCTTCTTAATATCTTCTGCTTCTGTTAGGTCCATACCATTTCTGTCCTTTTTCAAGCCCATCTTTGCATGAAATGTTCCCTTGGTATCTCTAATTTTCTTGAAGAGATCTCTAGTCTTTCCCATTCTATTGTTTTCCTCTATCTCTTTGCATTGATCTCTGAGGAAGGCTTTCTTATCTCTCCTTGCTGTTCTTTGGAATTCTGCATTCAAATGGGTATATCTTTCCTTTTCTCCTTTGCTTTTCACTTCCTTTCTTTTCACAGCTATTTGTAAGGCCTCCTCAGACAGCCATTTTGCTTTTTTGCATTTCTTTTTCTTGGGGATGGTCTTGATCCGTGTCTCCTGTACAATGTCATGAACCTCCGTCCATAGTTCATCAGGCACTCTATCAGATCTAGTCCCTTAAATCTATTTCTGACTTCCACTGTATAATCATCAGGGATTTGATTTAGGTCATACCTGAATGGTCTAGTGGTTTTCTCCACTTTCGTCAATTTAAGTCTGAATTTGGCAATAAGGAGCTCATGATCTGAGCCACCGTCAGCTCCTGGTCTTGTTTTTGCTGACTGTATAGAGCTTCTCCATCTTTGGCTACAAAGAATATAATCAATCTGATTTCAGTGTTGACCATCTGGTGATGTCCATGTGTAGAGTCTTCTCTTGTGTTGTTGGAAGAGGGTGTATGCAATGACCGATGCGTTCTCTTGGCAGAACTTTATTAGCCTTTGCCCTGCTTCATTCTGTATTCCAAGGCCAAATTTGCCTATTACTCCAGGTGTTTCTTGACTTCCTACTTTTGTATTCCAGTCCCCTATAATGAAAAGGACATCTTTTTTGGGTGTTAGTTCTACAAGGTCTTGTAGGTCTTCATAGAACCATTCAACTTCAGCTTCTTCAGCGTTACTGGTTGGAGCATAGACTTGGATTACCATGATATTGAATGGTTTGCCTTGGAAACGAACAGAGATCATTCTGTGTGAGATCAAAGCTGTGTATACAGGATATTAAAGGAGGTCACGGGCAAAAGCACACAGAGGTCACAGATCTGTAAAGACAGAATCAGGGAAACTCAGGTTTAGAGTATCCAAAATTTATGAGAAATTTTAAAAGAAAAAATGCATGTGATTATAAGCATGTGTATGTGTTATTTGGGAAAATGGCATGAAAAGAAAGAATTAGGACTGTTGAGTCCTTGAGAAAGATAATGCAGGGTTTAATTGTGATAAAAAAAAAAAAGTAATCTTCCAGCTGGAAAGCGTTTATCTTATATGTTTAAGAGGAAATGGAAATTAAGATAATGAGAGCACCTAAGGACTTCAAATGAATAAATTGATTCATTGATACATTCATTTAATGTTCACTGATTACCTCTTCTGAGTTTATTATGTGTCAGCCACCTACTACGTAGGAATTGGAGATTTAATGGTGAGTTGAAACAAGTCAAAATCTCCATGTCTTTAAAAAAAAAGTATGGCCTTGGATTTTTGAACAAAGATGGCAAATCTGATTAGCCAAGGACTAATGCATTATCCTGGAACTCCCAATCTAGGGCTCTTAACCGTGTAATATGTAACCTGCTTCCCCTTTGGTTCTGGGCACAAGTGGATTCTGTTCTTGGTGGGAACTGTTTTTGGGCCTTTCTCATTTCATGAGCCATCATCCTCCACCCCTTGACTGAATCAGCTCAGCTCTCCTTGTGTGTCAGTTTTCCTGTTATTTTTATCTCACAGCCATCAGTGTCTGGCTGGGAACGCTTAATATCTCTCTCAAGCATTTCTTCCAGCTGCTTTTCAGTGGTTACCCTACTTTATCTTTCCATTTAGAAAATTAGTTCCATTTTCTGCTGTCATTTGTTCTCTAAATAATATGTAGCACCAGAGACCTATTTTTATGCTAGGTGGTTTTGATAGGCCTGACACATTTGACCTAATGACATCCCAAATTACCCTTCATTTCCATTAAAATAACATGTATTGAGCTGCGTGTGCTGAGCTCTCTGCTTAGTGCTGGGGTACTTAGAGGAGGAGCCGACCACCTGGTGGGGGCAGGGTGATACTTCTAAGGGACTTTTATTGATCCCGACATGATAGGTATCATTGAAGTGGTATGTAAATAGTGCTAGTTCAAGAAACTAGACTCTACGCATTGAAATTTTATTATGTGCACAGTAAAAAAACACTGTTCTTTTTTTTGTTGAATTGTTGTTAACTGATAGTATGTTTCTCTTGCCTCTGATTTTCTCTCTTCTGAAGGGAAGCAGCAGGATTTTCAAAGCTAAAGCTTCAAACAGAATCAAAAGGATTAGCTCATTAAGTTCTGTCTGTTTTAACACCTAAATGTTGGGTTGGCCAAAAAGTCCATTTGGGTTTTTCCAGAGGATGTAACAACAGCCCAATATTTTCCCATCTTCGCAACACTTGCCCTCCCCCTGCTCACTGGGCTCTTTGCCTCTCTCTGCACTTGTCTCCTCCCCACCCCTCAACAACAGCCAGGGTGAATTTGCCTACACATAGACGTGATTTTTCTACTCATCTTTTCCCATCTGTTCAATGGCTTCCATTGGCTTTCAGATGAACTTTGTACTTTCCAGCATAATTTACAAGGCTCTTCGTGATGTGACTTGGCCCCTCTGAACACGGTGTCCACCCCCAAATCCTGCCATCCTCTGTGTGTGGTCCATGCCTCCTGATTGTACCTGCATTACTGTGCCACATCCTCTTATGCATAGGTCTTTATCTGGAGGCCCGGCTCTGACTCCTCAGTTTTAGGTCAGCACTGTGATGGGGTGAGACCTTGTTATCCTTGCTCAGTTCTCTTTCCTCTGTGTTGCCCTAGAAGCTGTGTTAAAACTTTCTTGCCACTGAATTGCTGGTCCTTGGCACTGAGTAACTGTGCAGTAAGGGGTGGTTGAATAAACAAAATCCATAATCTACCAACTTGTGACCTGAAAGAAAGCACTCGCCTAACACCTTTAGGATCTGGGTCAAAGATTTTGGGGAAATTTCCACCATTATGATTATATTTGGTACAATCATTAAACATCCATTGTGTAGTTCGTATAAGGCTTTCCGTACATTATACTGTGCTTCTTCATGTGGCTCAGTGGTAAAGAATCCGCCTGCCAATGCAGGAGACATAAGAGACTTGAGTTTGATTTCTGGGTCTCGAAGATCACCCTGGAGAAGGAAATGGCAATCCACTTTAGTATTCTTGCCCGGAAAATCCCATAGACGGGGGCGACTGGTGGGCTACAGTCCTTGGGGTCGCAGAAGGGTCAGACATGACTTAGCAACTAAACAACAGCAAGCAGCACGATACTGTGGTCATTCAGCATTATACACTAAATCAGTGTGCTTAGCTTTCTTTTATGATTCGTTTATCATTAAAATAAATAGATAAATAAATAATAATGACTAGTATATGAGTCTTAAAGGCTTGATTACTAAAGTCTCAGATTTCAGTAACAGCATTTTAGCTAAGGAAGGAAAGCAGCCTTAATTTAAGGATGACAAGGCTCAGAGAGAATGTGACACAACATCTTGTTTACCGTTGTACACAATTCTTTTACCTAAAGCTTTCAAGAATTGCTTTCAGGGATTGCTCTAGTGGGGAAGAAATGTCACAGTTCTCTTAGATCAAAACTTTATGACAGTGTTTTCTCAAAAATTGTTTAAAATAAATTTCCTTCCCTAAATGTTTCCTGGAAAAAAGAAATGCCAAGGGAAAACTTTTTCCTGAAATGGAAGTCTCTGCATAGAAATCTGGAGAAGGCAATGGCAACCCACTCCAGTACTCTTGCCTGGCAAATCCCATGGATGGAGGACCCTGGAAGGCTGCAGTCCATGGGGTCATGAAGAGTCGGACATGACTGAGCGACTTCACTTTCACTTTTCACTTTCATGCACTGGAGAAGGAAATGGCAACCCACTCCAGTGTTCTTGCCTGGAGAATCCCAGGGACGGGGGAGTCTGGTGGGCTGCCGTCTATGGGGTCGCACAGAGTTGGACACGCCTGAAGCGACTTAGCAGCAGCAGCAGCAGCAGCATTGTTGTCTTAGAACTACAACTACTTACCTCAACATGGGGAAAAAAAAAAATCTAAAAAATACTGAAAATTAAACACCTCCATTAATGCTATTAGGGTTTCCCTCGTAGCTCAATCGGTAAAGAATCTGCCTGCAATGCAGGAGACCCGGGTTCAACTACTGGAAGATCACCTGGAGAAGGAAATGGCAACCCACTCCAGTATTCTTTTTTTTTTTTTTTCCACTCCAGTATTCTTGCCTGGAGAATCCCACGGACAGAGGAGCCTAGCAGGCTGCAGCCCATGGGGTCGCAAGAGTTGGACACGACTTATCGACTAAACCACCACCACCCATTAATGCTATTGCTTATGGTATTGTTAAATGCTCCTTATAAATACTAAAATTGCATGGGAATGATAAATATCACATTCGGTTTAGTGTAACCTGGGGTGAATGAGAGGGAAATGGAAAAGGGAAGTTGTATATCATGTATTCATATTTCATTCCCTTAAAAATAAAGTAAAAGCTAAGAAAGAAAAGAAGGAAGTGAGAAATGTGTACTCAGTGAGTTAGAATATGAACAGCTGAGACTTTTGATATCATGTAGTTAAATGGCTTTTCAATTTCAACATCCGACTGTCAGTGAACAAGTGTTTGTCTATAGTTTATTGCAGGAGAGATTATAAGCACAGGAGCATAGTTTTGAAAACACGTGTAACAACCTCTGTCTTTTGGCTTTAGGACTCCTGTTACTATCATGTCTCCTCTTTTCAGTCAAGATTCTGGAGAGACTAGTCTTTAGTGCTCTGTTAACTTCTTAAATTCCCATTACTCTCCAACCCACTGAAATTTGTTTTCTAGCCAACACAATGATGAAACTGTTTTGCCAAGGTCTCTAGTAATTTTTTCTTTCTCTTTTATACTGGTGAGTGTTTGATGGTTTTGGCTCACCTCTCCCTCCAGTCTTTCCCTCACTTCCATGACAATCCCTCTCCTGATTTTCTTGTTTTCCTTTGCTTGTCTGCTCTGTCTCCTGGCAGTCTCCATTCCTCTTAGTTCTGTGTAAATGCATTGGTCTTCCTTTGGATTTTGACTTCACTCCTTTTACATCCTACACATTTGAGTGATCTTACCCAAACTCAAGATTTCCACTCTCTATATGCTGATGATTCCTAATTTTACATCTTTATTCCAGACTTCTCCCAAATCTCTAGACTCATAAATACTATATATGCTATTTTCCCATGTGTCTTATATACATCAAACTCAATATGTTTACTATGGATATATATGTATTTATTTATAAATGCTGCTGTGTTAAGTTGCTTCAGCCATGTTTGACTCTGTGTGACCCTATGGACTGTAGCCCACCAGGCTCCTCTGTTGATAGGATTCTCCAGGCAAGAATACTGGAGTGGGTTGTCATTTCTCTACTTAAGCCATGTTCTCTATCATTTCAGTTCAGTTGCTCAGTTGTGTCCGACTCTTTGCGACCCCATGGACTGCAGCACGCCAAGCCTCCCTGTCCATCATCAACTCCCGGAGTTTACTCAAACTCATGTCCATTGAGTCGATGATGCCATCCAACCATCTCATCCTCTGTCATCCCCTTCTCTCACCTTCAATCTTTCCCAGCATCAGGGTCTTTTCCAATGAGTTAGCTCCTCGCATCAGGTGGCCAAAGTATTGGAGTTTCAGCTTCAGCATCAGTCCTTCCAATGAACATTCAGGATTGATTTCCTTTAGGGTGCCTTGGTTGGATCTCCTTGCAGTCCAAGGGACTCTCAAGAGTCTTCTCCAACACCACAGTTCTCTATATTGTCATTTATTCCACTGATTAAGCTAGACAGTCTTTCCCTGACACGTTTCTCTCCCTCACTTTCCACCTTCTAGCTTCCTCCTCCTCACCCTCCTCTCCTTGTCCCTCCTTCTTTTTCTTCTTCTTCTTTTTCCTCTTCTCCCTAGTTCTTCTTTAATTTCTCCAGTTTCTCTTCAATGTAGAAAGTGCCATTGCATCCAGCTTCTCCTCAAACTTCAATCCCTGCTTTTCTGTTCTCTTACTTTATATAACATCAACAACCGAAGCAAATACCTTAAAGGTTACTACTTTGTGAATTTTATTCTTAAAATAAATATATGTATTTTACCATTTCCTTTTGTGACTTTGGGCAAAACACTGAACCTTGATTTACTTCAGTTTTCTCCTCTGACCTAAATGGTGGGAAGGAAATCTAAAAAAGAGGGGATGTGCATATACATATGACTGATTCACTTTGCTTTATGGCAAGAGACTAATGCAACACTGTAAAGCAATTATACTCCAATAAAAATTAATTAAAAAATTTTCTTCTCGGTAAAATATGCATTATAATAATGTCTAAGCTGTGAATGTGACAATTTAGTCCAAGTATTTATGAAAAGACTCACCCTGGCTATGGCAAACACTATCTAACTATAAGCTTTATGTTTCTTGGTTATCATTGTTTTCAATTATTGTCTATTGTTATTATAAAGTCTCTTATCTATCTTCATTTTTCACTATCAGAGAGTTTCTTTTCATATTAACTTAGTAATATTTAAGGTAGCTAGTCTTCTGAAAAAAAGTAGCAAGTTTTTCATGTATTTTTACAGGTGAAATTTTAATATTTAAAGCTTGAAAATTCTCTTTACAAAATTGAGTTTAATTTGCCAGGAAAAAGGAGAGATTTTTTTTTTTTATAGGGGGGCAAATGTGTTTTGTAGAGAAACTTCGTAATGGTTTTATCAGCTGGAGCTGGCTTGGCCCTAAAAAATTTAGGAATTTTTGTGGCTTGGTTAATGGAGAGGGAAATGGCAACCCACTCCAGTATTCTTGCCTGGAAGATCCAATGGATGGAGGAGCCTGGTGGGCTATTATCCATGGGGTCACAAAGAGTTGGACTGACGGAGTGACTAATACTACCCTAGAGCTTTGAGGCTGTTTGTGTCCTTTGGCTCAGGCTGCTGGCCACTTAAAGTATTGGTAGCTTAAAATTGACAATGCTGTGAGGTTTTATACCATGGAACTTGGGAAAATGGTGCAAATCAGGACCCATCATAGCCTGCTGCTGCTGCTGCTAAGTCACTTCAGTCGTGTCCGACTCTGTGCGACCCCATAGACGGCCTTCTACCAGGCTCCTCTGTCCCTGGGATTCTCCAGGCAAGAACACTGGAGTGGGTTGCCATTTCCTTCTCCAATGCATGAAAGTGAAAAGGGAAAGTGAAGTCACTCAGTTGTGACTGACTCTTAGCGACCCCATGGACTGCAGCCCACCAGGCTCCTCCATCCATGGGATTTTCCAGGCAAGAGTACCGGAGTGGGGTGCCATTGCATCATAGCATATCACCGTGTAATTTTAAGACACGATCATTGTGAAGTTTGATGTAATGACAAACTATTTTATGGTGAATTTTAATGTCACAGGTAAATTGTACCTTTTAAGATTTAATTGCTATATAAATTAGAAATCAGTATAATAATTACCCTTAACTTGGATGTGAACACCATCATTCAATATCAGAGGAGGTCCATTTGTATATTTTACACTGGTTCCTTTGTATATTTATACAGCATGTGTTTTTGAGCGATTAATGACCAAGTGAATTTTTTTAACCCCCCCTGCTTAAAAAGTAAAAGAAAAATACTCTTTTTCAATAAAAAGGAAATATGTATTCAAAAGAAAAATTTCCTCAAATTTTAGAGCCGAATTAGGGCAAATTCAGAATTTTAAGTTTTACCTACAATATCCCAATAGGAAGAAAATCTTGTGAGAAAAATACCTTATTAGGCTTTAGATATTTGTTATGAAGAGACACAGGTTCAATCCCTGGGTCAGGAAGATCACCTGGAGCAGGAAATGGCAAGCCATTCCAGTCTTCTTGTCTGGGGAAATCCCATGGACTGAGGAGCCTGGCGGGCTGCTGACTATAGGGTCACAAAGAGTCAGACATGGCTGAGCATACTTACACACACATTTGTTGTAATGGTTATAATTCCCTATAAAAAAAAATGGTTTCATAAAGTGCTCACTGTTTGCTTGGCTTTTTCTCGCTCATCTAGTGGAATAAACCACATGTGAGATCTTTTTGAAACTGACGAGCTCGTGGGTTCCACTTCCTGTTGTGAGGAGTTAGACATATCTCAAACTTACTAAAGTTCTCAAGATTGTTTTCATTCTTTCATGTAAACCAATTTAGGTTTCAAGTTCATGTCGATCAAGTGAAAATGCAATTCCCACTAATTTATTGTTCCTGTAATATGCAGCTCAGCTTCTGGTTGGAGGAAACAGTTTGAACACTTATACAGATTTTATGATCATTTGCCTTAGGAAAAGTTCTGTCTGAGGCATAGGGCTGACTCAGTGACTAAACTCCTTGCCCGTGTTTTAAAAAAAAAGTCTGAATAAAGTCCTGTCGGTTTTGAGTGCTCAGCCTGCTTGAGGTATCGTCCAGCCTAGAGCCCCACTTCTCATTAGTCCAGGTGCAAGAATCTAGCATAGACCAAGGCCTGTTTTGGGGCCATGTTGAGACAGAGTGTGCAGTTTGATAGAGGGTTTTCTCTAGAACCAGCCATCAGCTTGTATGGTAGAACTGGAAAGACCTTGTCAAATTGTGCTGTGCTGAGTTGCTTGAGTTGTGTTAGACTCTTTGGAGTGGACTCCATGGACTCCATGGACCATAGCCCACTAGGCTTCTCTGTCCATGCGATTTTCTAGGCAAGAATACTGGAGCGAGTTGCCATTTTCTCCTCCAGGGTATTTTCCCAACCTGGGGATTGAACCGATGTCTCTTATGTCTCATCTCCTGCATTGGTAACAGGAGATACCTTTACTCCTAGCATGACCTGGGAAGCCTGCTGCTGCTGCTGCTAAGTTGCTTCAGTCGTGTCCGACTCTGTGGGACCCCATAGATGGCAGCCCACCAGGCTCCCCTGTCCCTGGGATTCTCCAGGCAAGAACACTGGAGTGGGTTGCCATTTCCTTCTCCAATGCATGAAAGTGAAAAGTGAAAGTGAAGTCGCCCAGTCATGTCCAACTCTTCTCGACCTCATGGACTGCAGCCTACCAGGCTCCTGCGTCCATGGGATTTTCCAGGCAAGAGTACTAGCCTATAATTAATGGATGGAGGAGATTCACCTGCTCCCAGTCAGGAGGGATGGAGCGTGGGCTGCCTCCCTTCACGGATACTACAGTGTCCTCTCCTACTTTCTGTTCCTTTCTAAGCTGCTCTTTTTGTATCAGCTAATGTGATTGACCTTGTTCAGATGTGCCAGAATGGTCTAGGACTGCCTCTGTCCATAATTCCCTTTTCTTCCTACTCCCTGGTGGTTCTTAATTTGTCTTGAGAGCTTCCTGGGGTCTCCTGGACCCCAGATTCTCTTAAATTATTCCCACTGTCTAAATTGACTTACTCTCTTCTTTTTCAGTCCTGGCTGTCAGCTAAGTTCTAGCTATCAAAATAAAATACATTATCTGAACAATATATTTGGGTTAAAATATTTTGTTAATGGGCTTTGCTGAACTCAGAAAAAAGCCCAGGAGAAAGAACGTTGAAGAGAATAGTGGGAATTTTAGATCAGGATGCAGGTCAGTGTGGGAGGTATCTTATGAAGTAGAAATGACTAGAATTTGGTCAAAAATACCTACATTTTTGTTGCCTGTCACGACTCTAACAGGTCTTCTCTTGCCTAAAATTTAGGGCAAATATTGCCTTTGTCATGTCCATTTTTCAAAAGAATGATTTCTTTCTTCAAGAATAAAATTTTATTCTAATATTTGTAAAATAAAAAGTTAGTATGAGGTTTCTCAGGAAATACAGTTTAAGGCACTTTAACTTCATCACTGAAGTTAAATGATTAGAGAAATACATCTGAGAGAAATACAAATCCTACCTATCCTAAAACTTGATAGGAAATTTTTGTTTATTATATATGAAACATTTGTTTACATCTATAATCATATAATATTACCATGCATACATAAAGAATTTTTAGTTTTTAGCGCATTTTTGTGTACAACCATATTAAATACTTATGAGACTTATGGGATTGGATTTATAAATATCTTGATTTTACAAATGAAGGAAGTTGGTTTTGAGTGCTAAACTGACTTTTCCCTGGGTAACACAGCTACTAATTACAACAGCTGTAAGTTGATTTCAGGTCTCTGGATTTAAAAATCCCATCTTACTTCCACTCTGTCACATTCCCTCTTCAAAAATATAATAGAGCCATTGTAATTATTAAAGCAATAGTTAGATACAGAGGATATTAGCCAGGTGCATCTAGAATAACTTTATAAGCTCTTGTAATAGAATTGCATATCAATTTTTAGAACTCCTCTTCGATTATGTACATTTTTTTTCAAATTCTCCACTCAAAAGATTATGTCATTTAACCCTGACTGAATTCAGCTTAGATATAATGGAGGAAAAAAAAAAATCTCACACACATACAGAGCCAGTTGAAAGATTTTTTTTTCTGTTTTTGTTTATAGTCTGATGATTTTACTTGAATTGTTTAAAATGTAATGTGAAAAATGTATATTTCAGATATAGTATCTTTTTTCTAATTTGAATCTTAGAAGAGCTGGTATAAAATAGAAATTGGTAATTAATTTATCTTCCATAAGACAATATGTGAATTAAACCTGGCTGCAAATCAGAATTTCCCAATAAGGAGGGTTGATAGGTACTTACACCTCACCAAAAGAGGTTGTGGAACTTCTTTTTCTGGGATGGTTAATTCATGTGGTTTACATGCAACCCGATGGAGGTAGCAGGACCATGAATTTAGTAGTCTGATGTAAACCTGTAGTCCTGTGAGACTGTAATGGTTGTCTTCCAGGTTTATTTAAATAATTGTTGCTCTTTAGAAATGGCACAAAATAAAGCATGCTATAAGTTTTTCTTCTCTCACAAAGAATAAAAGGGGAGATATTTTTATTATTTTTAAGAACTTGAGTGAACGCTATCCTGTCATAACTAAAGTGGTAGTGAGAAAGGTGGTTGTGGGTGGAAACAGGAAACATTAGTGATAAATGCTGTGTTCCGTAGTTTTCAGGTGCAGCTAGATGTCTATTGATTCTAATTAGCACATTTTGTGCCTCAGCTAGTAAGCGCCCCTTTAGCTCTGCTGGGAGAGTCGTTTTTTTTTTTTTTTAGCTTCCATCCTGCTCATAAACACTGCCACCTCCTCCCTCCTTCTCTCTTTACAAATGTTACAACACAATCAGAAATTTCCTCTTTTCTCTCCTTCCTGCATTTCCAGCAGGTTCCCTTGCGTCAGAAGCAGAGAAAGAAAACTCAAGGTAATTAGATCTTTTGTTTCTTTATCCCCTATGTGTGTGTGTGAGTGTCGTGTTCTCCTGGATGTCTTCTTTGGGATCCGATGTTTGTCTGTCTTAATGCTAATACCAGGACGTGGATGGCAGATTAATGTGGGGTTCTTGTTTTTGGATCGATTTTAAGAAATGATGGCTTGCTGTTCATTTGGATTAATCCCCCGTGGTATGTCAATAGAGCTTACAAAGACTGGCACTGAGTCGGCAAGTGGCTGTGTTTCTAGGTGGGCATTAACCCTTTTCCATCTCTTGCATAACTACTGCTATTATTGTTGAAACAAGCTGGTTAGTGCAGTGATGTGCCTGCCAGAATCATGATTTTCATGTTTTCAATTTACTCGATTGAAGAACGTTCTTAGACTTACACCTGTATGTGTCTCACTGTTTCTTTGATCTTGTCCCTTCTAAGCACCAAATGAATGTTTAAAAATAAAATCGGTAAATTACTTTAATTTTCACATTTACTTTGCATAGATCTTGGTACAAAAATCCAACTTCCTGAAGGTAAACAGTGTACAGTTCCCTTTCACTCTGTCTTATAAATCAGGGTACAACGTTACGTACTTTTTCATGTACTTGTTTGCAGGTTTTTTCAGCATGAGTCGGAGGAGGATATCATGTAAAGACCTGGGGCATGCTGACTGCCAAGGGTGGCTCTATAAGAAAAAGGAGAAAGGAACTTTCCTAGGCAACAAATGGAAAAAGTTCTGGGTGGTCCTGAAGGGGTCGTCGCTGTACTGGTACAGCAATCAGCTGGTGAGTCCACTCTCTTCCTTCTCTTCCCTCTTCAACAAAGGGTGGGTCAGAGATCATGATGGAGCAGGTGGTCCCTATGGGAAAGATCATTTCAATTTCTGGGACTTGGAATAGAGCAAATAAACCAATAAGCTCTAGAAACTGTTTCTGTGGATATGTAGGTTTTTCTGTTGTACTTGGAGGAGAAAACCATCCCGCTTGACTAATCTTTGGTTGGAGAGGAGCATCCCAATGTATACCTGTCTTGAAGGAGGATTTCAGGGCCTGTTAATGTTACTCTGCCATGAGAGATGCTAATCATTTCAGGATTTCCATGGACAACACTTGCTATGGACACTTGACATTGCTAAAATCTCTACTAAAAAAAGGGTCTCAACTTAAAGAAAAGTTGAGGGTATAAACTGATTCTGTCCACAGAAGCTGTTTTCATTTTCCCTCCTTCATTATTTTCTTTTCCTCTGACCTTCTCTGTGGCTGGAGTGGGCAGGAGTTGGTTTTGGAATCTCTAACCTGTGTGCCAACATTGTGTCGCTGACTGTCATCTCTTGTTCTTTGGCATGTACGCTGATGGCTTTAAACTAATGATCCTTGGACAAGTCTTGATAAGAAAGTTGCCTAATTTATCCTGTAATAGGCAGTGTACTTTTGAGATCTATTTTGCAGGCAAGTTTTCTGTTGGAAAGGGCTGAAAATAAAGTTATTGTTAAAATGTGTAATGATCAAAATTTAAAAAAAAAAAAAAGTGTGCTGATCCTTCCTGGCTTGAGGCATTCTGAAAACAATGATGTTGTTGAATATTGAGCAGAGACCTTTCACAGAAGAACTCTCTCCACTAACCCCGAGTAGCCAACTGCTGATCTAAGGAGAGCTTGTTTCCCGTTTTGGTTGAGTGAAGGTCAGCAATGGATGTCCTTTAATCTATTAAGGGGAAATCATTTAAAAATTGACCACAAGCCAGAACAGTTCTTTTTATATGACACCATTCTTTTAAAACATCTTATGTATGCCCATCTCTTGAGCAACAGAGCTTTAGGGCAAATAACTTTATAAATGTAAAATAAGTGCCCTGTGTAGTTTGAAGGTGAAATTTTCAGCTAAGAAATCTACATTCACTGGCCACTAATCGAAAACTTGTGTATCCACATGACCCAAGGACCTGTCCTGTAAGGGTCTGGTTAAACTGCACTCAAATCCAATTCCAGTGCACTGGAATCAGCTCCCTCTCTTGTGCTTCTCTCTGTACGCCCCCTCCTCTGTCTCCTGCTGCCAAGTTTATTGCTTTGGTTTCACCCAAAACCTGGTACAAAATTCTTCACTGAGTTTTATAACTATATATTTTTGAGTTTTAGCAATTTTATTAAAGATTTGGGAGGTTCACAAGTAAGAACCACCTTGTAGAATATGTAATCCTCCACTGTCTCCTTTTCGCTCTTTTGTTCTCCTCTCCTGGATACATTCATCATCTCCTCTAGCATGGAATGGTTTCATCCAAATTAAGGCAACCTTGGGCTGGGCTCTCACCTTCTACCCTAAGGGGTTTTTCCTAAAAAATACAGCGTCCTTCTTCTTCTTCTTTTTTTAATGAGAAAGTTTAAGATTTGTTTACTTTAAACTTTCAAAGATGCAATACAGTATTATTTACTATAATCACAATATTGTACATTACATCCCTATGATTTATTTATTTTATAACTAAAAGTTTGTGCTTTTAGTATCTTCACCCCTGTTGCTCACCCCTCAATCTCCACCTCAGACAGCCACCACTCTGTTATCTGCATTTTTCAGCTTAGGTTTATTTCTTTTTTTAAAGATTCTACATAAAAGTGAGAGCATACAGTATTCATTTTTCTCTGTCTAATTTATTTCACTTAACATAGTGCCTTCAAGGTCCATCCATGTTGTTACGAGTGGCAGAATTGCATTAGTTTTAAAGCTGAATGTGTGTGTGTGTGAGCAGCTCAGCCGTGTCCGACTCTTTGCGACCCCATGGACTGTAGCCCTCCAGGCTCCTCTGTCCATGGGATTCTCCAGGCAAGAATACTGGAGTGGGTAGCCCAGTACCCACCTGGGATCTTCCTGACCCAGGGATTGAGCCCAAGTCTCTTGCACTACAGGCAGATTCTTTACATCTGAGCCACCAGGGAAGCCCGTTATAGCTGAATAATATTCTACTATTTACATATCTCAGTCAGTTCAGTTCAGTTGCTTAGTTGTGTCCGACTCTGCGACCCCATGGACTGCAGCACACTCACATCCTTTTAATCCACTCATCCATCGATAAACATTTGGATTGTTTCTGTATCTTGGCTATTGTAAATAATACAGCTTCCTTCTTAATGAAGGTTAATAAATTAGGGTTAATATAATTTTCTGCTTCTCATTTATAATGTTTTAGGCTTTTGCTTTTGGCTAGTTGTGGCAAGTTATAGTCTGGATCTTTTATGAAATGAGACGGCTTACTAATTTACTTTTTAATAGCTCTTTAGGAATTTTCTGAGACTGTTGGGAAGATTGGGTGCTGATGGAGCATAGCACATCTGTGGGAAGTAAAAAAGCTCAGATATAAGCCTGGCGTTAATTTCCTCGTTCAATTGCATTTTCCCTCCAATATGTTCTCGGTGCTGTTCCCGTCTTCATAGAATTGAATCCCCTCTGAACCACACATGGTTACAGAGTTGGCTTATTTGGCCTCATCAGTTCATTTGGCTTGTTTCTCTTAAGGGAGCAATGAATTACCTGTTTTAGGCATTAGGAATCTCATGCTTCCACAGGGACTAGCACTGTTGACAGAGACTTGATGTGAAAGAGGAAAAGGAGGGACCATCAGACCCCCTCGAGGCCCCCGTCCTCAGTTGCTGTCATACAAACACATAAAGCAATACTCAGGGAGCAAATGATGAATTCGAGCAGAAATAGATTAGCAACATTGAATGGAGATAAACTTATTGTTATCTGGCCAGAGAATTATCCTATTCAGCTAGTGGTATATAACAGAACAACCCTTTCAGCTCCCTAATTCTATGCTGTATTATAGAGGAGTCATCTCTACACACACACATACACACACACACACATACACCCTGACATCTTAATTATATGTTTGTTTGGGGGGAAAAAGTCTACTCAGTGAATACTTAATTTAAGAGTCATAGTCCTGCCATCCGTGTGAATATCAACTGTGAAGTAAGAGCCAAACACATACGCTCAGGCTGAGAACATTTATTTACTTTAAGCCACTCAAGGAATTCAGACTCAATAAAGTAGCTCCCAAGGCATCTATGCCTTATGAAGAAACTTCTTTTTCTTCTACCTTCCCTGTTGCCCATTCTTTTTCATACGGTAATGAAGCTGATGGTTTCATAGCCAGAGTCTCCTCTTATCAAATGCCTGCCAAATGCCAAGAGAGACTCGAGGTACCTTTCCTACATGTTTTTTTTTTTTTAACTCCTCCAAAATACCCTCTGAAGTAGCAGTTGTCACCTATTTTGAACGTTGGGAGAAGGCCGAGACTCAGGGAACTCACGCACATTCTCCAGGTGATCAGAGTCCTAACGGAGGGAAAACAGATCCCCTTAAGCCCCTTAGACGTCTCAGCCCCAGGTTTTGTCCTATGCCAACCTGACTCCATGCAGGGACCAGGACAAACTTGGTTCCGTGTGGTTCCCCGCTATTGTCTGCCTTCAGAGGGGCTCAGAAGGAGCAACTCTAGAAGTGAAACGTGAGGCTGGGCTTATGTGCAAGTGCAGCTGCTGTTGTGGCGTCCCTCTGCTTGTCGCGCTTGTTACCTGACAACCTGAGGAGATGCCACTCTCACCTCTCTCAGGGTTTTGTTATCGTCGTTACCTAGTAACCGACACATGGTGTACTTCCTTCTTCCACCACACTTTGATGCTTTAAAAAATGCTACGCAGATTTTCTTGAGAAAGGTCAAGTCCAGACATTCATCTATCGCTTTTCACACCCCATCTTACTCGCATAGAATCTCATGCTGCACACAAGAATTTATGGCATGTTTTACAAAACCATATTCAAGTTGAACAGCCTTAAAAATCCAGGCTGTTTAAAATCTTGGATTAAAGTCCACACAAGTGCTTTTCCTTGCCCCTGAAGTACCAGTTCATTTCCTGGCTACTGATAATCTCCTGGCCCATATCTGTCTTATTCTCCCTACCCTCTACACTGCCACCCAAGCTGCAACTGCAGAACTAATTTTAATTCTTTATTAATGGCATGTATGCCAGCTCTCTCTTTAAGCCTTTGCATATGCTGTTTATTGGCTCAGATAACTCTTTGTCTTCATCCTGTAAAGTCTTTCTCCCACTCAATCCCATCAAGCTTACTCCTCCTCCTAAATCAAATTTTAGTTTGAATAGCTGATCCTCTTAGTGTCCTTACCTTTCCTCTGACCCAGATTAGGCCACCTCTTCTGTGCCCACGGCAGCCTATGCTTAATACTTATTACACTTATCTTCCTCTTTTGTACATCTTGTTGTGTGTGTTTAGTCTCTCAGTCATGTCCCGCTCCATGTGACCCCGTGGACTGAAGCCCGCCAGGCTCCTCTGTCCATGGAATTCTCCAGGCAAGAATACTGGAGTGGGTTGCCATGCCCTCCTCCAGGGGATCTCCCCAATCCAGGGACTGAAGCCTGATGTCCCATATTGCAGGCAGATTCTTTACAGTCTGAGCCACCAGGGAAGCCTGTACATCTTGTTAGTCTTGCTGTTTTCCACTACTGATAATAATCTCTATAGAGCAAGACTGAGTATATCTTTAGCCCCTTAGGCGGTGTCTGACACTTACTAGGCACTCCTGTTGTATTTGTTGATTTTATAAATAAACAAGATTTAGGAATCACCAGCATTTATCTTACCCGTGGGGGTTTTGAGAAATGGGCTGGGGAGTAAAGACGGCTTTTGATGGAAAATGATTTTCCAGTAAAATAACATCTATTAAAAAAAAAAAAAATATATATATATATATATAGTCACACCTAGTCATGTCTGTTCTTAAAAATACAGGACAAGATCCAATTTGAGATTTGCTAGAAGGTTTCCATGGTCCCAGATGGGTCCCACACAGCTGCTTGCTCCCATTTTGTTAACGTCTTACTAGAGTTTATTTTATTAGATTCTTTCTAACCATGGCCTCTGGCTGAAAACGAGGGTTTATTGATCCAGATCACCAGGTTAGGGCAGAAATGTTGAAAGAGAGAAGGAAGACTTCCCAGGGAATCCCCTCCACTCGAGATTTTCACCTGGATTCCAGGCACATCTGAAGACTGATGTTTGGGATCAGCATCTTCTCTCTGGAAGAGAACAGACAAAGTTTTGAATTATTGTTTTCTTTCAGGCGTGTTGCTATGAAATAGTGACAGGATAGGTCCTGAAGATGTGATTACTTATTGGTGAAAAGTATCATATTTTTTCAGCTTTAAGATTTCCCCTTTTGCTATAACTTATTTTTCTTTTCTAAGAATTCTTCATTAAAAGTTTGCATAGTTCCTTGAGAAATATGTTGTGGATTTTATTTATACCCAAGACTGATCATATGGTAAATATTATATATATATATATATTATTTTGTTATATAACCCACTTAAAATCAGTGAGGTTCTTAAACGTTTCTGCTCACAGAGCATTTAATCATTTTGGTGGCGTATCTTCTTACTTTATCTAAGAGCATATGTGAGCTATCAAAATTCATCAAGGGAACATATGCATTAGGCTAGTATAAAACTTGGAGGCATTGCCTAAACAATTTAGGCTTTAATTACAAAGCACAGTTTAATATTAATTACAGATAACAGATATTAAAATTCTCTTTCTAAATGAGCCAAACATGAAAAGTTTATCATCTATCCTTCCATTCATCCACCTACCCACCCATTTATATATCCTCTCATCAGTATTTATTGAGACTTAAAAATAATTTGGACTAACTAGTAGATGTAGATGTTATAAGTGTAGAATTACAAATAAATGAGAGACTGCAATTCTTCACTCTATTAAAAGCTTAGAGACTGGTGCACACAAAGAGACCTGTGTAAATGACATGATCAAAGAAAAATTGGTGAAGAAATGGCTCTGAGAGTGAGAAATACAGATGAATTCTATAAAATTCAGGGTAAAGGGAAGTATTTTGGGTTGAATGTGGGAGAGTTCTGCCAAGCAACTTTTATTCCTGAAAGATTCTTCTCCCTTTCTATCTAGGAAGGTGTGTTTTTCCTTATCTCATCATTTCCCAAAGCTGTGTGATTTCCTTGGTCAAAGAAGCTAGCCTTCTTTACTGGATAAATATAATTTTCACCAACAAAAAAACATTGTTCCTGTGGATTGCAGTGAATTTAGAAAGTCTTTGTGGAGAAGATCAGCCTTGGAAGACAGTTTTTATTATTATTATTATTTTTTTTAAGGACAGAGGGTAGAAGGGTAGGCATTCCAGTCTGGGGACTAATGTGAACAAAGGAATGAAAATATAAATGAACTGTGCCAACCCATTGTGTTAGGCATTATACTGAATTCTCAGAAACCCTGGCAAGATAGAGTTTATTATTCCCATTTTTCAAGGCGTTTAATGCAGCTGAGGGAATTTAAGTAACTTGCTCAAACCTGCTTAAGGAGTAAGTGGCAGGACTGGAATTCGGAACAAGATCTACCAATACTAAAGTCAGGCTACATGACCTCCCCGTTGAGAGGTGAGCCAGGATCAGTAAGTGTGGCCCCAAATGCACATGGTAGGGATGTGGATTTGGTCAGTAGGCAGTAGGGAGCCACTGCAGATTCTTGAGTCTGAAGATGACCTCATGAAATTGGCTTATGAAAATACCAACCGAACAGTAATATAGGGGCTATGTGCTGTGCTGTGCTCAGTCGCTTCAGTCGTGTCTGACTCTTTGCGACCCATGGACTATAGCCCACCAGGCTCCTCTGTCCATGGGATTCTCCAGGCAAGAATACTGGAGTAAGTTGCCATGCCCTCCTCCAGGGGGTCCTCCCAACCCAGGAATCAAGCCCATATCTGTGGTGTCTCCTGCATTGTAGGCCTTTTCTTTACCCACTTAGCTACTTGGGAAGCCCATTAACACACTAAGACCCCCTAAACCTTTTTTCCCGTTAGCTCATGGTATCAGAAGGTGGAGAAGCAAACCTACAGATCTGTCTCTTGACTACCTTTTTAAGGCATGTGACTGGTTTGTTATCTGCTGCACACAGGCCTCCTGAATGCATGGTTTCTCCAGCCCAGCAGAGCCCCTTAAACTGCTGCTGTAAGTGACATTTGCAATAAGCAAGGGCACCAGTATAAAGACAAATACTAATGGAATAGTGGCAGAGCAGCATGTCACAAACTCCCATCAAGTACAGGACATAGAGTGAAGAACAGAACCAGGAGAAATCGTGTCAGAGCAGGGCTGGTAGGCAGTGCGAGTGGGCTGTGCAGGAGTGTCCTGTGTACCCACAGGAAGCCAAGAGATGCTCTCCATACCATGTTTCTACCAAAAAATGGGAAGAACGGGGTCTGACAGGAAAACATTCTATCCCTAAGTAAAAGCAGAGCTTGGTTCATGGACTCTGAATGCACATTTATGGCATAAAAGAATTTCAATTCTCTGTCTTCATAAAGCAAAAATCTCAAGTCTTTGTGATTGAGTTTCACATTAACTGGCACTTTATTTTGCTTAAAACCTAAACGTTATCAGTTTGAGAAGAAATCCACTGTGATAGATCTCCCCATTTTAATTCTAGGGTTTCTTCTTTTGATCCTTGGTAAAATATTTTTTATCTAAGAAACAGAATAGATACATGTATACATATTTAAAAACATGAACCACCGGAGAACGAAATAGGAAATCAAGGAAGATTTAAGTTCTGGGGGAAATCAAGAAAGATTTAAGTTTTGGCGGCCCTTGATTTTTTTGTAAATTCTTTGAAGACTGTAGCAGAATAAAAGGATCACTGGCTCCGAGTCTCCTAGAGATAACAAGTGATGAAACTAAAAACAAACAAACCTACCTACCTCCCCAAACAAAGTCACCTCAATTCCTTGCCCTGCCCCACAGTAAAAAACATGCATATCTTTAGTAGCAGTTCAGAGTTCATCTTTATCACCTATCCGCCTCATCAGTGGACGTTTAAAGCCATGATTTTTTTAGACTTCCAAATTTTTGTATATAGAATATAAACTTGTATTAGATGACAACTGATTTTTTAAAAAAATTCAGGTAGAGAAAGAAGCAATAACTTTTAACTAACACCTTCTCCATTTTTTATTACTGTTCAACTTGCTACCATTTAGCAAAAAGCAAAATTTTCATATTGTTTACCTCAAATCTTATTGCTTTACAATTGTGGCATACTCTCCATTAAAAATAAAAAGATGAAGCAGTCAATCCAGTGATTGATTTAACATGGCTTTCATTTGGAAAAGGGGGAGGGGAAAGAGGGAGTCATGACGAAGAAGAGACCAACAAACAAAAAAGGTAAATTAAACATACAATGGTTTTCTTTAAAGAAGAAGAAGAAAATGTTATTTTCAACAAAAGGGGGGAAAAGCATTGAAAAGCCTTGAGTCAAGCCATAGCCAAAACCATATTCTAAGTAGCTTTTCTTTTTTTCCCTGTCTTTTTTTTCTTTTTTAAAAATAAAATCTCTTCCCAAACCATTATCACTTTTAATCTTCCCGGGACTGGGCTTCATCTTCAGTCTGGGGAAGATGATATAGGGGCTATATTGGAGATGATATAGGGGCAATATAGGATGATATATATAGCCTATAGGATGATATAGGGGCAGTATAGGGGCTATATTGGAGAATAAAGGAGCTTTCAGAGGGTCAGTTAGGAGATGGTGACAAAAGGCAGTTGTTGAAACGTGAACTCCTAGACTGGAGGGGAAACTAAGAAATTAGGACGCAGTACACAATAAGTGGGGCTTCCCAGTGGGTGTGAGTCATAGAGAACTGAGTGAAAGCTGCTCAGTCGTGTCCAACTCTTTGTGACCCCATGGGCTGTGCAGTCCATGGAATTCTCCAGGCCAGATTCACTAGAGTGGGTAGCCTTTCCCTTCTCCAGGAGATCTTCCCAGCCCAGGGATCCAACCCAGGTCTCCCGCATTGCAAGCGGATTCTTTACCAGATGAGCCATAAGGGAAGCCCAGAAGTCGTAGAGAAGGGAAGCCAAGGGAAGTCATAGAGAACCAGCCTGCCAATGTAGGAGATGTAAGGGATGTGGGTTTGATCCCTGGGTTGGAAAGATCCCCTGGAGGAGGGCATGGCAACCCACTCCAGTATTCTTGCCTGGAGAATCTCATGGACAGAGGAGCCTGGAGGGCTACAGTCCATAGGATCACAAAGAGTAGGACACAACTGAAGCGACTTAGCATGTACTCACACAGTTAGCAAGGGAAAGGTATGTGGAGCGCTTGATATAGAACACAAAATATTTGAAGCTAAAACGACTCCAAGTTTTAGAGCCTGGAGAGACTAGGAAAATAATATGAAAATTGAGGAAGGACAAATTTGTTGGTAAAAATATGCACTTAGACTCATTGTCAGTGACTTTTCCGGTTTATTTTAGTTTTGTACATTCTTTGTATAAAATTACTAGGAAACCTATGTTCTTTAGTAGTAGAGTAACCATTTATTGATGTCTTTTGTGCTGTTGCATCAGTGATTCAAGGGAGCCCAGGAACCCCTGGGCCTCATACAGAAAAAGGTGAATCACCAACTCTTTATTTCATAAACGCTTTTGGTAAACTGGTGAGTTTATATGTTAATATAAACATATAACCATATGTTAATATATGGTTTAATGGGCTTCCCTGATAGCTCAGTTGGTAAAGAGTCTGCCTGCAATGCAGAAGACCGCAGTTCAATTCCTGGGTTGGGAAGAACCGCAGGAGAAGGGATAGGCTACCCACTCCAAGTGAAGTCACTCAGTCGTGTCTGACTCTTTGTGACCCCATGGACTGTAGCCTACCAGGCTCCTCAACCCACGGGATTTCCCAGGCAAGAATACTCGAGTGGGTTGCCATTTCCTTCCCCAGAAGATCTTCCCAACCCTGGGATTGAACCCTGGTCTCCCGCATTGTAGTCAGACACTTTACTGTCTGAGCCAACAGGGGAGTCACACTCCACTCCAGTATACCTATTATACAGACCTTGCAGTTCTTTGAGAATTCAACCTGCCAGCCTGAATGTGACTGACTTTCCCCCTCACTGCCTGGATGATTCCACGTGTCTGCAGGTTCAAGTAACCGTGACTATATCAGAAGTTTTCAGTATTCAGCTGCATATTTAGGTCATGTGAATTTTGGAAGATCTTAGGTTTGGAAGGGATTTTTCTTGGAATCGGTTTTATAAGAATCTCTATAGAAAAGACTAATATGGTTTTTAGATTGAACTGAATATACCTTTGCAGAAAATGTTACTTGAAAGCCTGAATTTCTCTTTTTATGAGAAAACTGCTCTGAAAGTTTCACTCAATATAGAGCACCTTTTTTTTTTTTCCACCATAAGAAAATAAGAAATGGGTTAACTCTCCCTTTGAAAGAGTTGTTGATGTTTTCTTAACTTTTTTTAGTAATCAGTTATTAACATAGATTTGGGGGAAGATGTCTGAACAAGTTTAGCATAGGTTGAAAAAAAATCTGTAAGAATTTATATTGCAATCAGAGCTTATTATATTCTTTTTTTCCTTTCCCCCAGTATAATGGGAACACCTGAGGGCATATTTTTTATCTCTCTGATTTAAACTGTTTCTAGAGACTCCCCTGGCAGTCCAGTGATTAAGACTCTGGGATTCCACTGCAGGGGGCATGGGTTTGATCCCTGGTCAGGCAACTAAGATCCCATATGCTGCCCGGCGTTCTGCAGTCCATAGGGTCACAAAGAATCAGACATGACTGAACAACAATGCTGCACGGAGCAACCAAAAAAAAAAAAAAAAGAAGTCAGTGTTCAGCATTCAGAGTTATCCTCTGTGAATACTGGTGACCACCTTGGTCTTGGGATATCACTGAATGTATAGAGTAAATGACACACCCAGAAAGTGAAAAAAAAAAGCCAAAAAAGAGAAAATTATGTCCCTGGAGCCTAGAACCAGTAGGCACAGAATAGGCACCAATCATTTTTTTAAATACAATTACTTAATTATCACATTACATAATTGTCAATTATTTATATAAATCAATTAATCAAAGCATGTTGAACGCCTGATTATTCCTGGAGTTCTACCAAGCAAGATCCTTTATGAATGATGGGCTTCTAATTTGTTTGATCTCTGTATTCATTGTTTTGGCCAACAACCAGCTTCTGAGAGTGTCCCATACAAAATTCCAGTACTTAACAATGCTTCTTCAGTGAAGGCAATTCAAACCACTGAAGTAAAACGGATACACTTGTTGCCAACCCGTGTTCCTGGAGTGTGTATGCGAAAGGAGAATGGGAAGGTGGATGGCAAAAGATTTTTTAGCAGCTGGAAGTGACTGGTTACCCTCAAGATGATGACTTGAGTGAAAGGAGAAAAACGAATTTAGGTACCACCTGAAAGCCTGCATTTAGGAATGACTGAAGACTTTTTGAATTCTTTTCCTTCCCTCATTATAATTCAGGCATGTGGAAAAGATCTTTAAAATGGATGCTTGGTTTTGGTTTAATGTATTTGTTGTCTGTGATACTATCACCATGTCTTAACATTTATTTTCCTTGGTAGGCCTCCGAATGCATTTCTAAAATACTGGTTCCCCACCCATAGCTTTATTTATTTATTAAAAATTTTATTGGAGTGTAGTTGCTTTATAACTTACTAGTTTCTATTGTATAGCAAAGTGAAGCAGCTAGAAGGTATACTTGGGATTTACATATATACAGTATTGATACTGGGATAAAATAGATAACTAATGAGAACCTACTGTTTAGCACAGGGAACTCTACTTGATGCTCTCTGGTAACCTAAATGGGAAGGAAATCCAAAAAAAGAGCAGAGACATGTACACCCATATGACCAGGGCAGTCTGTAACTGAGGTAGGCTGTCCTTTGTGACTTCTTATTGCTAAATTCCCACAGTGTGGGAACAGTTGCTGACATTGCCAATATTATTTTCCTTTCGATTCTTTCCAAACTTTGCCGAAGAAGCTGTGAAATACCAAGGCTGTGAAATATTTCGCCTGTTGTCTTGTTCTCAGGGCAGGTCCACTGTGTTTGGGCACTGATGCTTTGACGGAGGACCCCAGGGTTCATGACAGCGGCTGGGCTGTCGGAGGATGGTCCTCAGCTCGTGGCAGGAACTGGAATGCCCTCGGGAGATCAGTGGTACCTCCTCTCCTCTCCTCTGGCGGCCAGTGCCGAGTGCTTCTGCTGGTGTTTCCACAACCTTCCTCTGTTTTACTTCATCTTTTTTGGGTGGAATCCAGCTTCTCGCTTCTCTGAAATTTAAATACTTTTTTTAAATGCCTTAAATAATTAAGAAGATGGCTTAAAATGTCAGACAGATATGGAGAGAGACAGAAAGAAATGAGTGAATTAAGATAATTTATGTATTTAAATGAATTATGATCCCGTGACCTTGATGCAATCACTCCAAACATTTTGGTGTATGTGTTTGCAAACATTTTTCTGTGTTTCCCAAAAATCCAGTCATACCATGCGTGAGATCATAACTTGATTTTTTCACTAAGCAATTATTACAAAAATATTTTCATGTCTATATACTATATATATACTATATACTATATGTATATATATATCCACAGCATCATTTCTAATGGCTGTATTACATATGGATATATTATAGTTCATTAATGCATAGAATTTGAAATAAGAAATCTTGGTTTTAAAAATTCTTTAAAATAGCTAACAGGAAATAGAATTTACAAACACACATATACTAAGTTGAATATAAAGCAACATGTGTTTAATTTATAGTGTATGTTTAATATGGGCTTCCTGGGTGGTGCTAGTGGTAAAGAACCCACCTGCCAATGCAGGAGACGCACAAGATGTGGGTTCAGTCCCTGCCTGGGTCAGGAAGATTCCCTTGGAGAAGGGCATGGCAACCCACTCCAGTATTCTTGCCTAGATAATTCCATGGCTAGAGGAGCCTGGAGGGCTCGTGAAGAGTCAGACATGACTGAAGTGATTTAGCATGCAAGTGTGTTTAATATATTTGCATTTATATAGTTATTGGTATGCGTATAAATATATTGATAGGTGAATGCGAGTGTGTGTGTGTATCTCGGTTATTCTTTTAAACGAGCAGGCAGGAAAATGAGTTTTGCCAGCATGGATATGAAGGACAAATGTCACAGGGTCCTTAGTCCTGCCCTTTCATACTAACCTGTCTCGTCCTAGGTCAGTGATGCATTCATTTTCTTATAAGTACCTTTTGACCAAGAATACCGTCCCTACGTAATTCAGAGTGGTTGTGAGAAGAGTAAACGCATTTTAAGGCAATATATAAAAGATCAAAGGAATACTTATAATGGCAAATTTGTGTACACTTTAGATGAAATGTGTGTGTATAGCATTGTGATTTTAGGATGCAAAAGGGTTGTGCTAAGGATTTTCAAACACTAGAAATGTTTGCTTTTGTTTTGGCGGCAATGGCTGTCATGTGCTAGAGATTCTAAAAATAACTCCTACTGACCCTGTGTAAAGGGTGATTTCTAAGCCATAAAACAGGAAAGTGAACTAGGAGGCCCTGGGGGCATTCTTCAGCACAGTAGTTCCTAACGTGGAGTAAGAGCTTAGGTAATATGTGATTTAGTGATGAGGGCTGTGTGCACATTTTCCAAACAATAGAATGAGAAGTGACCCATGGGATGAGCTGAACTTTTGGTTAGATTTGAGGATTTTCCTGAGAAGTCATTATTTGAAGATTTATTGTTCCCTGCGGAGCAAGCTTTTTAAGGTCCAAGGGACCAGATGCTTCTACTGACAAGCTAGCTGATAAACTCATCTGTCATCGTGCTGCTGTGTTTGGTTTTCCATAAAGTGTGTTTCAAGCACATTTTGAAAGGAAGCTATGCAGTGGAAGTGACAAGAAATATATATATAGAACATTTTTTTAAAGGAGCCAGAATTTAGAACATGTTTGAAACAATGTCTTCAAAAAGGACAAAAGGGACTTCCATGGTGATTCAGTGGTTAAGACTCCATGCTTCCAAGTGCAGGGGGTGAGGGGTGTGGGTTCGGTCCCTGATAGGGGAACTAAGATCCCACATACTGCACAGCATTCTCCCTGCCTCCCAGATAAATGAAAAGGACACAAGGAAATGACATCTTAGAGTTGAAGTTGTCCCTAGATTCAAAATCAGGAGGATGGGCGCTCCTCTGATGCTGGAGCCACTCATCAACCTAGGCCAACCCCTCACCCTCTCTGGGCCTTCTTTCTTATCTGTTAGACTGGAATGTGAATCTCTGGCTATTCCCTGGGAAAGAGGCAGTCTCATGAACAGCATGTTAACCACTGATATTTTCCTATTGGAATCTTAGGAAACTTACTGTGGCAAATGCATTCTCATCCTTCACTGACAAATAATGATTTTCAGAGGAGTATCACCACATTTTTTGGAATTTATTTTTAGAAAATTGTAGTACCTCAAACATAACATGCAGTCACCCCTCTTAACCATTTTGAAGGGTACAGTTCAGTGGCAGTAAGTGCATTCACATTATTGTGCAACTGTATCCAGAACTCTTACCATCTTATAAAACCACAGTGCTATATTCAGTATCTCCACCTCTGGAAACTACCATTCTACTTTCTTTCTTCATGAATTTGGCTATTCTTGGTACCCCATTCAACTGGAATCATGCAGTATTTGTCCTTTTGTGACTGGCTTATTTCACTAAACATAATGTCTTCAAGGTTCATTGCATCATTCTGTGGCATGTGTTAGAATTTTCTGCCTTTTTAAGATTGAATAATATCCCATTATATGTGTAGACCACATCTTACTTGCACGTTCGTATCTGTTGATGATCACTTGGATTGTACCCACCTTTTGGAGATAGTGAATAATGCTGCTGAGGATACTGGTGTACAAAAGTCTTTTTGAGACCCTTCTTTCAATTCTTTCAGCTACATACCCAGAAGTGAAATTGCTGGATCATATGATAATTCTATTTTTAATTCTTTGAGGAACTGCCATACTGGTTTTTTTTTTTTTTTTTTTTTTATGGTGGCCATTTTACATGCCCACCAGTGACGCACAGGGGTTCCCTTTTCTCCGCATCTTCACGACCATTTGCTATTTTCTGGTTTTTTGTTTGTTCGTGTTTTTGGATAGTGGCCATACTAGCAGATATGAGGTACTGTCTCATGGTGGTTTCGATTTGCATTTTCCTAATGATTTGTCACCTTGAATATCTTTTCATGTGCCTTTTGGGCATTTATATATCTTCTTTGGACAACTGTCTTTTCCCAGTGGAGTCTGTTCAGCTGTGGCTGAGCAGTAACTTAATGGGACTCAAGAAACTCATGAAAGCAGTTTGAAGAGATTTGAAATTTTCTGGAGTTTTGGAAGATTTAATATGCATGGTGTGAAGGCACAATTATGTGCTATAATAACTGTAATTTTGAAACAATCTGCCTTATTTTTCTTATTTCCACCAAATTTCTAATATTGAAAGCAAACATGCCAGACTTCAAGTTTCTTAAATGATGTTCCTTTATTTATTCTTCCTTCACTTCTGCTCTAGCCATGGATGGAAGATGACCTCTATTGGGAAACAAGACACGTAGCTTATTCTGTAATAGTGACATTTAGCCAAATGTCTTCCTATTCATTTAAAAAATTTCCTTCCTGTTTAGTGCTTTTTCTTCCCTTTTTTTTTTACCCTGACCATGCTGCCGAATAGACCAACTCGAAGTAGGTGGAAGTAATAGCGTCTCTAGGGTTTTAAGGCTTCTAAAACACTGGTGGGAGTTGAAGCTGGATGTGGAAGATCACGTATGGCCTTCTGTGCTAAGGCTTGTGCCCTGTGAGGAAGATTTTATATTATAAAGAACAATAATAGAAGATTCTTTTATACTAAAATTTCCACCTTGTTCTTATAATGGTATTTCAGAAGATAATGACTACCTTTGTATGTCAGACTGCCAGAAAATTCACTGATAACTTAATTTCGTTAAAACTATGATTTCGTAGGGAGAGAATGGAAGAATGTTTAAGTAAGCATGGCTAGCTAGGATTGCTGATTTACAGATCATAGAGTGAGACGCCAGTCACTTGTATGTGTGCATGCTTGGTCACTAATTATATCTGACTCTTTGAGACCCCATGGACTGTAGCCTGCCAGCTCCTCTGTCCGTAGGATTTCCCAGGCAAGAATACTAGATTGGGTTGCCATTTCCTTCTCTGGGGATCTTCCCAACCCAGGGAACAAACCATGTCTCTTGCGTCTCCTGCGTCTCCTGCAGTGCAGGCAGACTCTTTACCACTGCGCCACCTGGGAAGCCCGTGGTCACTACTTAAATATGACCTAATATGATAATGAAAGAGTCATATCCTTGGGCAATTTTTAAAAGGAAATCATGAAGAGGGCTTCAGGTGCAGAGCAGATGGGCTGTTCGTGAGCAGGAACCACTAGTAGGAATGCTTTCTGTGAAAGGAATAGCATCGTGGTTTAGATTTCCCAGAAGCAGACCCTGAGAGAGAATTTAGGTGCAAGTACTTTATTTGGGAAGTGATACCAGAAATATGTGGAAAGGAAATGAGGAAGTGAGAAAAGGTGGAAAGTCAGCTGATAAAGCTCTCTTGAGCATGCAGATCGTGACTGTGAGTAGCTAAAGCTTAATTCTGCTGGGGAACTCTGAGAGCCTGTGAGAAAGACACACCTCTGAGTTTTCCTCCCAAGGGACAGGGACCCTGGAATATTTATACACCAAGTCGCATCAGTCGTTGCTTGCCCTGGGGGCAGGGCACCCCTGCACAGATGGGGAGCTGGAATCTGGCAGCCAGAGAAGCCTCCCACAAAGAGATGCAAGGGCCGGCAGTCCAGTCTGGCCAGCGTGCCCCGGGTGATCAGGACGTGGCCGCGTGGCTGGGTCACCCACAGCATTCTCTGCAAGTGGTCGGCTTCCTTCTGAGGCCTTTTCTCTCCTCCTGTTAGAGCCCCAGCCTCTTCAGTACCATCCTGATTATCACCACCAACACCTTCAGTCCATTTTTATAATGAATGGCCACTATCTGTGGGTTTGGTAGGAAATCAGGCCTTTGTGTTGATTAGTCAAGAACACTTGCCAAATGTTTTCTATGTAGGACATCTATTTCTAAGCATTTATAAGAAGAAAAATCTCTTTGGATGAAAATCTCATTATATGCAAAATACAGCGCTAGATAAACTCAAATGCAATAGCATTTAAATAAAAGCATACCCCAGATACTGTATGAAGGATGCAGAGAGCTTGCTAGCATTATTGCTCTCTAAAGAATTTAAAATATTTTTCTACAGCCATTAATCTGAGACAGAGGAAATAAGGAAGAGTTTAGACTGAGAAGGAGCTATTTGGAGGGCTTGGCTGACAGTGAGCAGAGTGAAAAACTTATTTTACTTTACCTTTGTCTTTTTTGGGTCATTCCTTCTATTTTCTTTCCCAATTCTTCTCATTAATAATAAAATCTTAAATTTTATTTTAACTGTATAAAATTATATAGTTCTGACAACTTTACAGTATTACATAGATTCATATTAATTCTAATTAGGCTCGCTGACCCAAGAGGTTAAATGCTCTGCCTAGGATTACACAGTAAGTGGCTTGCTTCAAGATACTCTGATTCAAGTCCAGGATTCTTTCTTCTATGACATTTGTCAACTGCAGATTCTCTTCTATGATATTTCATCTGTGGTTGAGACTGAAGAAATTGTTGGCTAGAATTATTTAACTGACTTCTGGGTTCTGGTCTGAGTTCTGTCACTTTAATGAACCATATAATTTTTCTCTTGTACGATGCCAATCTATTTATTGGTTGTGCTCGGTCTTAGTTGTGGCATTTGCATGCTTAGTTCAGGCATGTGGGATCTAGTTTCCTGATCAGGGATTGAACACAGATCCCCTGCATTAGGAATGCAGATCTTAGCCACTAGAGCACCAAGGAAGTCCTGAATGCCAGTCTAGTTTCATGTCTAGGTTAAATAGTGATCAATTTTGTAAATTCTGGCATTTGAATATGATAAATTTTTCTCTAAATACTAAGATATTAGTACCTAGATGTCATGTACTTAGTACTCAACAAAAGTTAGGTTTTACTAGAGATTTTACTCAAGATTATTATAATTACTTCTCAACAAAGGTCCGTCTAGTTAAAACTATGGTCTTTTCAGTAGTCATGGATGGATGTGAGCGTTGGACTATAGAGAAAGCTGAGTGCCAAAGAATTGATGCTTCTGAACTGTGGTGTTGGAGAAGACACTCAAGAGTTCCTTGGACTGCAAGGAGATCCAAGCAGTCCATCCTAAAGGAGATCAGTCCTGAATATTCATTGGAAGGACTGATGTTGAAGCTGAAACTCCAATACTTTGGCCACCTGATGTGAAGAGCTGACTCATTGGAAAAGACCCTGATGCTGGGAAAGATTGAAGGCAGGAGGAGAAGGGGATGACAGAGGATAAGATGGTTGCATGGCATCACCGACTCAATGGACATGAGTTCGAGTAAACTCCAGGAGTTGGTGATGGACAGGGAGGCCTGCCGTGCTGCAGTCCATGGGGTGGCAAAGAGTCAGACACTACTGAGTGACTGAACTGAACTGACTGATACTTCTCAAAAGGATTTCAAGTGTTCTCACTGCCAGTCTTGCTTCTGATATCTAAAAGAGGAGAGAAAATCATTCTTTCTTCTTCCTTTGCAGTGCTTATCAAAACCCAGTGCTAATAATGTCAGCTGTCTGCCTGCAGGCCCACATAACACTAGCAGACTGGAGATGGCCGTGGTGTATAATCTTTCTAGTTCCTTTCCTGAAAGGAAGAGGGAGTGGAGTTGACTTTTCATAACAAAGCAGCATCACATAGTCTGTCATCTAGAGCCAAAAGCCAACTCCATTCCCTCTTCCTTTACATTTCAAGGAATTTTCTGAGGGGAAAAAAAACTACTAAAATCACCTAAAAATAAGGACAATGTCACTACTAAAAGTTTTTAGACTGTGTTCCACTAACTATCTTGTAGTCAAAATTCTGTGCTCTGTTATTATTTGTGGGGTTCTGTCACCATGTTTTCAATTGAGTTCGTTTGTTTCTATTTGTTTTTAATTTTGGGAACTGCTTCTTTTTTGTTTGCATTTTTTAAAAAATATAAATCATTTATCCAATTTCAAAGTCAAAACTATATAACTAATTATAACCAGGTGAGTCTTGCTTTTGTCCCTGTTCCTCTACCCTTTTGCCTTCCTCCTTTTACGTTTGTTTTTAAAATTTTTGCTATGATTTATTTTTACAAATAAAGATGAGTATGTAGGCATGAACATATCCTATCTCTTTTTTCTTACATAAAATTAGCATACTGTATCTATTGTGCTATACCTTACTTTTTCTCTTGCCTTGTCCTGGAGATTACCCTGTATGTATATATGTCATTTTTCTTAGTTATTCATTGTATGTGGATACCATACACACTTTATTCAATTGTCCCCTGATGATAGACATTTGAATTCTTTACAGTCTTTTGTTCTTGCAAATAATGATACAATTCATATGCCATTCAACATATTTATATTTAGGACAGATCCCAGGAGTAGGGTTTCTGGGTCAAAGAGTAAATACATTTTTGCTAGTTAATGCTCAGTTTCCTTGCAGTGGCTTCCATTTTTGCATTATTGCCAACAGTGTGTGAGTTCATATAAAGTTGTTATAAAATATTGGCTTATTCCTGTGCTGTACAATATATCCCTGTAATTTATCTATTTTATACCCGGTAGTTTGTACCTCTTAATCCCCCTCACCCATTTTTCTCCTCCACCCACCCCTCTCTCCACTGGCAGCCACCAGTCTGTTCTCTGTGTATGTGAGTCTATTTCTGCCTTGGTGTATTTGTTCATTCATTTTAGTTTTTAGATTTCACATATAAGTGAAAACACACAGTATTTGTCTCTTCCCATCTGACTTAATCCACTAAGCATAATACCCTCTAGGTCCATCCACATTGTTGCTAATGTCAAAATTTAATTCTTTTTTAAGGCTAAGTAATATTCCATTCCATCATGTATATGTATACCACATCCTCTTTATCCAGTCATGTTGGTGGACAAGAAAATTGGGCAGCAATACTCATATCAGGCAAAGTAGACTTAAAAATCTATAATAAAAGACAAGAAGGGCATTATATAATGATAAACAATTCAATCCAAGAAGAGGATATATCATTTGTGAACATAAATGTATCTACTATAGAAACATCTAAATATATAAAGCAACTATTAACAGACATAGAGGAAGACATTGACAGTAATATAATAATGCAAGAGGACTGTAGTAGCCTACTTATATCAATGGACAGATTATCCAGTCAGAAAATCAATAAGGAAATAGTGGCCTGAAAAGACACATTAGATCAGATAGACTTAATAGATAGCCACAGAACATTCCATCAAGATCAGCAGAATACATATTCTTTTCAAGTGAACATGAAACTTTGTCCAAGATATATTACATGCTAAGCTACAAAATAAGTTTCAGTAAATTTCAAAAAATTGAAATTATTTCAAATATTTTTTCTTACCATAGTAGTATGCAACTAGAAGTCAATTTCAGGAACAAAAATGGAAAAACCACAAACACATGGAAACTAAAAAACTTGCTACAAAAAAACCTAATGAGTTAATGAGAAGATCAAAGAGGAAATCAGAAAATATCTTGAGACAAATAGAAATATAACTTTTCAAAATCTATGGGATGCAGCAAAAACAGTTCTGAGATGTTTTTAGTGATGTAGGCCTACCTTAAGAAATAAGAAAAATCTCAAGTAAACAACCTTAACTTTCCATCTAAAGGAATTAGGAAAAGAACAAAGCCCAAAGTCAGCAAAAGGAAGGAAATAATAAAGATTAGAGAGGAAATAGAGACTAAAAAAATAGTTAAAAAGATCAATGAAAGAAACTAAGAGTTGTTTTTTAGAAAGATATTTTTAAAGCTGGTAAACCTTTAGCCAGACTCATTAAGAAAAAAAGAGAGTGAGACCAAATAAACAAAATTAGAAATGAAAGAGGAGAAGTTACAACCAATGTCACAAAAATATAGTCACAAGTGAATACCACAAACAATTTTATGCCAAAAAATTGGACAACCTAGAAGAAATGATTAATTCCTAGAGATGTACAATCTTACAAGATTAAATTAGAAAGGAATAGAAAATCTAAATAGATGAATTCTTGATACTGAAATTGAATCAGTAATCCAAAATCTCCCAACAAATAAAACTTCAAGACCAGATGGCTTCACAGGGGAATTCTGCCAAACATTAAAAAAAGAGTTAATCCTTCTCAAAGTATTTCAAAAAATTAAAGAGGAGGAAATACTTTCTAGCTCATTCTACAAGGTAAACATTACCCTGTTAACAAAATCAAAGACACTGCAAAACAAGAAAATTGAAGGCCATTAGAATTTAGTGACACCTGTTCCAAAGTGACATGAGAGTGAACTGCTCTGCTTAGAGTTTAGACTTTGCTTGTTTCCTTGGAAGGAAAGTCATGACCAACCTAGACAGCATATTCAAAAGCAGAGACATTACTTTGCCAACAAAGATCCATCTAGTCAAGGCTATGGTTTTTCCAGTGGTCATGTATGGATGTGAGAGTTGGACTATAAAGAAAGCTGAGTGCTGAAGAATTGATGCTTTTGAACTGTGGTGTTGGAGAAGACTCTTGAGAGTCCCTTGGACTACAAGGAGATCCAACCAGTCCATCCTAAAGGATCAGTCCTGGGTGTTCATTGGAAGGACTGATGTTGAAGCTGAAACTCCACTACTTTGGCCACCTGATGAGAAGAGCTGACTTATTGGAAAAGACTCTGAGGCTGGGAAAGGTTGAAGGCAAGAGGAGAAGGGGATGACAGAGGATGAGATGGTTGGATGGCATCACCGACTCAATGGACATGAGTCTCAGTGAACTCCGGGAGTTGGTGATGGACAGGGAGGCCTGGCGTGCTGCAACTCATGGGGTCACAAAGAGTCAGACACAACTGAGCGACTGAACTGAACTGAACTGTTTCCAACATACTGGGAGTTTCAGGGTAGAACTGAGCAAACCATGGATTTATGTGGAGTACTAAAGTTTTGCAAATTTCCCGATTTTGATATTCATTGGGTAACTTCACTGAAGTTTATTTAAAGTAATTTCAAGAGTGTCAAATTCATATTCATGCATAACTGCAAAAGCATATTACAAAGAAGTCTATATTTTGTTTTTTAAACTATTTTCCCCTTGAATTTAAGATATTCATTTAAAGACCTATACTTTATTGAATAACAGGATTTTGAGGGAAATGGTACAAGGAAAATACACATGGTTTCTAAGGTGCCTCTTGATTTCAGAATTATTGAAATGTAAAAAATCAGGCTTCTTAAAATCAAGGAAATAGTGTTCCACTGAGAATAGACAGGTAATTATACTCTTTATTTTTAACCATGAAATACATAATAGTTTCCTATATTATACTTCATTTGTTTCTGGCTTGGTCTTCTTTGACCTACTTAGTCTCTGGGATATATTTATAACACTCTTATTTTTCTAGGTCTGCCCTTCTACCTTTCTGACATATGTAGGTCCTTAAGAACTGATTCTGTCTATTTTGTACTATGAAGAAGTCAAACTTTATTGATGGCAATGAACACTTATTTTGCATTTAGATATTAAAACTTAACATCTTATTTTAATTAATTTAAAAAATATGTCTGAGTGTGGCAAATTCTATGTAAAATACTTTTCACTCTAAAATTCCTGTAGTCCAAAAATTGAAGCAAATAAATTTTAACTTAATTTTGTGTCTAAAGTTTGAACAAGTCATACTGAGTCATCAGTGGAGTCATCAAAGACCTCATATTTTGCCTTCTTTTAAGTCTTATGGATAGACAAACAGGAAAAATTTCATTCATTATTTTTTACTCCCCAGACTTTTCCTGCATCTCATATTTTTAAAAAGTTTTATTGAGATATATTTCACATATGATAAAATTACACTATTCAGATTTACAACGATTTTTGGTAAATTTACTGAGTGATAAGCCATCATAATAAATCAGCTTTAAATAATTTTCATAATATCAATAAAATCCTTTATGCCTTTACAGTCAATCTTCATTCCCCCTCCAGGCAACCACTATTCTACTTTCTGTCTTTATAGATAGATTTGCTTTTTCTCTACATTTTATATAAAAGAATAATATAGTATTACATGATTTTTTGTGTCTGTCTTTTACTTAGCATTATGTTTTCAAGATTCTTCTATGTTTGAGCTCATGTCAATTATTCACTAAACAGTATTCTGTTGTATGAATATACCACACTATTTACCAGTTGATGGATATTTAGGTTGTTTCCAGATTTGAGCTATTATGAATACTGCTGCTATAAATGTTTGCAGGCAGATCTTTGCATGGGCATATGCTTTCATTTCTCTTGGGTAGATACCTAGGAATGGAATTGCTAAGTTGTATGGTAATTATTAGTATATATTTATATTTTTTAGAAACTGCCAAACGTTTTTCCAGGTGACTTCTGCATCTCATTTTAGCACTTTATTGACTGAGGAAAAAGACCATGTTTCTGTCCTTCATTCATTCATAAAGCTCATTTCTTTATTTTATTTGTGTTGAACACCTTCAGTTCAATTCAGTCGCTCAGTTGTGTCTGACTCTTTGCAACCCCATGAATCGCAGCACGCCAGGCCTCCCTGTCCATCACCAACTCCCAGAGTTTACCCAGACTCATGTCCATCGAGTCAGTGATGCCATCCAGCCATCTCATCCTGTGTTGTTCCCTTCTCCTCCTGCCCCCAATCCCTCCCAGCATCAGAGTCTTTTCCAGTGAGTCAACTCTTCACATGAGGTGGCCAAAGTACTGGAGCTTCAGCTTTAGCATCAGTCCTTTCAAAGAAATCCCTTCAGAATGGGCTGGTTGGATCTCCTTGCAGTCCAAGGGACTCTCAAGAGTCTTCTCCAACACCACAGTTCAAAAGCATCAAAAGTTGAACACCTTAGCTTATCTCAATAATTGATGATATAACTGTAAACAACAAAATTATTTCCCTCAAGGTGCTCAGTCTGTTGGAGAAACAGAGGAATACCTTGATAACTAAATACAGAAAGAGAAGTATGGTAAGCAAAGCCCATTGTGGAGGTTGGGACATAAAGCAGGGGGCATTAACTCCAAGCTTGGAGGAGCAAGGGAAAGTTTTGGAGAAGGTCACACCTAAGTTGATTCGTGGAGACATATCTAGGAAAGTGAGAGAGGAAGGGCTTTTTAAGCCTAGGAACAGAAGGCATCTTGCCCTGCTTGCAGTCAGAACCCCTTTACCCAGATCGGTTTTACTTTTCTCTGTAGGAATTATTGCTTAGAGTGTGCTATGGAATTTATGTGCTCATATGTTGAGCTATTGTCAATTTTTTCCTTGAAAGTAGATATCCCTGTCTGTTTTGTTCACTGATAAAGCCCAAATATCTGACACAGTGCCTGACACAAAAGAGGTACTCAGTAAATGTTCATTGAATAAATGAATGTATAACATCAACAGTTTTAATAAACATGTGTGTTTAATGCTGCTAATATACCAACTGCAGATGAAACTTCACCAAGTTGAACAAAATCAGAGTTGCTAGAAAAGTGGAAGGATGAATATGTGGTATTTAAGATTGTAGAGCATCATATCACAAAGTGAAAAGCAGTGTCTTGTTTCAGAATGTAAGACTAAATCTGATAAGACAATTTTGCACAGTGACCAAAGGATGGTGTGATACTTCTGGTAAGAGAACAAGATTTTTATGACATTAGAATCCAGGGAGAAAATTGCAGGTACCAATGAAGAACTTTCAAGTAACTTTTCAGAAAGTTAGAAATGATTGGAGAGGAAGGATGCTATTTGAGAAAGTTAGTTCAGTTAATGCAATAAGGAACAAGGGATCTGAGGGGGTGGGAGGAGGGAAAGGAGGAGAAAACTGTCATTTCCTTAGGATTTTCCCACTGTGATTGTCATTTTTGAGGTATTTTTTGCAAGTCAAATAAGCAAAGACAATTTTTGACACAGTTATCTGTGATTTTGAATACAGTTTGAACATAAAGTGAGAAATGCCTTTGCTCATAGAAGAAAAATTTACTGGGGAAATATTAAGGTATCTTTTACTCATTTTTATTTAGGCTCTTATTTGAAGGAATCTCAGCCATTTCAGTTTTGCCAGAAAGGAATCCATCAAAATGAAGATTTACAGTTTTTCTCTTACATATATCTGTATTTAGTTTTTTGTTGATTTATTTTTGTGTTGTTGTCATTTAAGATGGCCTTCTTGTTCTGATAGTAGATTATCTAGAGAGTACTAATGCTATAAATTGGGTATCAATTATAATTCAGCTCAATAGAAGTATTTTTTCTGTGTTTTAATTTTTTCATTTACTTTTGGTTGAGTAAGGGGTAGGGACACTAGAGAAAATGAAACTATATAATTGTGAAAGTGAAAAAGTGAAAGTGTTAGTTGCTAGGTCAAGTCTGACTCTGTGATACCATGGACTGTAGCTCTCCAGGCTTTTCTGTCCATGGGATTCTCCAGGCAAGAATACTGAAGTGAGTAGCCATTCCCTTCTCCAGAGAAGATGAAACTGTAATTAACCATGGAGTAATCATGAAAGGCCTTTTATACTCTGCTTAAACACTTAAGGAAATGGCAACCCACTCCAGTAATCTTGCCTGGAAAATCCCATGGATGGAGGAGCCTGGTAGGTTACAGTCCATGGGGTCCCAAAGAGCCAGACATGACTGAGAGACTTCACTTTAAACACTTAGACTTTCTCCAAGAGCAATTGGGAACCATGCAGGATTTTAATGAAAGAAGAGGTTTGTGGAGTGAAGATTTGCTGTGATTGTGATTTGGACACTAAATCAGAGGAAAAAACAGAACTATGGAGAGGGATAATGGTTAATGGTTTCGAGGACTTCTGCAGTAATGGTAGTCTGAAGGTGGTGTGGGTAACAGAAGCTTTGAAGAGCTGTGGCAGACGCAGCAATGATACAACTTAGTGGTTACTCGCACAGATGCTGAGAAGGAGATTGAAGTGTCAAAGATGTCTCCCATATTTCCTGTTTTTGGACAACTGGATAGAAAGTGACATCATTCACTTCAGAGGAGAACACAGGAGAAAGAGAAGCAGGCCTTTCGTGGAGGGAGATGATGAGTTTGGTCTTGGATTTACCACTCTCGAGGGGAGAATCTTAGTTTGTGCTGCCACATAGCAAAATACCATAGTCTGCAGGGCTTAAACAACAAATACTTGTTTGTCAGAGTTCTGGAGCCTAGGAAGTCCAAGATCCAGGTCTCATGGATTCCATATCAGATGAGAGGTTTCTTTCTGGTTGGAAGACAGCTGCTTTCTTGCCATATGTTCAGATGGAGGAGGCATGGGCAGGAGCGGGAAAGCACTGGTGTCTTCATCTTTTTATAAGGGCACTAATTCCATCGGAGGGGTTTCACCCTTATTACTTCATCTAAACCAAACTACTTCCCCAAGACCCCACTTAGAATACCATCATGTTAGGGCTTCAAAATATGAATTTGGGATGTGGGGGAACACAAATATTGGGTCCATAGGGAGCCTGTGGAGTACTCATCGAATAGGTACATTAGGCAGTTGGATCTTGGGATGGGTGCACTAGGACTGAAAGGAGTTTGCGGCTATAGGTTTTGGATACGTGTGTACAAATGTGGTTATATGCGCTACCATGGAAGTGTGTATGATCCCCTGTGGAGGGTATTGGAATAAGAAGAGAGTGAGTTTGTACTTAGAATCTGGGGCATAAGAAACAGAGCGGGAAAGAAGACCCTATGAAAGAAAGCAAGGAGCAGTTAAATGGGGAAGAGGGGGAGGCTGCAGAAATGCATTGTCAGAAAAGAGACATTTCATGAGGGAGGGAGTGGGCTGGAGTGTCAGTTTCCAGAGTTCAAGTAACTGAGGGCTAAAAAGGGTACATGGGATTTAGCAACATGAAAATCATTGCGGTTTTCGGTAACAACTCTTTCTGTGGACTAGTGGGTGTAGAAATCAATGAAGGTAGGAAGTAGAAACAAATGGTGAATATAAATTGTTTTATTCTTTCTAAAGTAATTGTAGGAATTTACATTAAAATACCCTAGCCCCAAATAGCATTTTTTTAATTGAGGTAAAATTCACATGAGACTGTTGTTTAGTTGCTAAGTCAGGTCCAGCTCTTTGCGACCCCATGGACGGGTGCCCACCAGGCTCCTCTGTCTGTGGAATTTTTCAGGCAAGAATACTGGAGTGGGTTGCCATTTCCTTCTCCAGAGGATCTTCCCAACCCAGGGACTGAACCCACATCTCCTGCATTGGCAGGTGGATTCTTTATCTCTGAGCCACCAAGGAAGTCCTCACATGAGATTACCCATCTTTAATGAGTAATTCAGCGGTATTTGGTACCCTCACATGTGCAGCCACTTCCTCGATCTAGTTCTAAAACATTTTCAACAACCCAAAGGAAACTCACGCCCATTAAGCAGTTGCTCCCTATCCCCTCCTGCTTATGGCCCCTGACAACCACTAATCTGTCTTCTGTTTCTATGGATTTTCCTATTTTGGCTATTTCATATAAATGAAATTATGCAATATATAGTGTTTTGTATCACTTCTTTTCCTTTGTATAATGTTCTCAAGGTTCATCCACATTAGAGTATTTATCAGTACTTCCTTTATTTTTTATGACAGAATAATATTCCATTGTATGGATAGGCCACTATCTGTTCCTCTGTTGATGGACACTTAGACTGTTTCCACTTTTTGACTATTGTGAAATAATGCTGCTGTGAACACACATGTATTTATTTGAGCACCTGTTTTCTTTTGGGATAAAGAGTGGAATTTCTGGAGCCTAATGCAATTTTTTAACTCTAATTTTTAGTATGGGTGAGGGAGGGCTGGGTTAGGAGTTTGCAGATGCAAACTTTTATTATATAGGATGGATAAACGGTGAGATCCTACTATATAGCACAGGGAACTATATTCAATATTCTGTGATGAACCATAATGGAAAAGCTGAATAGCTGAATCACTTAGCTGTACAGCAGAAATGAACACAATATTGCAAATAAATCAATTATACTTCAATTAAATAAATGAAAAATAGTATACTTTTATATAATGCTGAGAGTCCACAAAAAAGCATTGTGCATTGTAGAGAAAGTTGAATCTCTTCAAATGCTTTACATTCTCTTTAGATAGGATTGGTGAAACCATCATCCAGTGATTAAATAGCCCATCCAAAAATAAATAAGTCTAATTGGAAAAACGTATAATTTTTAAAGAAGGAAGTATCCTTTGAATTGAGTTTTGAGTTTTATAAGAAGAAAGATCTTCGAGCGAAGAGTCTGGCTAAGTTGGTGCACGTAGGAGAGAATAGACGGAACAGACCTAAGATTGGAAGTTTTACAGTTTAATTTTTCTGAAGAAAGAGTGCAAGTTACACCCTAGTTGGTGATAAGGGAAAGAAGCACAGATGAAAACATGAACTATGAGCACTCAAAGTGCTGACCTAACAACTAGCTGCCTTTAATTGTGTTTTCAAAACCAATTTTTACATATCCTCTAATAACCACTGACTCATTTACGTTTTGCTTTGTTTTTCTGGCCATGCGGTGCAGCATGTGGAATCTTAATTCTCCCACCCATGCCCCCTGCATTGGGAACTTGGAGTCTTAACCACTGGACTGCCAGGGAAATCCTAGACTCACCTACGTTTAATGTTGTGGACTGTATTTCTCCATTCAGAGATACTAGTGTAGATGGAAGATTTGAGTTCTATCTGTGACAAGCAATCTAGCCTCCTGTGGTTCAGTTAAATTTTATTCATAAAGGCTAAGAAACTTTTTAGAGGCAGAGCAATGATTATATTCCCTGTAAAATTTTTGGTATTGTTTAATCTTTTATCTTGAAGTCTCATAGTTTTTATATAAAACTTTCATAATGAATCAGGTACAGTACAAAACTCACTAGATTTTAAATAATGGTTGGAATAAATTAGGTTAAGTTGCTGAAATGCCCAATATCTTTTATTATTTGTTGAGAAATTTATATTTGAAACACTGACATGCACTTTTTAAAAAACATTTTATTTAGCATTGGGGTATAATCAATTAACAATGTTGTGACAGTTTCAGATGCTCAGCAGAGCAACTCAGCCATACATATACCTGTATCCATTCTCCTCTAAATGGTGTTTTAAAGTGGCATTCGTTTTATGTCCTTAGAAGTATCATTTTCCTGTGCACTCTTTCCTTTATAGAAAGAACTCGAGGAATTGATTATGGAACTGAGATTTTCCAAGACATGGCTCTGTGATTTAACCCTCTGGGAACTTACTAAACTTGAGAGAGAAAATAATGTTTGTTGAGTATCTGTTAAGTGTTTTATTTTTCCGAGCTTATTTAAATCCTATAACAACCAGTAAGTGGTGGATCCATGATATGAACCTCAATTTTAATTAACTCCAAAATCAGGCCTCTGTTCATCATGTAATAGGGCATGCTGTTAATGACTATGTCTGTGATGCTAATTAGGTTCCACCTTAGATACTTGTGGCTCACTAGAGAAGTAGGATGAGATACTGAAGATGGCCCTGGGCTCAAGAGGAAGTGGAGCTCTGATCAGTTAGCTCTGATGTTTTCTAGGAAGACAGACAAGAAGGGGTTGGGTGGGTCTTACTTGTGCCACACGTTGGCTGTCCCTAAACTGTGTCATGTTACTTCTCAGAGAAGATTCTGGATGCTTTGTTAGAAGACTATTAATTTCTCTTATAAAATGTATGTCCGGGGGAAGTCCAATGCTGATTCAGAGAAGTATCTTTTGATCCTCCTCCATTTCACTTGTTCTGTCCCTGTTCAACATATGATCTCAATAAACGAACTGCTAGGATTGATGCATTTATTCCTATTTGTGGTGTGTGTTTATTTCAGGCAGAAAAAGCTGATGGATTTGTTAACCTGCCTGATTTCACAGTAGAGAAAGCATCTGAATGCAAGAAAAAGCAGTAAGTTGTCTATCATTTCCCACAAAATAATGGTGCCGAGATAACAGCCTTTTTATAAGCTCCTCAGGTGATATGGTGGTTTAGAAGTTCATGATGATGATATTCAAATGTCTAAAAATTTTTACTTTATGGTTTGGCACACCAAACAGTAATAGAAGCTTTTAACCTCTTGTTTTCTGGAATTTCACTTTGTGAAGCAGATGGTTTTTAAAACCCCATGGAGCCCTGGCAGGGCATGCTGCTAATGACCATGTCCATGATCCAATGAGAAACGAGCTGCCATCCAGGACTGGCAGGGTGATCAAATGTCAAGAATGTGTCCTTGTAAAGAGAATGGCTAGTTAAATAGGACTCACAAGAGCAGCAGATATGATATGAGACCAGTTTCTTTTTCTTAGTTCATGAAATTGTTAGTAGCATTCTGAAATTGAATTCTCTGAGTTGTCTTAGACTTGGGGATTGCACCCTGATACACTTAAAGTCTAAGAGATTTGATAAGCAATGGGAGCCAGAGTCCCCAGCCTCCAGACTCCCAGTCAAGTGCTCTTCCCATAACAGGATCCATCTTCATTTTGTATATGTGTCTTTTTCATCTTTTACTTATTCTTTGTTCTGCTTTTGACATCACTTCCTGTTTTGTTAGAAAAGGGCAGTTCCCTATTGACCTGTGTTTCTAGTAGCAGCAACTGATTATTAAAAAAAAAAAAATTAACCTGTTGTGAGCTTTAAGTCTGTGCCATTGTGATGTAGCTGCATCAGAAAGTACCTAGTGATGCATGAGGTTGCGTCGATTCTTATGGTTTTGACCAAACTGGTCACGTATAAAAACTCTGGTCCACACTACAGGACTTCCTGTCTAAATGGTAAAGAGGAAATACTTTGTTATCGTCGATGTTTTTATACTTTTCTTTTAAACTCAAAAATCTGCCTTGTATTTTTTCTTCACCAATAGAGGATAGCTTGGTTAATGTTTTTGATGTGTTGTCACAGTGTAGAAACTTTATACTTAATTATTTTTCTATAAATGCAGTATCTGAATTTAAATATTTTGCTTGTTGGAGTTGATCTGGGTACTTTGAAGTTGCACATCTACCACTTTATATTTTAGTTTATTGTCTCTATAACAAACAGCAATTGAAAATATAAGAATATGTTCATATGTTTTAAGAACAGACTATTGATTAGTCAAGACTAAGTCCTAGTCTGAAAGTCCTGACGTGATGAATTCATCCTCTGCTCCCTACATATAATAGAGATTAGACAATAGATATTTAATGTAATTAAAAATTCTGCTTTTGTAAATTAACAAAGAAATCAGATGAACTTACCATGTATATATTTGACTGTTTTACTGTTGACTGCACTGTTGACTGTACTAATTTCTAACTTCTCATGTGTCTGTGCTTTTCTCCTTCCAAGCGCTTTTAAGATCAGTCATCCACAGATCAAGACCTTTTATTTTGCTGCTGAGAATGTGCAGGAAATGAACCTGTAAGTAGAGAAAAATCACTCGATATAATCTTTACAGATTATTTTGGTTAAGTGTCTGAATTTTAAGCATATGTGCATTTCATTTGTTTCTGCTGCTTTACAGCCTAAACTCCTTAGCGGTTATAAAGTCTTTCTGCTTTCTTTCCTAGTATTTGGAAGCATTTTGGAGCACTATACAGATCAAAATGGCTGTTTTAGGAAGAAGTAGTAGGGTTCTTCTAAGGGAAGCACTCAGACACTAGACTGAGAAAGGAAAAGACAGATGACATTGTAAGAAAATGTGAAAGTGAGAATTAGCCTCACAGGGAGAAAAGCCTGCAAGACTTGTGTTACAGGTCCCACAGCTTTCAGAAATCTACATGGAAACTCCCTGCAGGACTTCGTATGTGCTGTGTGATTCATGGTGACTCACGTTTATCATCTCTCCATGTTCCATCCTGAACATTTTGCAGCACGTCTTGTTCAGAGTCCCTCTAATATAAAAATGTATATCACTAACTTCATTTCCTGTTTGCTCAGGTTAAGTGGAATATCCTGGTAGAGCATTGTCTGCCTTGCAACATCCCCTGCTGGTTTATATTACAGTGTGATCCCAGGGGGTCTTATTTGAATGAAACTATATATATTTGAGGTGCTTGTGGCATTGGAGGGCGTTCTGTTTAATTAAGTCCTATTCTCAGAATTGTCAATGTTTCATTGCTTTCAGTTAATTAATTAAAAATATGTGTATGGATTATCTATGATGTACTCCCTTGTAATAGATCCTGGGCATTAAAAATGAAGAATACAGATTTAATATCTCCATTCATAGAGCTTATTGTTTAACCTATTTATATTTTTGTATCTAATTATATCTATTAATTTAGACATAATGACTTTATCCTTTTGCTCTGTGTAATTTCTTTTTTGCCTGTTGCTCAAGAAACTTAAAGAAAAAAAAAACTACTTTTCACTAAGCATGCATGAGCAAGAGTACACACACACATGCACACACACACACACACAGAGCACCTTACTCTGTATCCTCACAGAAGCCCTTTGTCACTAGAATCATTCTCATCTGTTCCCTACATTTACCTTCCCATTACAAACCTTCAAATGAGGGCAGAATGGCTTTTTAGCACAAAGTTAGGAAACCCTGTGTTAGAAATAACAAAGCAAGGTATTGACAATCGAGTCTTCCAAACGAGTCTTTTATTTCCTTGGACAAAGGGAGAAATAGTTTCTATCCTCTTTTGATTTTAGCTTTTCCCTCTGGCTTTCTCAAGCATCTGAGAAAAATAGGAGCAGATACACAAAAGGAGGATGAGATGGTTAGATAGCATCACTGACTCAATGGACATGAGTTTGAGTAAACTCTGAGAGATAGTGCAGAACAGGGAAGCCTGGCGTGCTATAGCCTGGGGTCACAAAAAGTCAGATATGACTTAGAAGACAACACAACAACACAAAAGGAGAAGATGAAAAACTTGACAGTCAAAGTTCTTTTTTCTCTTTTTATCTGCCTTGGTAACTCTAAATCCTATTGATTAGCAAAGTCTCAGTTCAGTTCAGTTGCTCAGTTGTGTCCAACTCTTTGTGACCCCATGGACTATAACCCACCAGGCTTCTCTGCCCATGGAATTCTCCAGTCAAGAATACTGAAGTGGGTAGCATTCCCTTCTCCAGTGAATCTTCCTGACTCAAGGATCAAACCCAGGTCTCTTGCATTGCAGTTGGACTCCTTACCTTCTGGGCCACGAGGGAAGCCCTTTTTAAGCTTTACTGGTGGTGAAATAGAGCTGCCCGTCAGCCACCTCTCCCCACCCCTATAGGCTCCTGCCAGTACCTAGCTTCTCCCACGAACTTCCTGTATCTCCAGCTTTCTTCCGTTCTGTATCCTTTCTGTTCATCCCAGGGCTGGTTCTTTCAAAGTAGTTCTGTTCACTCCAACAAGGGGGAGAGTAAGACTGACTTTACCAGGAAAACAATGACACAAAGTCTTTTGTTACCTAGAGAATTTCTCTAGCTACATGGTGAAACACATTTTAAAAGTGTGAGACCCTTACAAGATTATCTGAAACTCCTCTATTTCAGGCAAATTTGCTCTCTCAATCACACATCAGAGTTATTTAGCTCTTGCTCTCCCACTATTCCAGTTTTGCTTACATATCTGGTCCATTCATCTTCCCTTTGAAGTGATCTGTCTAATGGGGAATACAGTTATATGAGCATTAGCTACACACTCTGCCTATCTGACTATTAAGTCTAAGCCTTTCACAGTTATCAAAGCCAAAGTCTTCGGGCCTTTCTATGCTGTGAAGATCTGTGTTACTTGAGATTATTTTAGCATTTATCTTTCCAGCTTACAAATAAGATTATAAATTGAAATTTGAGTGTGAGGTGTCCTGGCCCCATATTTTTGAATCTCTCAGTGACCTTTATATACAAAAATTGTCTATCTGGCCACTCATAAGTAAATGGCTCATTTTGTCTATGCCTGAATGTATCATAATTTTTTATTTATAATATCATTATTAAGCTTTATTTGGAGAAGGCAATGGCACCCCACTCTGGTACTCTTGCCTGGAAAACCCCGTGGATGGAGGAGCCTGGTAGACTGCAAACCATGAGTTCGCTATGAGTCAGACACGACTAAGTGACTTCACTTTCACTTTTCACTTTCACACATTGGAGAAGGACAATGGCAACCCACTCCAGTGTTCTTGCCTGAAGAATCCCAGGGACGGGGGAGCCTGGTGGGCTGCTGTCTATGGGGTCGCACAGAGTCGGACACGACTGAAGTGACTTAGCAGCAGCAGCAAGCTTTATTATTCTGAAGATGATTTTTTCTAGTAGCTAACAATGCAGAATCCCTTTGGGATTGCTAGTTAACCTCCTCCTTCTCCCACAAGACTAGGCAGAGGATGTTTAAAGATTTGCTCTTCAGTAGCCACTGAAGAACTTCCTGTCTTACTGATGAGACGTGTTGGAGCCAGGACATAATGCCTCTGGGTATCAGTGAGACGCAGAGGTGCTGGGGAATAAGGGAGTGGTATTTGGAGAGACGGGGCCTGTTTTAGAAGTTCCCCTCCTTAAGAAACTGCCTTTTTGGGTGGTGACGTTTCTCATGAAGGACAAGGTAATTAAGTTTAAGAAACACTGTGTGTTCTGCAGGGACCCTCAATTTACAAGTGCAGGGGTGAGTAATTAAGGGTAATGTAAAAGTTGGTTTCTAAACAAAGGCTGGTGGTAGCTGCCTTTCTCAGGCAGTGTTTGTGGGAAGAATGTTCTCATTTTGTACATCAATTTCTTAACACTTGTACTTCTTCAACGCACACATTCACAGCAAGTTAACATACAACAAACTCCCAGGAAACATCTGTCGTCTTCTTTTATATAAATATAAGTCTTTTTGCATCTATCTATTTAGCTACAAATAGAAAGTTTTCTACTGCCTAGATGTTAAAAAAAAAAAAAAAAGTTCTTAGCAAAGAAGGTACTCTAAGCCTGTAAGTTCTAGAAAGAAAACAAACAAAATTCTGAACAATCACGAGTTTTCCCAGCAAGTAACTGATAGTGTCAATTACAGGGAGAAGAGTTTTGAGTGAGGGCTGAAAGGAATCTTTTCTTTACTGTCAGTATTCTTCCGTTCTGCTCATTTCTGAAAAGGAACTTAGGAATGTCTTTACTTGATTCAGGCATTCTGAATTCATCATTTTTTTTTTGCATTGATATGTTAAAGAATTTTGTCTATTTCATTTTGAGATGCTTTTTTTTGGGGGGGGGAGTCAAATGCAATTATAAAATTATGAAATCAGGAATAAACTAGGGATTAGTTAGCCATTAAATTCATTGTGCTTTGCCTGATCAGTTTTTAAAAATGTATTTTTAAGTGTTTAGTTGAGTAATGTGTAAAACACATTCTTGTAAAAAAAAGTCTTGTAATATAGAAGTATGTAAAATGAAAAACCTCCCGTCCCCCCAACTTTACTTCCCAATTTAACTTCTCTCCCTAACATTAAGCCACTTTTCACAATAAGACTATATCCTCTCTGATGCTTTGCTTTGCAAATCAAGTCCTGCACACGGTTTTAGAAGCACATTGATGACATGAATACACTACTATGTATAAAGTAGGTAACTATTGAGAACCTACCGTATAGTACAGGGAGCTCTATTCAGTGATCTCTGGTGACCTAAACGGGAAGGAAATACAAAAAAGAGGGGATATGTGTCTGTATAGCTGATTCACTTTGCTATACAGCAGAAACCAACACAACATTGTAAAGCAATTACAATGAAAATTAATTTAAAAAGGAAGCACATTGAATCAGGATAAACACTTTGTTTTGTATTTGCTTTTTTTACTTAACAGTATGTTAGGATTTTTCCAGGTCATGACAAGGCTCCCTCACCCAACCGCAGTCTTTTTATTAGTTTCTTTATAACATGGTACTGATGGAATTGTTACCATACTTCATCCATTTTTCTGTTAATGGACAATTCTATTGTATCCATTTTTTTTTGTCATTGCAAGGCTATCGAATTAATATTCTTCCATATTTCTTATATACATGAAGATGTGTTTTGAAGGATAGATATTTAGAATTAGAATTATTTGGTGAAGGGGAATGAATATATTTTGAATTCAGTTCAGTTCAGTTCAGTCGTTCAGTTGTGTCCGACTCTTTGCAACCCCATGAATCATAGCACGCCAGGCCTTCCTGTCCATCACCAACTTCCGGACTTCACTCAAACTCATGTCCATCGAGTCAGTGATGCCATCCAGCCATCTCATCCTCTGTTGTCCCCTTCTCTTCCTGTCCCCAGTCCCTCCCAGCATCAGGGTCTTTTCCAGTGAGTCAACTCTTCACATGAGGTGGCCAAAGTATTGGAATTTCAGCTTCAGCATCAGTCCTTCCAATGAACAGCCAGGACTGATCTCCTTTAGGATGGACTGGCTGGATCTCCTTGCAGTCCAAGGAACTCTCAAGAGTCTTCTCCAACACCACAGTTCAAAAGCATCGATTCTTTGGTGCTCAGCTTTCTTCACATTCCAACTCTCACATCCCTAGATGACCACTGGAAAAACCATAGCCTTGACTGGATGGAGGCAAAGTAATGTCTCTGCTTTTCAATATGCTATCTAGGTTGGTCATAACTTTCCTTCCAAGGAGCGAAGTGTCTTTTAATTTCATGGCTGCAATCACCATCTGCAGTGATTTTGGAGCCTCAAAAAATAAAGTCTGACAGTTTCCACTGTTTCCCCATCTATTTCCCATGAAGTAATGGGACCAGATGCCATGATCTTCATTTTCTGAATGTCGAGCTTTAAGCCAACTTTTTCACTCTCTTCTTTCACTTTCATCAAGAGCCTTTTTAGTTCCTCTTCACTTTCTGCCATAAGGGTGGTGTCATCTGCATATCTGAGGTTATTGATATTTTTCCCGGCAATCTTGATTCCAGCTTGTGCTTCTTCCAGGCCAGCATTTCTCATGATGTACTCTGCATAGAAGTTAAACAAGCAGGGTTACAACATACAACCTTGATGTGCTCCTTTTCCTATTTGGAACCAGTCTGTTGTTCCATGTCCAGTTCTAACTGTTGCTTCCTGACCTGCGTATAGGTTTCTCAAGAGGCAGGTCAGATAGTATCATCCAATTAACTGCTTGATATTGACTGTACCAGTTTTTTAGGGTCAACTCAACAAAGGATGAGACTGTTTATCTTGAAATCTAGAAATTAGCAATATTTAAAAATTTTGCCAATCTCAGGGTGAACAATATTTGCTTGTGCTTGAATATGCATTTTCTAAAATATTATTGAGGCTGAGAATTTTCCCTTATATTTATTAGCCATTTGTAGCTTTTTGTCATTTTCTATTTCTTTGTTTTGTTTATTTTGCAGTTGAGTCTTGATGAATATTTTTCAGTGCCTCTGGCATGATCTTGGCTTGGGTCTTGGTCTAGTTTTAAGTGGCCACTTAGAGACACGTGTTTATCATGATACAAAAGGGGACTTCCTAAATGAGGCTGAAACTCATCTTGCTTCTTATAGAAAGTTCTATTTTATTTGAGGGCTGGGTAAAGATTCCTAATTTGTTGACAATTGCAGATTTGGGAATATGCAGTGTTTATGCTTTGGTGAGGGTGTAGCTGGATAGTTTATGACGCATTATTGGACTAACAAAAATAAAACATCAGATCAGATCAGATCAGTCGCTCAGTCGTGTCCGAAGTGAGTCAATAAGTGCATAGCATTATTATCGTCATTTTGTTGATAGTTGACTTCGGCTACTTATTTTTCAAAAAAAGATTAATATGTATTATGGAATATGTTTTTAAAATAAAGAAAAGTAGAAAGAAATGGGAAATAGGTCATTTAGATTATCACTGTCCCCAAATAATATTTTTCCTTTAAATAGGTTATATCAGTTCAGTTCAGTCGCTCAGGTGTGTCTGACTCTTTGTGACCCCATGAATTGCAGCACGCCAGGCCTCCCTGTCTATCACCAACTCCCAGACTTCACTCAAACTCATGTCCATCGAGTTGGTGATGCCATCCAGCCATCTCATCCTCTGTCGTCCCCTTCTCCTCCTGCCCCCAATCCCTCCCAGCATCAGAGTCTTTTCCAATGAGTCAACTCTTCACATGGGGTGGCCAAAGTATTGGAGTTTCAGCTTTAGCATCAGTCCTTCCAATGAACACCCAGGACTGATCTACTTTAGAATGGACTGGTTGGATCTCCTTGCAGTCCAAATAGGTTATATAGCTAGGAACATATGAAATAGATGCATTTTATGTGTTTTAAAAATTTGTGTATTAAAATAAATTTCTAACTGAACCCTTGACCTGAAGTCATAAGCCACATTTGCGCTCATTCCCTCAGGTTTGTTTAGTTCTATTTTTATTATGGATGTGTAGTTGAAATTCATTGCCAATAATGGTAAGTCAGTGGAAAATGAGACATTGTCAGTTTTACCTTATATAAAATTTTTCAAGAAATTGAAAATTTCCCCAGCTTAGGAATAACTGTGAAACTCTGGCCAGATCTTTTTCCTTATTGATATAAAGATCATGGTTTAAAAATAGATCATCATCACTTTTTGTGAAGTAAGCTTACATTTTAAGAATTAAAGAGAACTTTAAAGGTCAAGTTATGAAATTCATTTTGATGGTTGTGAAAGAATTTCAAATATGCAATTACAAAATGTATATTTGTTTGTATATTTAGAATATCTAATGTAGTTACCCACTTTAACTAGCTGTATAATGGGCCATCTCATTTCTTATCCTCATTTCGTATCATATTGCTTATGACACGGACCATAGTGTGAAACCAGTGGTCTTAGGTTTCCATAACACATGTTTAGGCTGTTTCTGAAAACATTTATACTGATATAGCACTACGATTAATTTCATTATAAAGTCTGATACAAGACCTTCCTCTGGGGTCTAGGATAAGGGTGAATAGGTGAGGGACCAATCTCCCTGGTCAAACGTCTATTTTCTATTTGAATTTTAGGTGGTTAAACAAATTGGGATTAGCTGAAATCCATCCTGAATCCACTTCAAAGGATGAAGGTATGTTCTATTTTCAATTTCTGAAACTTTAACAAGCATCTGAGAATAGGGTGAAAATACAAAGTCAAGTTCTATGTAGAGCCTTGTTCTAATGAAACATAGCTTGTTATTTAAAATTATCTGAAAATATGTAGAGACAGACATAATCACACTGGCTCACCAACATGGAATAGAGCCTCCCAGGCTGGCTAAGAATGCTTTTCACACTTCACCCACACATTAGCAGCTGTAGGCTTCATGGAGATCGCAGTCAATTGCCAATGCAAATGTTTTATTGCCCCACTTACTGAATTCTTACTCATCGGTGTGATCTCATCGTGATCTCTAGGCAGATAACTTTCAGCCCACTCTTTCCTCTCTGATATTTTAGTATTTTCACCAGGTGTGTGCCAAGACTAATTACCCTAAGTTTGCACCAGGAGCCTGAATGTCAGACTGGGACAAAGGCCACTTTTTTAGCTCAGTCTATAGCTTTCAGTGTTCAAAAGCTCCAGGAGTCTAATTCTTCTTAATGATGCAGTTGCTCCTTAATATTGAGAAGAAAGATGTCTTTATGTGTCTGGGTCACAGAGCTGACACTATTTCTGAAATGCTCAGACCACATAAAACTCAGGAGTTAGAAGTAGGGAGTTATTTCTTTGGAGAGCAAAATCATAAAATCTTAAATTTAGAAATGGAAAAGTGACAACTTGTTTTAGAATAAAGAAGTAGAATATGATAGTGTGAAATCAGTGTCCTAACCATCTTCTTGATCCTCTTTTCCATAAAATAAATTCTCATGGTATATTTGCAGTATTTTATAGATTGTGAGCACAAAAATAACTACACAAAACCCTCCTCTTTATCCTGTTATGTAAGGCCTTCTGTGATACGGCATCAAGCAAACTTTCAGCTTTGTTTTCCACCCTGTCCCTTAGGGAACTCGGAAGACTTGGCGCCTGGGACTCACATTACTCTGTGTGCATCATTGGTGGTTTACTTATCCTGCCATTTTCAGCTCATTAAGATTTCTATGCTCAAAGTTAATCACTGCTGATTTTATTCTCCCTTAGTGTATGACTCACAGCTCTTTTGAGGAATTAGTTTTATTTTCCCTGAGCTATGATTAGTCCTCTTTCTGCCTAGTGGACATTCTTTGAGGGCAGAAACCCTAACAGAGAGAAACTCTTATGTATCAGGTAGCCCACTAGATGAGGACTTTCTGAATTGGATTGGAATTGCAATAGCCAGATGGAAAAAAACCTCTCTCATGCATTATGGAATAAGTGATGACAGCGTTGAAACATTCAGCATTTTCCTTTTTGTTCTAGAATGCTACAGTGAGAGTGAACAGGAAGATCCTGAAATAGCGGTCCAGACGCCACCCCTTCATCACTCTGCAGAAAGTCTCTCTCCTTCGGTAGGTACCAAATTAGCCTGTTGCTCATCGATCAAACGTATGGATGTCATTCCTTCCAGCTGGGTAGAAACTACCTTGACTGATACGTTTTTAGAGCAGGCTAAATAAAGGTATTGCCAAAAAGCAAGTGTAATTCCCGGGGTGCCATAGCAACCCATTAGTATGACAAATTTGGTGCATTTGTTTGTGACCTACAAGTGTATTATGCCCAGAGGATTCATGCTAATGCAGAGGGCTTCTAGGTAATAGGCCGATGCTGGCAAAGACTTATTTTATAACATTTATTTATACCCTACTTGTTCTCAGAAAGAATTGAAAATGCCTTTCCTAGGTGCAGGCCCCATAGTGATGTAAAATGAATGTAAAGGGGGTAAAGGCAAGACCATGAAGAGAAATTTAGAATCAGAAAGAGAGCTGGAAGCCAGGAGTGGGGTTAGCGCATTAAATCTGCCTATAGAATGATTCGGTGTGTTCACCAGAGAGCAGTCCACGTTTGATTCGAAACTTTGGAAGCATCCAGTGTAAGTTCAGGTTATTGATGGACATTAAGACTATGAAAGTGAGTGTTAGTCACTCAGTCGTGTCTGACTCTTTGCGACCCCATGGACTGTAGCCCAGCTCCTCTGTCCATAGAATTCTCCAGGCAAGAATACTGGAGTGGGTTGCCATTTCCTTCTCCAGGGGATCTTCCGACCCAGGGACGGAACCCACATCTCTTACGTCTCCAGACTTGGCAGGGGGATTCTTGACCACTAGCGCTGCCTGGGAAACCCCCTATAACTTTACAGGACATGACTTTTCCACAGTACCATGACACTCGTCCATCCACAGACCCCAGTAACTATAAGTTCTCATAGGTTACAGCATCTCCTTTGCCGACCAAAATTCTTCTGCCAGAATTTTCTATTTTGTGTGATAAGGTTTTTAATCTTTATTTGCATTTTTCCAGTTCCTGAGTTAAAGGTGTTAATATCATTTAAATAATGAGCTCTACTGCTTTTATTTGCTATCAGTGGAGAATTATGGTCACATTTCTAATTTATTTGGCTGGCAGTCAAGACCAGAAGTAAATATTTGTTGAATGAATGTTTATTTAAAATTTCTATTAAATAGGATTAGCCAAAGTTAAGCAAGATATAAAAAAATTAAATGTTGACTATGGTAAAATGTAGACCAATTTTTGAACTAGACGTACAATATAGCCTTTCTTAATATATTCTTAGCTTTCCCTTGATGTAGACTGAATCCTCTTCTAAAGTTAGCCTTGTTGACTTAATGGAGAAGCCTATATTTTTGTGTAGTTTCTTTTTGTCTTTGTCTTTTTCTCTCTGTGTCTCTTCTTCTCTATCTCATATGAATTATTTTAGTTCTAAAATATTGTGATTTTAAGTTTTATAAATGGCAAACTATATCACAGATTCAGTTCAGTTCAGACGCTCAGTCGGGTCCGACTTTTTGTGACCTCTTGGACTGCAACATGCCAGGCCTCCCTGTCCATCACCAACTCCTGGGGTTTACTCAAACTCATGTCCATTGAGTCAGTGATGCCATCCAACCATCTCATCCTCTGTCGTCCCCTTCTCCTCCTCTGTCTCCTCCTGCCTTCAATCTTTCCCAGCATCAGGGTCTTTTCAAATGAGTCAGCTCTTTGCATCAGGTGGCCAAAGTATTGGAGTTTACAAAGAGCTTTTTAAGGGATCTAGACCTCTACTTGGTGAATGTAAAAGCAACCACATTGTCATCTTAGATGAAGGATCATGGCTGAGTTGCATTATATGATGATTTGTCGTGTTGTTCAGTCACTAAGTCGTGTCTGACTCTTTGCGACCCCATGGACTGCAGCATGCCAGGCTTCCCTGTCCTTCACCATCTCCCAGAGTTTGCTCAAATTTATGTTCATTCAGTCAGTGATGCTATCTGACTGTCTCATCCTCTGCTGTCCCCTTCTCCTTTTGCCCTCAATCTTTCCCAGCATCAGGGTCTTTTCCATTGAGTTGGCTCTTCTCATCAGGTGGCCAAAGTATTGGAGCTTCACCTTCAGCATCAGTCCTTCCAGTGAATATTCAGGGTTGATTTCCTTTAAGATTGACTGATTTGACCTCTTTGCTGTCCAAGTACTATTTAGGATAGTGGTTCTCAATGAATATTAAATGAATGAATAAGCATATGCATGATAAAGTCACTTCGGTCATGTCCGACTCTTTGCAGCCCTATGGACTGTAGCCCATCAGGCTCTTCTGTTCATGCAATTCTCCAGGCAAAGAAACTAGAGTGGACGGCCATGCCCTCCTCCAGGGAATCTTCCCAACCCAGGGACCAAACTCTAGTATCTGACAGCTCCTGCACTGGCAGGCAGGTTCTTTACCACTGAGCCACCCGGGAAGCCTGAATAAGCATTTAAGCAGCATCAAGTTACCAGATAACACTTTTTAAAAATTAAACTTGAAAAATATTTGTAACAAATTTTTAATGATCTTTGAGCTTTTAAATCACTTTATATCATATAAAATTAATGAGTTTGAAATATAATGAGGTCAGTTCCTTTTTTGCTGTTTTGTGGGTTTCAAGAAATCATGGGTAGTGATTTTCACAAAGGATCTTCCTAAGTGAAACCTACAGAGTCTCATCTATCTTAAGCCTGCCAAAAAGCTTTCCCTTTTTAATTTCTTTGTAAATAAATGGATGTCCTTTCCATTATCCATCCTGTGGGGCCTTCTCAAGAAGAATAAACATGAACAGAAATCTCTTATTTACTCAAAGACCCTGTAATATTCCTTATGCTCTTTGTGAAATGTGGTTTCACCCATGAGAAGCATAGGTCCAAACTGGTCTGGTGCTGAAATCTTACTGTTTATAGAAATCAAAATGATTGGACATAGAATTAAAATTTTAATTCAAGATTTTATCATTTTTGAAATAATTTTCTAGAATAGTAATTATTTTATACTCATGAATTCATTATTCCAAAATGAAAGTTCATTACCACAAAATTAAAAAAGAAAAACAAGAACTTGGGAAAGATTTGGGTGTTTGGGAGTTTGGTTTTATTTTGTCTTCTTTACTTGTCTAGGCTTAGATAGCTCAGTCATGACTAGCCTATGCCGGATTCAGCCAAAACAATGTTTGCTCTTGCTCTGTACAAACGTTACCATAATCTCAAAAATTTCATCTGTTTAAATAAAAAGCTTAAGTGTTATTTTAACCAAGTGTCTAGCATGTCTGCTTTTCAGAAACAAGAGAAAACAAAAACAAAATCTGCCTGGGATATATGTGAGCAGCAGCAACACATTCTGTTTCTAAGGAACATAAAATCTAACTGTTCAACATTTATCTATTTCTAATACATTCCTTCAGAAAAATAATGTTAGCCTTAGTGGTCTTCCAGACAATGCTTAACTTAGAACTTTAAGGAATAACATTTGATTGACATTTGGAATAACATTCTAAACACTGCTCCCATCTCAGTGACCTAACTTAGTGGTCTCACATCCATCCTTAAGTCCATTTGTATTGAAACAAGCATTCCCTGGGCTCCTACTATAACATTAGGTAAGACTATCATCATATAAGCTCAGCGTTAAGAAAAGTAAGCTCATGGCATCCCATCCCATCACTTCATGACAGATAGAAGGGGAAAAAGTGGAAGGAGTGACAGAGTTTATTTTCTTGGGCTCCAAAACCACTGAAGACGGTGACTGCAGCCATGCAATTAAAAGGTGCTTGCTCCTTGGAAGGAAACCTATGACGAATCTAGACAGCACATTAAAAAATGCAGACATTACTTTGCTGACCATTCTGAAGGAGATCAGCCCTGGGATTTCTTTGGAAGGAATGATGCTAAAGCTGAAACTCCAGTACTTTGGCCACCTCATGCGAAGAGTTGACTCATTGGAAAAGACTCTGATGCTGAGAGGGATTGGGGGCAGGAGGAGAAGGGGACGACAGAGGATGAGATGGCTGGATGGCATCACTGACTCTATGGACGTGAGTCTGGGTGAGCTCCGGGAGTTGGTGATGGACAGGAAGGCCTGGCGTGCTGCGATTCACGGGGTCGCAAAGAGTTGGACACGACTGAGTGACTGAACTGAACTGAACTGAAGGGCTTTGATGTTTTGAGTTCCTCAGCCTTTGGGTGTTTTGAGCAGAGAAGTGATGTGAACAATGTCCATTTTGAAAGGACCACTCAGGCTGCCGTGTAGGAGTGACCTGTGACATAGGGAGGAAGTCCAGAAGCAAAGAAATCTAAGGAAAAGTGTTGAGTCATCTAGTGTGAGAAGTGAGGACTGGGGTCAGGGTGTAGTTGAGAGATGGAATGGTTGGATTTTGAACATAGTTCTAAGACCAATTGGTGGATCGGATATGAGAGAAACTGAGAAGATATTATCATCCCAGATTTAAGCAGCTCATGGAAATTATTTTAGCACCATAGTCCTTATATTTTAATGCTTTTCAGAAGTACAGTTCCTTTATATCCAAAAGATGGGGGAAAATCAACTAAAAAAAATCAAAGAAGCGATAAGTAGAAACAAACTCTGCACATTGTGGCTCATTGGGCAGAGGCAGAGGAAGAGGTCAGAGATTAAACACAAGAAGGGGTAAAAACAGTTGTAGAAATTCAAATTTAATCTTACTAGGATAGTTCTTACTCAGTTATTTACTGAAGGAAACGATCTTTAGTTACGTGTGCTATATATAATAATAGAAATGTATGTAAAGGAGATAGTATGGATGAAAAATTGGATGAAAAAATTTTGGATAAAAAATAAGTGGATTTAAAATTATTTGTGCATTACTTTTGTATTTTCATGTACTTTGACTAAAGTTGCTTAAGATTTATATGCTGACTCACTCCTTTCTAATTACAGGCTTTTGGTGGCCATTTTAAACTCTTTTTTGCCATGTCATGCTTGTGCTTTAAAAGCAATTCAAAGAAAAGAATTTTAGAGCTAATCAGCTTTTTAACTAAGCTTCTTCAATGATTAAAAATGTCTTATACAGAAAATGGGGAGAAACATGTCTTATTGATTATTTTATTTAATAACGCACATAGTTTCCTCATGAAAACTAAGATTTTAAAAATGTCCTGTATTTTCTCATTAAAAAAATAGCATTTTAAAACCCAGTTGTTCTCTAAGAAGTGAAACAGCATGCAGTTATTAATCAATAATAAAATAATTTTGTTTGAGATTGTGAAGACATTTGTGGGAATATTGGCATTGCAAGCAGTAATTCTGGATCCTGGGATTAGGATAAATCATCCATAGCACTTTGCAGAGAATTCCAGGGTGCTCCTGAGTAAGAGACTGAACTTCTCTAGGCACTTTTCTTGTACAGCTGGCTGTCTAGACCAGCCTTTGTAGCATTGGTTTATTTGTTGTTTGGTCACTAAGTCATGTCTGACTCTTTTGTGAGTGCGTGGATTATAGCCTGCCAGGCTCTTCTGTCCATAAGATTTCCCAGACAAGAATACTGGAGTGGTTGCCATTTTCTTCTCCAGGGGGTTTTCCCAACCCAGGGATCGAACGGCATCCCTTGAGTCTCCTGCATTGACAGGGGAATTTTTTACTGCTGAGCCAGCTGGGCAGCCCCCTTTTAGTTATTACCAACTACTAATTTATTAATGTCAGGCACAAATGCAAAACATGGAGACGCAAAAATGATTAAAAACAGCCTTCTCTCAAGTAACTCACCAAAAAAGAGGAACAAGTTGTTCAACAATTACAGTAATAGTTGACAAATAAAATTATATTCCACCTGGTATAATAGAAGTAAGCATGGGAGAACCAGGCAAAGATGCCTGCCTCTCCCTGAGGCACCCAGTGAAGGCTTCCAGGAGGAGCTAGCCCTTGAATGGATACTTGAATGGTTCATAGAAGGCAGTGAGCTAAAAGTTCTCAGTTTGACTTGTAGTTATAGGTAGCTAGAGAGTCATAGAAATAATGAACCGAGTTTAGCACTGCAGGGTTTGCAAAGCTCATTCCCATATTGATTCTCTGTGGTAGCACTCCAGGGAACTTTAGATTTGTGTCCACCTTTCTTTGAATGAAAATTCCCTCTGACCTGGTACATATCATCTTTTTCTCATTTGTTTGTCCTTCTTTCTGGTTCTTTTCTTATTCTCTTTTGTCCCTCACCCTTCTTTTTTCTGTTCAAAAATCAGCTTTATAAATGCTACATGGTGCTGGAAAACAATGGATTGGAAGCATTTCCTAGAAATTTCTGATGCTCATTGACATAGTCTTTTAAGTCTTTCATTCTTTTAGGCAGAGTTTTTAAGTTCAAAAAGGCTTATGAAAAATGCTGCAGCAACAGCTTTTTGCACAAATAGCTTATTTTGCTATAATCAAATTACAGTAGTATCAGTAGGAGCAACAGGAAAAGCTTGTGCTTGGTCTCTTTTCAGGAAAGGAAACTGATCACACTGAAGCCAAGTTTGACTAAAATAGCTCACAATAGGGGACCATGTCAGCACTGGGCCTGAATGGGTATTTTTGTTAATATTTATTCTGTAGATCTTGTTAAAGAGTAAACAAGTCTTGGCCTTTATTTGGACAGTTTGGTAGGGGGGTGTATTAACTCCTTCAGATCGCTAGGGTTTTCCTTTGTTGTTGTAGTTGCTTTTTCGTGAACTGCAGATCTTGGATCTCCCAGCTAAGTGGTCTAGGTGGTTGAAGGCAGCCAGTTTGAAAGCTCATTGATATTCCTGAAAGGAAAGTTTTCATGTCATGCCAAGCATGTTGCTATTAGGAAGACGTGTGTGATGAATTAGTGTCCTCAAGCAGTTCAGTTCAGTCGCTCAGTCTGACTCTTTGCAGCCCCATGGACTGCAGCGCACCAGGCTTCCCTGTCCATCACCACTCCTGGACCTTGTTCAAACTCACGTCCATCGAATTGGTGATGCCATTCAACTGCCTCACCCTCTGTTATCTCCTTCTCCTTCTGCCATCAATCTTTCCCAGCATCAGGGTCTTTTCCAGTGAATCAGTTCTTCACATCAGGTGGCCAAAGTATTGAAGCTTCAGCTTCAGTGTTAGTCCTTTCAATGAATATTGAGAATAGATTTCCTTTAGAACTGACTGGTTGGATCTCCTTGAAGTCCAAGGGCTCTCAAGAGTCTTCTCCAACACCACAGTTCAAAAGTATCAATTCTTCAGTGCTCAGCTTTCTTTATGGTCCAATTCTCACATCCATACATGACTACTGGAAAAACCATAGCTTTGACTAGACAGACCTTTGATGGCAAAGTAATGTCTCTGTTTTTTAATATGCTGTCTAAGTTGGTCATAGCTTTTCTTCTAAGGAGAAAGTGTCTGTGAATTTCATGGCTGCAGTCACCATCTGTAGTGATTTTGGAGCCCAAGAAAATAAAGTCTGTCACCGTTTCCGTTGTTTCCCCATCTATTTGCCATGAAGTGATGGGATCAGATGCCATGATCTTCACTTTGTGAATGTTGAATTTTAAGCCAGTATTTTCACTTAATATATTAACTAGATGCTTTAGTGCCATGGCTCAGTGGGTAAAGAATCCGCCTGGCTCAATGAGTAAAGAATCCGCTTGTAATGCAGGAGACATAGGAGACACAGGTTCCATCCTTATGTCAGGAAGATCTCCTGGAGGAGGAAATGGAAACCCATTCCACTATTCTTGCTTGGAAAGTTCCACGGACAGAGGAGCCTGGCAGGCTATAGTACAAAGGTTTGCAAAGAGCTGGACATGACTGAGTAACTAAAAATGCATGCTGCTTATTTATTTATTGCTTATTTGACAGTCCATGTCTAGCTTGCAGCTAGCTAGGCACTCATTGGATATTTACTGATTTTTCCATCAGAACATAAAGCTTAGAATCTGAAAAATTCTTGGGAACATATTAATTTAGAGCAAAGTCAACTATCCTGAATTAGTTGCAATCATTCTGAGTGTTTTGGGAGAGGATCCTACTTTGCTTTTTGGCTCCTTCCCTCGAACAGTCTCCTCCCTACCACTTCCTCCACTTCCTTGGAGTTCTGAATGCTTGAAATTGACAGCAGGATCTCATAGAATGATGTAATGAAACAGAACCAGAACACAGACTTCACTGTCTTATCTGCCACTGGAGATATAGGGTAACCCCAGAGCACTGGTGTTTAGACTTTTGGATTTTTATTGAACGATAAAATTAAAAATGGAGGACCAGCATCTAGTTGCCAAATCTTTATTTTGCTATGCAGAACATTTAAAAAGCTCCAAAAAGACAAAAGGTATAGCTACCATTACCATTTTCCAAAAGAAAGCATATGTTTTAATGCAAATATATGATAAAGATAAAGTGTCAGAATAAATGAAGTTCTTCCCAAGAGAGGACATTGGTGTTGTTGCATTGATAGACTGGTGAAGATTTTACCAGGGCTGTCATTCACCCTTGAATTGTGTGTCAGCAGCTGCTTTCAGAAGATCCTACATCATCAACCCATTTCTCATAGTTCTTGGTTTCCTTTAATGAATTACGACCCTGCATATGTATTCTTGTCTTTTTTGGAGAAAGTTTATTGACATTTTAAAATTATTGAAGAGTGAATGAGTTAACATTAGCTCACCTAATTATGTAGTTATGAGCTGATACTGGTCATGTGCTAAAGAATATCTGAAAAACATTTGAGAGTATAAATACATGTGTTTTGTCTACATCACTGGTCTTCCATTCAGTTCGTGTTATTATGCTTCCTGTTTGGCTCCAGCTTTTTCTTTCTTTTAATTACCTTTCTTAAGAGTTTTTGCCTGATCAGTGAAAATTCAGTAATCTACTTTTTGCTCAAAGTGTCCTTCAGTGTTCCAGAGAATTCCTCAAAGAGGTCTTCTAAGTGTTTGGGAAAATGGCATCATCATGCCTATCACACAGGTATAAACACCATCTAATTTTCTTTCAACTCTTTTATTATTGGCTCTTTTTTGAAACACTGGTCTACCTTCATTGAAAATGACAAGTAGAGAATGTTGACTTAATCATAATTTATTTCATGCTCTTTTGGTTTTCTTTGTGAAAAATAGGCTGCACAGCAGGCATCTTCATCTTCACCCAAATTGAGTGAAACATCACGTTCCTTCTCTTCCATGGAAAACATAAAAAAGACTCCCAGCAGTCTGTCTTCCTCCATATCGAGAGAAAGACAGTCCTGGATTGACATGGTGAGCAGCTCATCTGCCACTGAAGATATGGGAAAGTCTGTGACATGTGCAGTGCAGTTGCTTTCACCTGCCCCCTCAGAGGCAAATGGCCGCGGGGCCCTAGAAAACAACGCTGACGCATCAGAAAGTGGATTTTTGAACTCTCTATCGAGTGATGACACTTCTTCCTTGAGTAGCAACATTGACCATCTTACCGTCCCAGATAAGCCTGCTGGATCAAAGATGACAGACAGAGGTAAAAGCAAGAAATTATTATTTTTTTAACATAATTTTATTTATTTTTGGCTGTGCTGGGTCTTTGTTGCTATACGGGCTGCTTTCTCTAGTTGCAGTGAGCTGAGGCTGCTCTCCAGCTGTGGCGTGTGGGCTTCTCCATATGGAGGCTTCTCTTGTTGCAGAGCACAGGCTCTAGGTCATGTGGGCTCAGCAGTTGTGGCTCCCGGGCTCTAGAGCACAACTCAATAGCTGTGGCTCACGGGCTGAGTTGCTCTGTGGCATGTGGGATCCTTCTGGAGTAAGGATTGAGCCCATGTCTCCTGCATTGGTGGGCAGATTCTTTGCCACTGAGCCACCAGGGAAGCCCTAAAAATTTATTTACTCTTTTCAGAGAATGGGTATTTGTATGTGGATATAGAATGCTAATGTGGATTATAGAAAGAATGTTGGAAGTCTTGAATGATTCGATAATTAAGTCAAGTGAGGCGAAGTGCGGAGGTTACTTCTGTAGAGGAGGTTGCATGTGGAAAACTCCAGCTTCAAGGCCATTCATTGCCCACTGTGTGTGTGGTTAGTCACGCAGTCGTGTCTGATTCTTGCAACCCCATAGACTGTAGCCTGCCAGGCTCCTCTGTCCATGGGATTCTCCAGGCAAAAATACTGGAGTGGGTTGCCATTTCCTCCTCCAGTCTGACTCTTTAGGACCCCATAGACTGTAGCCTTCCAGGCTGCTCTGTCCATGGAATTTTCTAGGCAAGAATACTGGAGTGGGTTGTCATTCCCTTCTCCAGCCCACTGTAAGTGTCACTAACCAAATGCTTGCAACTATGAGACATGTGTTCACAAAATAATGATACCTTTTCACCAATCTGAGATAAAGTATGAGTTTTTTTTGTTTTTTGTTTTAATTAATTATTTTTTTGAAGGATACTTGCTTTACAGATTTTTGTTATTTTCTGTCAAACCTCAACATGAATCAGCCACAGGTTGTTTTTGTTTGGTTTGGTCCCGTGTCCTCTGCTCTGGAGTTCATGGTGACTAGATCAACATTTTGTAGATGACATCGCCTCCTTTGTTCGAAACATACACAGAGCAACCACCTTCCCCGAGCTACCACCACAGATAAGGGCTGGGTCCTAAGCTAGTTGGCTCCTGAGGTGCCTGCCCGTGTAGTTAACAGGAAGAGGCAATCTACATGTACCTCGGAGGGCATCACTAGAACTTTAAAACCAAAGGAGAGTACAGCTTATGTGTTAATAAAAGAAAAAAATCATTTGAAGTCTTAGCAAAAGAAAGAGTTACTGGAGTGTAGAAATGAAGAGTGTGAGCCTTCTTAATGTTGTCGTTGTTCAGTCTCCAAGCCGTGTCCGATTCTTTGCGACCCCTTGGACCACAGCACGCCAGGCTTCACTGTCCTCCACTGTCTCCCGGAGTTTCTTCAAGTTTGTGTCTGTTGAGTTGGTGATGCTATCTAATACTTTTTAATACTCCATGGTAATTGGTCCTTATCTTTTATCCAGACTAACTTTAAAAAAATGATTAGTTTTCAGTCATGATGGGTTGTTCCTGACGGTCTGTGCCTTATTCTTTCCACTGTCAGACAAGCTTACCTGATAGAAGATACTTAAAAATGAGAAAATGATAAGTTGACTGGCTAAATTTCCAGGATCGCGAGCCATGGTGATCTGATGGTGTAAATGACTGCTTTGCCCCCTCTCCCAGGTTCATCAGGGACAATTCTTTAAGCTCTCAATTTTTTATATGTACTCTATTAATTTGATATTTTGTATCAGAGTAATTTTGGAGAAGGAAGAGTCACCCCACTCCAGTATTCTTCCCTGGAGAATTCCATGGACAGAGGAGACTGGTGGGCTACAGTCCATGGGGATGCAGATTTGGACATGACTGAAGCGACTTAACATAGCACAGTACAGAATAATTTAGGCCAAGGATTAGAACTCTACAGACCTTGGTGTGTGTGTGTGTGTGTGTGTGTACAGCATTTATTTGGATTCTCAGACTGGGAACTCATTCTCCAAGTCACCACAGTTGTTAACCACTCCCTATGGCCTTATCTGAAGATGCTTCACACAGTTGAATTACCTGCTGGGCCCCAGATGACATTATATTTTCAGGAGAGCTTGAGAATAGGCTATTTTATTTTGTTAATTTATTTAGTTTCTGGCCATGCTTCTGAGGCATGTGGGATCTTACTTCCCTGACTTCACTTGTGACTCAGATGTTAAAGAATCCACGTGCAATGCAGGAAACCAGCATTTGATCCCTGAGTTGGGAAGATCCCCTGGAGAAGGGGATGGCAACCCATTTCAGTATTTTTGCCTGGAGAGTTCCATGGATAGAGGAGCCTGGTGGGCTACAGTCCATGGGGTCGCAAAGAGTCAGACACGACTGAGTGACTAACACTTTCACTTTTAGGGATCAAACCCATACTCCCTCCATTGGAAGTTTGGAGTCTTAATCACTGGGAAGTCCCCATCTGATGGCATTTTTGTTGGATACCCTTAATTAATGCTAATGATCTACTTTACATTAGTAAATAAAGTTATTGCCAAAATAACCTGCTTCTAGAGATGAGCGAGGTTGGGTAGGGGGGAGAATGGAAATAGCACCACTGATGAGTAAGGGGAGATGGGTTAATATTGGACTGTGCAGGATAGAAGGCAGGAGACTCAGGCTGGCCTCAGCTTGGGGAGGTGCTGTCATATGAAGGTGCTGGGCTTAATTTGCACCTCTGTGGAAGTTCAAATTGATGTAAATTTTGAGGCCAATCGTTCACATAAAAAGGAAATAATTTTCAATTCAACATTAGACACTTTTTAGCATTGAGAATTGTTCAGAACTGAACAGGTTCCTTGGAAAGTAGTGTGTTCCTCATCACTGAAGGTGTTTACTCTTTCTGAGACAACCATTTTCATTGCGTATTAATTGCATATTATGTGTTGATTACAATTTTTGGCCTTATGGAGATATACTAAGGAGGGAATTTAAGCATCTTGAACTAGATTGCCTCTAATGTGATATTTGGAAGATCCTTCCAGATACAGGATAGGTGGAACTAAAGAAAGTAATGAAAAGGGCCATATTTACTCTCTCCTGTTATCAACTCTTACTTTAATCACTGGACCATTGGTAGGACTAAAAAGTTTCACGCATGCACAAACAAGCTTGCACACACGCACACACACACAGCACCTAGGACGAGGATGGCTTCAGAAGCAAATGAGAATAAAGTTCCATTCTCGTTCATTCTCAGGAGGTAACTCTGCAGATTGAGTTTTCCTTTAGGATGAATGATTTGAAAGTCACAGGAAGATGCCTGCAGTTCTTGTCCATGTCTAACGTCATTCTGGGCATGTGTGTGCTGCAGAGCCTGGCTGAGTACCAACAGGTCTTTTAATCTCCAAAGGAAGAAACCAGGTATTTTAACATTTTGAGTTAGGTGCAGAGTGACCAATGAAATCTGTGTGCTTCTTCAAACAGCTCCACACAAAGGTATTCCTTTGGGTAGAAAGGAAGAGAAAATAAAACTATTTTTCCCCTCATTGATTTGTTGGCATTTGCCATATGGTACAGAATGTTTGCTGATGCTTTTCTCCTGCTGCTGGGGATTTGGTCAAATTCCCAGCAGAGTTAAACCACAGAAAGTCATTGCTATGGAAACAGCCACCCAGTTTTTGCTTGCGTTTGCCATGACATGTTGAGTAATCAGGTTGCGTATTTGTGTGTGTATGTGTGTGCGTGTGTGTTTTATATATGTGTTTGTGTGTTGGAAAAGAGGTAGCTTTTCATTTTTCTGACTTCTAAAAATTATTATTTTTTATCTGCAAATTAAAAAAGAAAAATGCTAAAAGTCTTGTGCCTGACATATGGTTCAGGATGCTTTTATTAATATGACAGGGATTGAAGTTTCAACAAGGTCTATGATAGGACTTAGGATTTTAGATTAAGTCCCAGTCTCAAGATGTGTTTGCTGGAGAAAGAGGCTTTTATCCTAGAAAAGATTCTTGAAGGTTAATAACTGAGCCCAGAAATAAGCAGACAGCACGTATTATAGCCTTCTTTTTATTTAGACAATGAGAGAAATATTTTACAGTTGGTATGCAATTAAAACTGTAGTTGCTAGAATTTTATACTGAAGTTAAACCCTTTTAGACATCTTCCTCCACAGAGTAAGCTAGTTAAACAATACATGGTGTTAATTGTATCCTGTTGCCTTTCTACGTTGGTAGATCAGAGGTCTTCAGACTCTTCACTGAGTCTTTCCACAAAGCAAAGCAGGGAAAGAGATGATGAGGTTAATGGAATGTTCATCTCAGCTCAGTTTTACTCTGTCCTGTTTCTTTTCTTTTATGAAAGGTTATTTGGCCCATGACTCATGCCTGTGTGATGATGACTCACACTGTATTTTTCTACTTATATTATGTCGACAGTGTGAGACAGTTACACCTACTCCATGAATGAAGTGGCCATACCCTGGATGCTGACAAGCTGAATAGTCAGTAATAAGTGTGTGTGCTAAGTTGTGTCTGACTTTTTGTGGCCCCATGAACTGTAGCCCGCCAGGCTCCTCTGTCCATGGGATTCTCCAGGCAGGAACACTGAGTGGGTTGCCATGCCCTCCTCAATCAGTAATGAGACTAATACCCAATTTATGCAAATAGATTGTTAAGTAGAAGTACAGCAAGATTGAATGTGGAAAGCATTTTGAATAGATGCATCTTTAATGAAGATATACAAATAACTAGAGGATGCATGACACCCCAGGAAAGTGACACAAATTAGCCAGATTTAGAATTTAGCAATTACCCCAAACCTGACCAAATTCTAGTTTGACGTGCATGCTGATGTTTTTTGTCTGCTCAGAGTATGAGCAGGTGTAGAAATTTTTTGTTTGCATTAACTATTTCACCTAATCCAAGGTGCTCTTATGATTGGAAGAATACATTTTAAAAACAAATGGAATCTTTGTTTTAAAAATGTAAAAAGCCACTTATTAGAATCTTGGGTAATGAGGTCAACCTCAGGTTATTTCTGAAAATCACTGCCACACAGGCAATAATAATAAAACAAAAGAACAGAAAACACTAAGGGTCTCCCAATGGACTAAGTTTATTCTTATCAATGAAAGCAATGATACAGTACAGGGGTACTGAGTTATCTTGCTTAATAGAAACATCAAATATCCATGATAAAATATTAATAGATATCTGATTGGTAGAGAAGGTAAATCAAATATAGGAAAATATGGGAAACCAAAGTAAAATTAGTCTCAGAGTTACAGAAACACAAGATTATACTTGGTTTATACTTGAATGCTGTCTCTGACTTTCTCTCAATCTGTTTGATTTTTCTCTTATAGAAGTTTCTTTACCTGCCATCATTTTTTGAGACCCTGACTTTGCATTCTCCATTTCTGTGCCTTTATATCTTTGTTGTCTTTGGGGGTCCAGCCTACCATGATAGCTCCTGATGTGAACTGGTTCATTATCCCTAGGTGTCTGGTTCAAACACCCAAGCAGAGAATCTGATTCTCCAGCCTGTGTCTTAAGTTGCTGACCAGCTTATGAATTTCCTCTCCTAGGACTGAGTGCCCTGTGAGAACAGAATTTAAGGTATAAAATCTGGGCACCTCGGAAGCAGAGGCTTTGGGTGGAGACTTTTCCCTTGGAGACAGAGTAGAGGGGCCAGGGATCTGAGCCTTGGCCTTGCCAGCTACTGTCTTGATAACTATGCATTATTTGACTTGAAATCCTCTTCCTTGAACTTCATTCAAAGACAGTGTGTCAAATATTTTTATAGCATAAAGCATAATGTTTAAGGCAATGCGCTTTGGATCAGAACTTAGACTTGTTTCTTTGTGAATTTGGTCAAAGTTTTTAATCTTTCTGTGTCTTGACATTCTCTCCTTTATATTAGGACTAATAATACTTCCTTGTAGGGTTGTTACAAAGGTATTAAGATAATGTTGGTACAGTAGTTAACACAGTACCTGTTACACAGTTAAAAGTTCAGTACATGAAAGCTGTTTCCACCAGCAAAAAGCTATTTCTTAACAGCAGCAGAGACAAATAGTTAATCTGTCTCTAAAATTATACTATGCTAATATCCTTGGTTAGTAGTATCCTTATGAGTAAGATAAATTGTCCAGATGTATCTTAGTTGCATAAATTATAGATAGCATATTGAAAAGCAGAGACATTACTTTGCCAACAAAGGTTCATCTAGTCAAGGCTATGGTTTTTCCTCTGGTCATGTATGGATGTGAGAGTTGGACTGTGAAGAAGGCTGAGTGCCAAAGAATTGATGCTTTTGAACTGTGGTGTTGGAGAAGACTCTTGAGAGTCCCTTGGACTGCAAGGAGATCCAACCAGTCCATTCTGAAGGAGATCAGCCCTGGGATTTCTTTGGAAGGGATGATGCTAAAGCTGAAACTCCAGTACTTTGGCCACCTCATGCAAAGAGTTGACTCATTGGAAAAGACTCTGATGTTGGGAGGGATTGGGGGCAAGAGGAGAAGGGGACAACAGAGGATGAGATGGCTGGATGGCATCACAGACTCGATGGACATGAGTCTGGGTGAACTCCGGGAGATGGTGATGGACAGGGAGGCCTGGCGTGCTGCGATTCATGGGGTCGCAAAGAGTCGGACACGACTGAGTGACTGATCTGATCTGATGATTCTAAATTTGACTGTATTATGTAGAGTCATCAGAATCATTAACTAGAGGAAGCCTATAAAATGCTTTTAATCTCTTTGCATCAGGTGCTATTGTTGTTTAGTCACTAAGTCGTGTCCAGCTCTTTGAAACCCCATGGACTATACAGCCTTCCAGGCTCCTCTGTCCCTGGGATTCTCCAGGCAAGAATACTGGAGTAGATTGCCATTTCCTTCTCCAGGGGATCTTCCTGACCCAGGGATTGAACCCACATCTACATTTGGAGCAGGATTCTTTACCACTGAGCCACCAGGGAAGCTCGTCAGGTGCTAAAGTGAATGACATTTGTAAAGTCTTAAAGTCTGAATGTCCAAATGACTGTGTAGTTATATCTTCTCTTGGTAACAAGTAACTTCCATAGTCTTTCTTTTCTCAAGTACTTAGAACACTGCATATGAAACAGGAAATACTGTTTTCTACGTAAACTTTTTTAAGTGTTTCATATTTAGGAATGACTATCTTCCTTGGGAGAGCATTTAGATTTTTCCAACCTCAAAAAGTTTTCCTTTCAAATTCTGATTTGAAATATGGCGTGTGAATTTCCCTCTTGTCTCCTAAAGTCGGCTTTTATGTTCTGAACAGAAAATAAAAAGCCCACAGTCTAGAAAGCACAAGGAAGCGCCAAAAATAAGATAGTGGGGGAGGCCAAGTTGACAGTACAGCGTTTAAAGAGATAATCTTCATACAGTGTTCTCGACAACCAAGTTCCAGACTTACTGGAGCGTGTGTGTCCCATCAGAAGCACACAATAGGCTGAGTATGTGGGAGGAAGCAAGAGAAGAGTGCATGCATTTGGCATCATCTTGGAAAGGAAGGAACTAGTAACCATTAGTTAGAAGTGTTGTTTTGTCTTTTGCTCATGTCAACAAGAAAGATCTTGTTAAAAAAAAACAAAAAATAATCATCCCTTTCTTGAGTCTAAATCATTAGATTATTAACCTAAGTTTGGAGAATGTTTTATGTCTGACCCCTTCAGACATTCTGAGCGAGTCTAACAGAAGTAAAGGGTTGCTAACATTGACCTCAAATTCCTACCAATTCAATGTGTGAGATACTAATGCTTTAGAGCAAGGATTCTTGGATCCTCCTTTGAGCAAGCCAGATTTTTTTTTTTTTTAAATTAAGCTATGGCTCAGAGAAAGAGATGCTGCTTTCTGGATGAGTCCCAACTTTCTGATTGTAATTTCAGCCCCTTTCTCTTCCAATGAACTGAGACAGGTTCTGTGTGACTAGCTGTTGGGAAGCAACCCAGCCTTGCTACTCAAAGAATGTCCAGGGACCAGCCATTCTGACATCACCGAGGAGCTCGTTAAAAATTTAAATCTCAGTGCTTGCTGTCCTGGAGTGAATCAGAAGCCACATTTTAACAAGATCCCTAGGTGATTGCTTATTAAAATTGGAGGAAACTCATCGAGAATTGCACAGGCCTGCACAGCGTGGAACTGAACTCTTGTTCCTAATTTTGCATCGATTTACATTTTGGAAAGATTGCGTGCTGTTTTTCAAGAATCTCTACATTTTTTCTCATCTGTAATATAAAAATAGTTTTCATCTTCCTCGGCAAGGAACTTGTGAGGCTTGATGAGATAGACTACAGTGTGCCTTATGAGAAGAAGGAAATTAAAGTCCTGTTATTTTATGTAAGAAAACTAAAATATGCACTTGAGAGGAAGGAGAGCAATTGCATGGGAAACACTTGATTGTCAGACAAAATTCATTTTATTTTGCCACAGAAGACAAAGGAGGTGAAGATAATGAACTTGGCTTCTGTTTACAGTGGGAGAGAGACCAAATGCCTTTCCTGCCAATCATTTTTTTGTTATTTTGCTCTTTTTATAATCTGGTAAAATAAGGGAATAATCTAGTGTTTTCTAATATGAAATTAGAATTTAGAAAAGTATTTATATTAAAAAAAAGATGAAAAGGAGATTAAAAAAAATGCTACTTTATTGAAAAACCTTTGAAAGGTGTGGAGGTAGCCCTGTAAGGTTAGCCAACCAGTGCTAGTCTTCATGTAATGACTAGTAAGGACTTTCATTTCTGCTTTGAGGTCAGGTGCAAGCTGTGTTTGATATGCTTGTACCCTTTGGGTCCTTTTTTGTCCTATGCTCCTACTTATCATCTGCTTCCATTTTTATTGGGTTTTCTGTTTATGGTCCTGTGAAGACCTACGCACCAGCCATTAGCAACAGTAAAATAGAGTAAAATCCCCATCTAGGTCATGGACAAGGTTGGGTCACAGGTCTTACCCCTGAATATCTAGTAATATGTTGTGTATTCCACAGATTATTATGCAAAAAAAGCCATCAGGGTATTTTCTTGACTCTTAACATCATCATTATTATTTTCTCATCTTTACCTTTGCGAGTGATTCTGGAATCGGGTAATCAGAGGTCAGACATATAGTTTTCTAGACTCAGGTTTCTTTTGAGGAGGGACAAGGAGATGAGTGGTAGAAGGTAATGGTAATTTGAATTAATTTTTCTCCATTTTTCCAGCAGCTTAAAACTTTCTTTGAATATACTCACTCCTTACTACTATCTCCAATTTCTAAGTGAATCCCAATGAGAAAGTGTTTGTTTTTTGAACATTGTTTGGTCATATTTTAGGTAAATTGTATTAACTTTTTGTAATGGCAAAAGGTCCACTGTACCTACGTGTTAATTTGAAAGTTCCACTATTTCTAGGAGGAGCAAGTCACACACACACACACACACACACACACACACAGACTCACACACACATCCTCCTGGGTAGTGCCCTGAAGTTTAATTTAGAGAAGGGAATGTTGGGGTGGGTGGGGAGAGGGAGATAATCTGTGATTTTTTTTTTTAAACTTAAAGGTAATATATATTCATAAAAATATATTAAATAATATAAGATTATCCAAATAAGCCATCTTCTTTTTCATTTAGGGAATGTACTTTATGCCATGCTATTCCAAGCTCCTAAAGCTTATTTTCATCCTTCCCAATTTACTGTCTGTCAAATTAGATATAAGATCTTATAATCATTTTACTCTGACATAATTACAAATTAACGTGCTAGTCAAAAATAATTTTATTTTCTATCACAGTCTTTAGTAGCACAACTGAGCATCTTGGTACACACAGAGAAAGTAACCATTCTGTTTATTTTTGTTGTATACTTATTTCACTGATTTCTTAAAATTTGTTAAATATATATTACTTTAAAAATACTGTGGTATTAAAAGCTATGTGAAAGTGTTAGTCACTCAGTCCTGTCTGACTCTTTGCAACTCCATGGACTGTAGCCCACCAGGCTCCTCTATCCATGGAATTCCCCAGGCAAGAATACTGGAGTGGGTAGCCATTCCCTTCTTCAGGGCATCTTCCCAATCCAGGGATTGAACCTGGGTCTCCTTCATTGCAGGCAGATTCTTTACTGTCTGAGCCACCAGGGAAGCCATAAAAGCTATATATCCGGACTTTATTTGAAGTAGAGTCCTGCCTGCCTATCTGTAAAAAAAAAAAAAAGATGTATAAAATTACTGTTATCTTGTGGGACTGAAAACTCGTGGAGTCCTCAATGCTAATGTTACCCTCTAGGAGTCAGATGTCTTTTAATTTCAATGTCTCCAGCTTAACTCCAGGACTATTACCAAGCTTAGTATTTTTCCTATGCAGATGTCATCAGTTATCATGATAATCTTATTAAAGCCTAATTTTTAACAGCTTTATTGAGATATATTTCACGTATGCATGCTTGTTCAGTTGCTCAGTTGTATCCGACTCTTTGCGACCACATGCACTGTAGCCCACCAGGCTCCTCTGTCCATGAAATTTTTCAGGCAAGAATACTAGGGTGGGTTGCCATTTCCTTCTCCAGGGGATCTTCCTGGCCCTGGGACTGAAACTGTGTCTCTTGCTTCTTCTCATCGGCAGTTGGCTTCTTACACATACTGTAAAATTCACATATAAAAAACAGTTCAGTGGTTTTTAATATATTCATAGAGTTGTGCAACTCCACAGTCTGATGTGAAGTGTGTCACATCACACACAGGAAAACCCCATACGCATTAGCTGTCATTCCTGCTTGTCCCCTCCTCAGCCCCAGGCAACCACTAATCTACTTTCTGTCTCTATAGATTTGTTCTGGAAATTTTATTATAAATGGACAATATGGTATGTGCCTTTTGTGACTGGCTCCTTTTACTTCAAAGAATTTTTTGCAGTTCATCCATGTTTTTGTGTGTGTTAGTACTTCATTTCTTTTAATGACTAATACTCCATTCCCTGCATGTACCATATTGCAGCAATCGATGAACATTTATTTACACTGTTGCACCTTTTGTTTGTGTCTTTCATGACATTCATGCACAAGTTTTGTGTTAATGTATGTTTTTAATTTTCTTGAATACATAGTTAGAAATGGAATTGATGGGTCATATGGTGGCTCACAGTAAAGAATCTATTTGCAATGCAGGAGACACAGGAGACATGGGTTTGATCCCTGGGTCAGGAAGATCCCTGGAGGAGGGCATGGCAACCTGTTCCAATATTCTTGCCTGGAGAATCCTGTAGACAGAAGAGCCTGGTGGGCTACAGTCCACAGGGTTGCAAAGAGTCAGACATGACTGAAGCGATTTAGCACACACACATGATAAGTCTACAGTTAGAATTTTGAGAAACTGCCAGATTGTTTCCTAAAGTGGGGTCCATTTTACATTCCCACCAAGGACTTTAATGTTCTGGTTTCACCACACTTATGTCCTTTTTAATTTAGCCATCCTGGTGAGTGTGACACAGTATCTCATTGTGGTTTGGATTTGCATTTCTCTAATGACTAATGATACTGAGCATCCTTTCATGTGCTTATTGACAAAAGCCTACTTTTGATATCTGCACCAACTGAGCCAAAAAGTCTGTGTTCGAATGTAGTTTTGAATATTTCCCCCTTTTTTTTGATATTGTTTTGATAGAAAACAAAGAAGTTTATTGACCAGTACTATAATTTAATTGCAAAGTTAACCCAACATCTTTTCTCTCCATTTCATGAAAGAGTACTATGCATGCTTATGGACTTTCTGGTAGTAGAAGGGGGAAAAAACATTGCCTAAAGACACTTAATCTTACAAGAGTAAACTGTGAAGGAAGTGAGTGTGCTTAATTTTGATGCTCCTATACGACTATGGTATGACTTTTTTATCCCCTTTGGAGAGACTGTTTTTTAGTTCTCCTAAGGCCATGCTTTCTCTATGATCCTCTGTCAATCTTGTTCTCAGGACAGGAACCAAATCGCATGATTCCTGCATGTGTAGAAAAAACTAAGGACTGCATGGTAGAAAAAAAGTCTTATTGTCTATCTTTCCCAAGACTTTTCAGAGACCAAAGTGAATAATGGACTGAAGTTCTTAGTAAGAAATTAAAGCAGCGACAGGAGATGATTTTCTTTGAGTAAATTTCTATATCATTCGAGGCTCTTTCAGTTGCGTATGACTGAAGACAACATCCAGAATACCTTAACAAAGGCAATGGATTGGCTCCCAGGGGCTCAGATGACACTAACAGTATCACCAAGATCCATGTCTTAATTGTATCCTATGGATTGGCTCCATTTTCATGACTCTTGGCATGATTCCTGGAATCTTCCAGGTCATATCATCACATTGCTCAGTTTAGGAAAACAAGGAGATTGATTCCCTGATACTCCAAACCGAAGTCTCAGAATTGAGTCTCTTTGGCCCCGTGGGCCTGATCTGAGACCCGTATGCATCCCTAGATCAGTGACTGTGGCTAGCACGATGGGACTGCCTAAATATATAGGGTCCCTCTGGATACCCGGGAGAATCACTCCAATGGAAGCATTTGGGCTGAGGCTGGCGAGGTGTGGTTAAGGAAGAGAATGGGGGTGTGTGGCATGAGAAATGATTATTATCTGCTCAAAGCCACAGACCACAGGCAGATTCCTTCTTTCAAAGGGCGGTTCTAGGAAGGACATTAAAAAGGAGTCTGGGACAATGGTTCTCATTATTTAGGGTGTATATTGGTTTGCAAAGGTTTTCCTCTCCCACCACTGTATTTGAGAAGCAGAGAACTTGTTTGGTTTCACATGTTCACAGGTGGAGAGGAATTTTTCCCTAGGATGAATCTTCCCCTGAGTCCCACTAATCTCTGATTTAGATGGTGTTTGGACGAGACTTAGAGTTGACTTAGAGTTTCAGACTTAAAGTCGATGTTGGAATGGGTTAAGACTTGTGGCGATGTTAGGATGAATGAATGTATTTCACCTGTGAGAGGGACATGAATTTTGGGAGGTTACGGGGTATATACTTCCAGGTAGTGCAAGTGGTAAAGAACTTGCCTGCCAGGGCAGGAGATGCAAGAGATACAGGTTCAAGCCCTGTGTGGGGAAGATCCCCTAGAGAAGAAAATGGCAACCCAATCTAGTATTCTTGCCTGAAAAATTCCATGGACAGAGGATCCTGGTGAGCTACAGTCCATGGGGCCACTAAGAGTCGGATGCAACTGAGCACACAGCACAGAGGGTGTACTGTGATGGGTTCAGTTTTGTCCTTCCAAAATCCCTGGGTTGAAGTCCTAACTGAATTCATCTCAACATCTCCAAAAGTCTGAATCCATTCCAATATCAACTCTAAGTCGACTCTGAGTCTCACCCAAATATCATCTAAATCAGAGATTGATGTCCCCCTAATCAATATGACTGGTGTCTATAGAAGGGGATATTGGGACACACAGACGTGCACACCATAAGACACCAAGTCAAGATAAGAGTCCTGCTGCCACAGCCAAGGAACCGTCAAAAGCTGGGGGAGAGGCTTGGAGCAGATCCTGCCCTAGAGCCTTCAAAGGGAACATGGGCTGTTGTGACAAATGTACGTCTCACCATTGTGGAGCCTGGAAGTCTAAGATGAAGGTGTCAGGAGGATCTTGTTTTAGGACCACAGTGTCAAATGTTCTGTCCTTGATTAACTGGGCGTATTGTTATGTTTTTATTTTAATAGAAGAGACAAAAGCCTCCGAAGATGATGAAATGGAGAAGCTCTACAAATCGTTAGAGCAAGCTAGTCTGTCTCCTCTTGGGGACCGACGACCTTCAACCAAAAAGGAGCTGAGAAAGTCCTTTGTCAAGCGGTGCAAGAATCCATCCATAAATGAGAAACTCCACAAAATACGAACTTTGAATAGCACATTAAAGGTAAGAAATTCCAGATTGTGGATGAACTCTGTGGATGTGGGGTGAGAAAATGCTGGTTTTGTGGAACAATCCATGCTAACCACGTGTGTTTATGTGGCTAGAGGGTGGGGAAAGGCAGTAAAGCCAATACAGTCTCTGTAGGGTGAGTTGACCCTTGACATTCCTAAAGCCCTAGGGAATGTGGTTTTTACAATAGGCCTTGATTTTTCCATTCACTCTGGCATAAAATCTCAAATATTAAGCTTCGAGATGGCAAGGATCATGTGTAATTTGTTTTTGTACCCTTCTACCTGGAATAATAAATGTTAGAGAGAGTCTGAGATACTTAACTGGCAGGAGTACACAGTAATATTTAATAAGATCTTGGGATTTCACCTGATTCATGAGAGGAGGCCATTCTTCTGTACTATATCCAGAAGAAAATGTCTACATTTTAGAGACAGCAAAGACTTAAGAGACTTCAAGCTGTTGGATTTGAAGCTACAAAACACCATGAGAGCTGGGCAGTGGGAAAGAGATACTTCCTGGTAGCAGGGGATTTCATCATGAGAATAAGGGTTAGTGTACAGGATGTACTGGAGCTATTTCTAGGGCCTCCTGTAACTGAAAGGGTTCTCTGTAGCAAGAGCATCCTGGTTTCACATTTAGACAACAGTACAAACAAGGGGAGGCCAGAAGAGTTTGTAAAATAGTTCTGAATTAGCAGAAGATTTATAGATTCTGAAAAGCCTTGACAGACCTGAAATTTAATTCCGTTTTGTACATGTCCTTTTGTATCATATGAATGTGAATCCCTTTCCGGGAAGAAATGTCAGCAAGCAAAAAGACAAGGCTACCAAAGATGACTGAGTAACTCTTAGTCAGATGTCCCTGTTCATCTATAGAAAACTTAAGCACCCTAAAAACCTTGCTAAAATGAAGCTGAAAAATAAAAGGCAAAGGTACATTTTATTTATAGAAAGAAAACCCAAATGTGGAGAAATTTCCTTAGCATTTAATGATGAAAAACATCACTAGCACTCCTTTCAAAATCAAACATAATCTGTCATCATGGGTTGGCCAAAAATTTCATTGGGTTTTTCTTAGGATGTTACTGAAAAACCCGAATGAACTTTTTTGGCCAACTCAATATTTGCAGAGTTGTGGTTCTCTGTGACCTCTTGTTCTTCAGGCACTATAGCCACAGAATTGATGAATCCAACAGATTTTTCTTTTCTTCCCAGGTTTTAGTAATTACTAACTAGGTGACAAAAATACCCACAAACATAGCAGCTCCAGGTACTAGACATTTATTGTCTCACAGTTTCTGGGAGTCAGGACTTTGGGTGTGGCCTGGTTCAGTGTTTCTGCTTCCATGTCCCTCATGAGGCTATAATCCAGGCACCAGCTGGGGCTATCCACAGTCCTCCACTGTGGGAAGGTGTGCTTCTAAGCTTTTTCACAGCAGAGTTCAGTTCCTTACAGGTTGCTGGACTGACGGTCTCAGTTGTTCATTTGTTCACTGTCTATGGGCTGGAGGCCACCCCAGTTCCTTCCCATGTGGGTCTTTTCATAGAGCAGCTCTCAAAGTAAGAGCTGACTTCCTGCAGAGCGAGTAAGGTGGGGAGAGTGAGCAAGCAGGGTGGATCATACCCCAGCCTCAGGAGAGACGTGACATTGCTTTTACAGCGTTCTATTCATTAGAAGCAAATCGCTAGGTCAGCCTCCCTACAGTCAAGAAGGAGAATTACAGAAGGGCATGAATCCCAGGGAGCAAGGAATGCTGGATCATTTCAGGGGCTGTCTGCCCCACCCAGCTGCACTCTCTGAACATCACTGAAAAGAAGGCCTTTCCACAGATCCCTTAGGCTGGGGCTGATGAGATAGATTCCACGTTGTGTATTTCTGTGAACCTCCTACGAGGTCAGAGGGCAGGATGACGTAGAAATTGACCTTGTTGGAAAAAAAAAAAAATCAGCCTCTTCATTAGAGAATGATCATTTGGTACATGCATGCTTATTCATGTCAGAAAGCTATCAGAATAATTTTCTTTTAACTATCTTAACATTTTTTTTCCATTTATTTATTGGCTACACTAGGTCTCCATTGCTGCATGTAGGCTACTCTCAAGTTGCCGTGCATAGGCTTCTCATCACAGTGACTTTTCTTGCTGTGGAGCATGGGCTCCGGACGTGTGGGCTTTATTAGGTGCAGCACACAGGTTCAGTAGTTGTAGCTCTCAGGCTCTAGGGCTCAGTAGTTGCCGCACATGGGCTTAGTTGTCCTGGGCCATGTGGGATCTTCCTGGACCAGAGACTGAACCCATGTCCCCTGCATTGTCAGGGGGATTCTTAACCACTCCACCACCAGGGGAGTTCTGTCTTTAAAACTCAAGCTGTTAGGATAGTGGTCACCTTTGAGGAAAAGGTGAGGATATATACTGAGTAGGACCACAGTAAAGCTTTTGAAGTGCCAGATAAGAGTCTTTCCTTGACTGTGACAGTGGTTACACAAATGTGCTCTTTTTGTGATGATTTTATTAAGCACAGACTTTATATGTACATTTTGCTCTGTGTATATTACATTGCAATATAAATATATAAAAAAATACTTCAAAGCTGGAGTGTGGACAAGCCAAAAAAAAGAACAGTTTCATGCAGAAGCAAGCAAACTATTTTAATAATAATGTTTATAGTAGTGTAGGCACATTCCAGAAATAAAGAAAAATTCTTGCACGGGGATTGTATTGGAATGAATACTCTCTATAGAAATTCTTTTAGGAAGTTGAGCAAACTATTGTGTCGCACACTAGAGATCTTTAGATCTTTAAGAGTCTCCGAGAGCTCCACCTTCCCTGACTTTTGGCTAAGCCTGTCTTTATTTTTAAATGAATGATTAATGAAATGATTAATGAGTCCAACTGAAACTTTCTCCGAAAACTACCCTCACTTGTATCTGAAGGGGAACAGACCTTTCTTTGCCCAACTGCTCTGATAGAATCCATTTCCAATGCTTAGGTCTTGATACAAACCATGCACTGAATAGTTGGAGTAAAAAAATGAAAGGATGATATTTTTCAGAACTCTATCAGACCCTGCCTGCCAGAAAACCAGAAGGATGTTGTAAAAGTAGTTCAAAGCATTCAGCAAGCCTCTTGCTCTACAGGGGAGAAGCAGGGCTTTTTGCCTGATGCTCTTGACCCTGGGTTGCCAAGTCTAGGAAGGAGCTCAGAGAGTTTTATTGTTTTGCTAATTTCCTTCCTCTCTATTCTTATCTACAGTTTTTTTCTTTTATCCATAAAGGAACTAACACAGACTTGAGCTGAATGGGAAGAAATTTGAATTATTTAGAGCTAGAAACCGTATGAGAAGTGTTAGCCCAAAGTTGAAGAGATCCTTTCCTAAAACCTTTTATCCCCTTTAGAGGGGTGGTGAATTCATTTTTGCCTTGAAAAAATCAGTTTTCCAAATTTTGTTGATTTGCCAAGATCTTAATTAATAATTTCTTCAATAGCATATTAGGATCACTCTCTGGACAGATATCAAGATTTCTTAAGAACGAAGTGAAACTCCTTAAGTGACTACTTACCATAGTGCTATGGTAAGACTAGAGAATAGAAGCATATTTTTGGGTGGGAAAGATTGTTTTCTGAAGTGTTGATGTTGGACTCAGAGAGAAAACTGCCTTGGCTTTGCTTGACTTTCTGGCAGTCCTTCCTAGTTACCCACTTTACTTACTAACCTTTCTTTCCTCTGTTTCTTGGTCTTGGCCAACCTCCTGGGTATTCCTCTTTGGTTACTTTCCTTCTGCACAGTTTTTCTCTCCTTCCTGAAACCCCAAAGTATCTTTTAACCTCCGTTTATCACCACACCCTTGCTTTTGTGATTCAAAATGATAAATCTCACTACTCAGATTACTATGTGTGTGAACCTTTTCCCTTGAAATGCATGTTACTCCAGTCAATTTAGAAACAGGAAAAGAAGAAGACAAGAAAATATAATAAAACACTCCAAATAAAGCATAAGTTAAAGCTGAATGTAGAGCACAAACAATACATTCATGTGCCAGTGGGTCTAAAAGAGGAGGCACAAGGACATTGGAAGCAGAGAAGGGGGTCAAGGAAGGGCTTGTATGATAAATAAGAGCATATGAGTACGCCAGTGAGAATGATCACCTGCAGATGGGAAACTGATGAGTCACAGGAAAGGGGTGAGAATTGCTGGAGAAAATTTCCTAAATGTACGAAAGAACATGCTTTTACAAGTAGAGAGATGGGTCTTTGCTGGAAGCACAGACATTTCACCCAAGTGAACAGGAAGGAAGGCAGCATGTACTTGTGCTGATGTAGATAGAAGGCAATAGGAGCTTGGGAGAACTACTCTTCTGATTGTTTCCATTTCCTCAAAAAAATAAAGAGCAGGGTCCTCAGCTACAGGGGAGGATTGGGGAGGAGATCTGAGCAGAAATGAGAAACTCTGAAATAGTCATTTAGGGGAGTGGGAGAAAAAAGGGATGAGAAAACACAGTTACTGAATAGTCGTGCAAGTCCACTTAATGGCAGTGGTCATGCATTTGAACTTGGACCAGTAAGCACAGCAGTGAATGCTTACCTATGCACATCCTGCCCCAGATTAGCAGAGATAGTTCATAACTGAATGTCTATCTGGCCCTCAGCACTGTGTGAGATTTGGGGAATGCAGGAATGAATAAAATATGTTCCTTGTCGCTTTCCTTAAGAAGCTTTAGAATAGACGACGTGACAGACCCATGAACATCTAAGTGTGATGTGGTAAGTTCTAAGAGGGTTCCAAGCATTGGAAGGCATGCAAGCATGAAAAAATCTTCTCAGTTCAATCTGGGGGTTCAGTTTTTTGGAGAGCATGATACCCGAAGTGAATGTACATTTATGAGCGGTAGTAAAATCCATTAAAAAAAAAAAAGAGATTGGCCAATGTTCCATGTGAAAATCACTCTAGGTATGAATTAGAGTCGACTAGGTGAAGGAGGTCCTCTGCCTGAAGTGAATGTACATTCATGAGCTGTAGTAAAATCCATTAAAAAACAAAAGAGAGAGAGAGGGAGATTGGGAAATATTCCATATGAAAATCACTCTAGGAATTAGAATCCACTAGGTGAAGAAGTGGAGAAGGAAATGGCAACCCACTCCAGTATTCTTGCCTAGAAAATCCTGTGGACAGAGGAGCCTGGTGGGCTGCTGTCCATAGGGTTGCACAGAGTCAGACACGACTGAAGCGACTTAGCATGCATGCGTGCATTGGAGAAGGAAATAGCAACCTGCTCCAGTATTCTTGCCTGGGGAATCCTAGGGATGGAAGAACGTGGTGGGCTGCCGTCTATGGGGTCGTGCAGAGTCGGACACGACTGAAGCGACTTATCAGCAGCAACAGCAGGTGAAGAAGGGTGTAGAAGGTCCTCTGTGTGACATGTCCTGGGGTGGTGAAGCAGCATTGTATGGGGGAGAAAACCCATGTCAATACTCCTAGAGAGGAAAGGAAAAAGCAAGTGGAGAATCAACAAATGGGCTCATGTCCGTGGAAACTTGGGTTAGAAGGGGAACCGTTAAGAGGACTCAGAATTTCAGGGGGACTCCCTGGACTGTTGGACAGAGGGTGGATACAAAGTGGGGACTGGGGGCAGGAACCTCACCTGGTAGGCTGTAGCAGCAGATTAAGGGTGATAGGTGAGACTTTATATCCCAAATTGGGATTACGGTCACAGAGATGGAGGAAGCAGGAATAGGTTTGTGATAAATATGTAGGCTGAGAAATCTTTTATTTTTTTTTTAATGTGGAAACTGATATGTCTTATGTCTCATTCCATTCCTTGACTATAGAAAAGTCCCCTGACCTGAGACAGACATTTCAGAAATGTGTGTCACTGGTTGCGGAGGAGGCAGGGTGAAATGATATGAATAGATTATTGGCGTCATTGAAATACGCATTGTTTGTATGGAAGTTTAATGATATCTTCTTTGAATAAAAAGATAGCCTACCTGTTTAGTCTGTATACATTAAATAAATGTGTGAAATTTATTTAAAATTAATACAATTTAATAGAAAATAAAAAAAGAGACATTTTGTACTGTCTTATGTCTTAGGATAAGTACTGTGTGGTCAACAACATGGTTATACAGTTATCCATCCCAGGAGGAATAAAGCTCACACTGAGATAGAAATATGACTGTGATGTGGAATACTGGATTAATCAGGAACATAGGAGACATAGGAGACCTTGGTTTTGTGTCCAGTTCTTCCCCCAAGCCTTGTGTGGGATGTTTACCTCTTTGTGCTTAGCTTATCTAAGCACAAAGGGCGGGTGTCCTGCCATGTCTCTTAGGATTGTTGTAGAAATTTGAATATTAGTGTGTAAAAACACTTTGATAATTTTACAGTCAAGGTATATGTGCATTTATTTGCAAAAGGCTAAAGATGGTTTATTGAAGTTAAGATAGCTATCACATCTCACCCTCCTCTCTCTCTGTGTCTCTTTTTATTTTCCTACTTGGACAGTGTAAAGAACACGACCTGGCCATGATTAACCAGCTGCTGGATGATCCGAAGCTGACAGCCAGAAAATATAGGGAGTGGAAGCTCATGAACACCCTGCTGATCCAGGACATCTATCAGCAACATCAGCAGAGGCGAACCCCCACGTCTGCCTCTGAAGGCTCCCCCCAGAAACCACCTTCCTCTGCCTGCCTTGAAAATTCAATTTGAGAACCAGCCAGGATGCTCTCCCCTCCTGTCTTACCCCTCAGGCAACTCTTCAAGACGTTGCGAGAGCTTAACATTTTTCCTTGTAAAGGAAAACTGAAACCCAGTTCCTGGAAACACCAGCTCCTCCTGGAGGGATGCGGTTGGGATGGAAACAAACGATGATGCTGCCTCACCAATTCCAGTGCTCCCATCGTACTGGAGGGATGGAGTTCAGCTGAGAAAACAGTGTCTGTGTTCCTTCTGGGACCCCTGACCATGCTGGGTTCTAGGTGGGATATGCAAACCATATTTTTTGTTTCTTGTTCTCAAGAGAAGGACAGCATTCCACGGGCAAAAGATCACTTTTGACCAGGGATACTTCTTCATAGAAATATTCAGTTTCCAAAAGAAGAATGTACATATTCCATCTGGTTGGGTAGCTGAGTTCCCCAAATCACCTTTTGAGTGGAGGAATGCTTTCTACAGAGCGCCCGGAGCAGGACAGATGTGGCATCGTGGATCCCCAAATCACCTTTTGAGTGGAGGAATGCTTTCCACAGAGCACCCAGAGCAGGACAGATGTGGCATCGTGGATCCCCAAATCACCTTTTGAGTGGAGGAATGCTTTCCACAGAGCGCCCGGAGCAGCACAGATGTGGCATCGTGGAGCCCAAATCCCTTGCCTTTGACCCAGAACGCTGGTGCCTTTCCCACGTGTTGAGAAATGCTTCGTAGCAAATGCTGTATGGGAACACTCAAGAAAGAGACGTGTTCTGTATTCCACTCATTCAAAGGACAGCTTCATATTTTCACACTTTGTCTGGGTTGGGGTCGGGGACCTGATTCATGTGTCCTTTCCACGGAACAGCTAAAGACAACTCTCTCATCACACTCGGACACCTCTATTCCAACCTAAGCTTTTCTGAACCAGGATGTAGTAATACATCCAGCGAGGAATGTTTCCCGCCATGGCCCTTGGGTGCGGTAGCTATGCATGGTATAAATGTACATCCAGGGAGTTCCCTGGTGGTTCAGTGGTTAGGACTCCATGCTCGCAGTGCCGAGGGCCCAGGTTCAACCCCTGGTTGGGGAATTAAGATCCCACAAAAAGCACAACATGGCCATTAAATAAATAAATGTGTATCCGCGATCCCCAGGATCCGTATTGACAAGGTGATTCTGGTGTCTGAAATTTACTCCAAAAAAAAAAAAAAAGAGTTAAAAGATGATTGTTTTATTTTTGTATGGTTATGTGTCACTGTGTCCTATGTGAATAGCTATCTATAATATGTTTGTTATTTAAAGATATTTATAGAAGTTTAGATTACTAATGTCTTACAAGAGGCTATATACTATGGTATGTTTTGTTCAGTATATATTTCAAAGTATATACTTTTTGCTTGAGAAAAATAGAAATACTATGGGTACATTGGAGTTATGATATTGCACTATAATATCTGAGGAATGCTCAGGAAATCTTGTGGGATAAATGTAGGGCATGCATTGCTAATAATAATCTTTATTTTCTGGCTTTTCTCTCTGCTTCTGTCTCTGTCACCAGAATGCTTAGGTTTCTATCTGTTGTAAACCATTCTCCTAACCAGAAAAGGACTTTCCTTTTACATCATCCCTTCTAGTAAATACACGTTAAGGTTTATGCCATTTATGCCCACACATCCTAAATCAAATGAAGCACAACTAATGCAGTCTTCTGAAGACTATTAGGCTAATACCCTTAAAGGAAACTCATTTTATTAGAGAAACAGAGGCAAGTCTCCACTCACTAATCACCATGAATACTTCTCTCCATAAGAATAACCACATCAGAGACCCATTTCAGCCTGACCTCGAGCAAATTGTCAACACAACCTCATTGGGTTTGTAGTGTCAGAGTGTGTGGCTTGACATTCAAATGGAAATACCCACCCCCCACCTCTGAATTTTATCTGCAAACTAAATGGAAATAGTTGTTGAAATTTTCCCTAAGCTTTACTAAGAGGTCTCAATACTTTGTAAACAAAAAACAACTTTAAACCAAACAAAAAGCACGTTGTAATACTAGAAGCTTCTGAGAGATAAAGGCCAAGCTGGTCAGTGTGACCCAGTGAGCATTTAGGTGCTGTTGCCCCAGGTAGAACTGGTAACCCTGAGAGAAGGAACCATTCAGGTCCTCAGGCTGGACCCTGAAGCTTCTGGTTTGAAGCCTGGTGTTTCATCCTCTTTACTCTAGAAATTATCATTGATTCTGCCTATAATTAGCAGCATCTGATTCTTCCTGTTTCCATTGCTTCCCCATTTCCCCCTCTATTTGCCATGATGTGATGGGCCCAGACGCCATGATCTTCGTTTTTTTGGATGTTGAGTTTTAAGCCAGCTTTTTCACTCTCCCTTTTCACTTTCATCAAGAGGCTCTTTAGTTCCTCTTTGCTTTCTGCCATAAGGGTGGTGTCATCTGGGTATCTGAGGTTATTGATATTTCTCCTGGCAATCTTGATTCCAGCTTGTGCTTCATCCAGCCTGGCATTTCGCATGATGACTCTGCATATAAGTTAAATAAGCAGGATGACAATACACAGCCTTGATGTACTTCTTTCCTAGTTTGGAACCAGCCCGTTGTTTCACGTCTGGTTCTAACTGTTGCTTCTTGACCTGCATACAGGTCAAATTCTTCCTGTAATCAGAAGGTGGATTGTTCAGGGTTTGCAATGGAAACAAAGTGGTGAGAAAAGCTGAAATAATCATGGAGGAAAGGATATTATGATATATGTTCTTCTGCCTTATTTCTCTTTAGTTTCCAGCACCACCCTATAAACGTCAAACCAGTTTTCCCCAGGTGGAAGTGCTTCAACAGCTTGCAGATATATTCTAATGCTTTACTGTGATTTTTTGTTAATATACATGTAACTGACCTTTTCAAGTCCATACCGCTTGATGGAGAAGCGCTTGATACCGCTCCCGGAGAAGGCAATGGCACCCCACTCCAGTGCTCTTGCCTGGAAAATCCTATGGATGGAGGAGCCTGGAAGGCTGCAGTCCATGGGGTCGCTGAGGGTTGGACACAACTGAGCGGCTTCACTTTCATTTTTCACTTTCATGCATTGGAAAAGGAAATGGCAACCCACTCCAGTGTTCTTGCCTGGAGAATCCCAGGGACGACGGAGCCTGGTGGGCTGCCATCTACGGGGTTGCACAGAGTCGGAGACGACTGAAGTGATTTAGCAGCAGTAGCAGGTACCACTCCAGTTTAAAGGCAAAATAGATCTGTGAGATGACTTGTCTTTCAGTTACTTTTCAAGGTGAAGTCAGTTGACACGTTTTTGCTTTGTTAGTTGAAACAGTTGCAGAACCCCCCATGAAAGTTAAAATTGAGTTGCAGGATTTTGCGCCCAGCTCTTCTAGACCAGACTCACTTGCTCACTTGTGACTTCCCTTCTGGGGATGTGTTCGCTCTGTGTTCTGCTGTGCTAGGAAGTAGTGGGGGCTGCAGCTCTGAGTTCCCACCTTCAGCTGTGGTTGAAGAGGAGGGCAAGAGAAGTAAGAAGAGGGGGGTGACTTTCTTCAGAAGTAACGCCAGTAAGTCTCTGGGCCTGAAGCCATTTTTTTCTGATCTGAGGGATACTGAGAAAATTGGATTACTTCCGATTTATTCCCGAGGACTGGACCATCTCTGAAATGGATTTGGGGCCATTTCATGTGGGTCTAAGGGGAGATTTCTACACCCATTGCTGTTTTCAAAGTTTACTGTTCCTCCCATACTGATCTGCTGCTGGGCTGGCTGTGGATTGGGGTGTAACTTATCATTCTGCTTCCTTTCCTTCCTTCTGTAAAGTACACTGCTTGTTAGGAGCTGTGAGATCCTTGGATAAAAGAGATCTGTGGTCAAGCGCTGTGGAACGGCACACCACCATGACCACTCAGGAAGTGGAGAAGCTCTGAGCATAACCGGGTCTGAACCCGCGGCACCTGGCGTGGCCTAGGATCTGGCTTGGACTCCTCTCGGGTTGTTGTGGGTCGGGGGCTGCTCCCTCCACTGTTTGCCTGGTGCGGGATGTGACGCTCTCACTGATTGGCCCACTGCAGGATCTGCTGAGTTGTGTCCCTCACATGGAGGACGTCTGTTGCTTTGAGCAATCCTTAGTTGTGTCACGGTCTCTGTGTCACACCCCAGGCCTACAGCCTTGGACAAAGACTCTAAAGCACACTATGGTGAAGACTGCAGGAAGCAAGCCTGGGCAAGCGGTTGTGCTGGAGTCAGAGGTCAAGGTGAAACGATGGTGCCTTAGATTTAAGTAGCACTTTGTAGTAGTTTGCAAATGGATGTATTTCAAGTTCCCCCTACCCCTCTGGAGGGGTCTCTGTAATATTGGGGATGGCTGTGGATTATCGTTCTTCCTTCTGGCCCAGGATGAGTGCCTTGGGGAGACCCCCACGTGGTGTGGCCAGGACGTGAGTCTCCCTCCATCTCTGCCTTGTGCAGTGGTGTGGGGACCAGCAGGTGAACTTGACTGTACGTGCCCTTGCACTGCCATGGGCACAGGGCCATGGTGGCTTCTCGGAGGTCATCCACCAAAAACCTGAGGGCCCCTGTTTCTTGAGTACAGTCTCTTCCTCGTGGCCTGAAAGTTTACCGTTCCTCCTGTACTGCTCTGCAGCTGGGCTGGCTGTGGATTGGGGCATAACTTATCATCCTGCTTCCTTTCCTTCCTTCCGTAAATTACACTGCTTGGTAGGAGCTGTGAGATCCTTGGATGAAAGAGATCTGTTTATTTTTCCTTTTTAAAATGTGTCAGGAGATACCAGACACTGAGCTTAGCGATTAAGGGTTAGGACCTTAAGTTCCTCTGAGTTCTTTTTTATGTAATTATGCTAATTTCCTCAGACAGCCTCTAAATCACAAGCAGTATCACAGAGGTGAACCAGACACTTAAAAGTCTTTTGAGGAGAGGTGCTGTACCAGTTCCAGCCATATGTAAATTTATGGACATATACCTCTTTGTATGATATTCCAATTGAAAGATAATATTTTGATGAAGTCCACAGAAGATTGAGTGAGTAATTTAGGTGCAGAAGGGGGCCACCCAATAGTCATTCTGTGTTGCAAAGCTGCCGTGTCTAAATGAAGTTTGAGGATGGATCTCCTCTTCGGTCTAATATTTGATATTTGATTGGGGTTTTCCAATTGGCTTCACCATCCAATTTTTTTTTTGAGGGGGGGAGTATAGTTATATATAAGAGAAATAGAGTCCTAGAAATGTGGAGTGACTGCCTACCTAGGGTTTTGTAATATGTCACAAAAATGGAAGCCCCCAAAACTAGATTTTAACAACTCATAGGAAATGGACTGAGGTGGATCAGTCATTCCTCTAGCACCCAGAGCTGCTGTCTCAGTGAACAAGAAAACGATCTCGTTTCTATGTGTTGTGAGACAGGAAGCCTTCTCTACATCTTCACCCTTGCACACATCACCACAGACCACAGAGAAAACGAAGAAGAAATGGATTCTACATTTTGAATAATACTTCTGTTTCTCGTGCTGTGAGAAGACTTCGCTGCCCTGTTTTGATATTTCTTTACCTTGAATCCAAAAGGGGACGCCTGCCCCAGGGAGATGATGAACATCTCATCATAAAGCCCAGGATTTTATTCCACCATGTCCTTTAATGTCCTTGCATGATGCGGATGTGACTTTTTGCACTGCATGATGTTTGGGGGCAAATGTTAATGTCAAAACGATACCTTCAATCTCATTGTACTCTCATCTCCCCTCTTGGAACAAACTGAAAAAAAAGAGGCATGACTCATTTCTCCTACTTTCTGTGTTTGAGGATGACTTTTCAGATAAAAATAAAAACAGAAGAAAATATGTCTAGTAAAATGACATGGGAAACAGTGGAAATGTTCTGTTCCTGTTCGTTTTCTGCCCTGCAATGTTGCTTGGTCAAAATAAAAGTTCCCTGGGAAGTATTGCGTGGCTGGGCTTTTATCGTCTACAAAGATTAGGGCGCCCTCTGGTGGCATCTTCAAAATAATTGCTTCTAGACGATTTTTAAATAAAAGAATTTTATTGAGAAATCTATTTCAACAATAACTCAGGTGGCCTTCTCCAGTGGTCTTCAGCTGACAGGTTTTCTCAATGCAGATATATTTATACTTTTCAAAATTGTTGATGCAAACAATTTAACTCGTCATTGTTATGTACCCACATCTTGTTTAGAGAATCTTAAAAATCTGCAGATTACAAAAATTACAACCAGTAGCACATAAGCTCCTTAAAACACATAAGATATGTTCGTGAAAAAGGGACAATGAAAATATTGAAGTAGCATCATAAATCGCCTTTATTCTGATCCACTGATGAAAGGAGGTTAGTTTGTGTTGAACTTAACACCTCCTTGACTGCTGTATACACAAAGTGTTTTATTTTTTTTCCTCCCTCCCTCCAAATTTTCACTTTACATGCTGAGTCTCATCCTCTTTTTCCTCTATCTGCTACCAGCAAGTCTGTCTATGCTCCCACACAGAAGCAGTAAAAAATTATTCTAGACCAAAGGGATTATCCAAAGGCATCAATATAGCATGTTCTTGATTTCCAGAACAATCTTGCATTAGTTTTATGTTGCTGCTGTACCACTGCAAATGTAGCAGCTTAAAAATGTGTTGAATGTATTTCCTTGCTCTCTCCAGGTCACCCACATTGTTTGCTTCTTGGATATCTTCCTGCATCTTCAAAGTGGCAACATTGTATCTCTCTGCTTCTGGTCTCTCTAGTGAGAGACCCCTTTCCCCACTGGCTCTTTTAAGGACCCCTGTGATTGCATTCAGCCCACCTAATGCAGGCAACCTTCTCTATTTTAACAACCTGAATACAACCTCCAACCTTAACTCCTTTTTGTACAATATATGCAGGTCCAGAGATTCATGACCATCATTCTACCATGTAAATCTGCTGACTGTAAACCTCCATTTCAAATATCCTGTTTAGTCTCCCTGAACCATCGATGTCTTCCAGAAATTTCGGAATGTCTTAAGTTTTAATGACAAGCACGAAATCCTTTGTCATACCGTGTGATGAATTTGATTTCATCAAAGTATATTCACTATAGGAAAAATATTAATAATTCCATCTTTATGAGTAAGGGGAAATTTTTCTAGTTTTTAAACTGACACATACTCAGGTGTGACAGATACAGGAGTTTCACAATTAGATCAAGTTTTAACAACACCTGCATTTAAAGACAAAGCATTAGAAAGCTTCTTTTGAGAATTGAATATTGTTTAGCAGAGGGTGACTTAGGCCTCAAAATCTTAGGTTTATGAGCTGCTCCATGCCAGGTCCCAGCTTGTTCTCACAGGAAAGAGTCCCAGAGAGCCTAGTGAGTCCATGATGATGTTCAAATGTACCAAGAGGCATAGAATTTCCATTGATTTCAGCCCTTGTAAACCACCATCTGAATACTATATTTGTCTTTTCTCTTTGAACAGCCCAAGCAAGCCTGTCTTCACAGGTAATCCCTTGATGCTGGTCTGCTTGTTTTTCCAGCCTCATGCTTGAGGAACTCATAAGCGCTCTGCCTGCCCTGAAGTCTCTGATGAGCGTGTGTTGGCAGTTCTGTCTGGAGCAGGTGGTGTGGGGAAGGGACAGAACTCCCAGGCCAGTGGGGTGCCTGGATGCTTCACTAGTTACTGTCCTGGTGCCAAATATTATAGTTGTGGACGCTGTGGAAGCCGGCCCAGACCCCTTCACTTGTCCAGAGTTTTCATGCCTCAGGATTTGCAGTTAATAGCATCCTCCTTTTCCAGAAAATGGTCCTCAGCCAAATGAGCCCCACTTAGGCCAGGATGTTATTTATGCCCCTCATTCTCGACCAGGGTGGCTGTGGCCAATAAATGCCAAGGCCAGATGGCAACACTTAGCAATCACAAGCAAGGTAGTCAGAATTAGTGCAATGGGCAACAGCGACAGCCTGGGGCTGGTGCTGACCATATGGATCTTTGGAGACGGCTAATAGAAAACGAGTCTCCAGACACAAAATACATGGGAAGACAGCGGTATGCAGAAATACCTTCAAGGGAAATTTGATAAGGCCCAAAATGTTGCTGATTCCCAGGAACCCCTTCCAAATAATATGGCTGCTAGGTTAGGGGAGGGAAGGGAAATATATAGGCCAAGTGATAAATGGCCCATGTGCTCTAATTTCTTTTTTCTTCTTTAAAACTTTTGGCTGCACCGTGTGACATGTGGAATCTTAGTTCCCTGACCAGGGATTGAACCTGCACCCTCTGCAGTGGATGTGTGGAGTCTTAACCACTGGACCTCCAGAGAAGTCTTGCTAATTTTTAAATGTACAATTGGAAATGCTATACTTGGCAACTGGAAGAATTCTCATGTCAGTTTTTTTTTTTTTTTTTAACCAGTAGTAAGTATTGTAGAAGTCCTTGAAACCACCTCTTTCAGAATAGACCGTAAATGAAAACCAACATTGCATCCAAGGGAAACGGCAGAGGTTAGTGCCCCTGTAAAGGACTTTGAGGTATAGGTGCCCACTCATACCTATTCAATTTACAAGTTTGTCTCCTTAAAAACCAAGAAGGATCATGGCAAATTATGATGGATTCCTGTTAACTGAACCAAGTTACAACCCGCGGAACCTGCAGTGTTTGCTGTGGTCTCTTTACTAGAGCAGATTACATCCACCAGCACATAAACCTTGGCTGGGAAGTGGATTCTCTTCAACATCCTTCAGTTCACATCTATATGGAATGGATGACTAAATGCATTTATGGTCTTGACCCAGGACTCTATTAATTCTCTTGCTGTGTGTTATGATATAGTTGAAAGGGACCTAGACCATTTAAACATTCCACAGAAAATCATATCGGTTCACCATATTGATGACATCACGTAACAAGCAATAAGAACTTGATGAGCAAGAAGGGGAAAGTGCTTTGGAGGCTATGGTTTGACATAGGAACTCCGGATGGTGAGAGATAGATTCAACAAAGGCTCAAAGTATTGCTAAATATGTGGAATATCTAGGGGTCCAATTGCTTGGGGAAAGCCAGGACATCTCATGCAAAGGACAAAATTATTGTACCTTGTGTGTGGCTGTGCTCAGTCATGTCTGATTCTTTGCAACCCATGGACTGTAGCCCTCCAGGCTCCTCTGTCCACAGGATATTCCAGGCAAGAATACTAGAGTGGGTTGCCATTTCCTTCTTCAGGGGATCTTCCTGACCCAGGGATTGAACCCTTGTCTCCTGTGTCTCCTGCATTGCAGGCAGATTCTTTACCACTGAGCCACTTGGGAAGCTTAGATGTCTACAATAAGAAAGAAGCATTATGCTTGGTGGGTCTGTTCAAGTTTTGAAGGCAACATGTCCCGTACTTGGGAAGATTGTTCTGACTTCATTCATTGAGATGGGAATCTTCTAGAGCCCAGAACAAGAATGGGCTCTACAGTAAGAATAGACCGTAGTACAAGTAATCCTTCTCGTGCTTGGGCTATATGACTTGGCAGGTCCCACAGTAGGTAGTAGAGATAGATACAACACAGAAAGAAACAGTGTGAAGTCTATGACAGCCTCCAACACGAGAGTCATGGCACAGATCCCTAGGATTCTGGACCAAGGCCATGCCATCTACAATAGAGAATGAGTTACCATATGGTATTTTGTCATAGACATCTGAGTAGACTGGGACCATGACCTTAATGAGCAGCCCACTGTACAGCCAAGGAACTGAGGCAGTGGGTACATGACTGTGGGACCTGGTGGTTCTATCACATTCTATATGTTCATGAGGCTGCTGGCTTGAAAGAGCTTTGGAAAAGTCTCCTGAAGGGGCAGCTGAGACACCTACTGGTAGGAATATATTGTGAGAGTGGAGCACCACCCTTCAGAATACAGTGTGCTTTTCAGAGCCAGTGGCCATTGTATGGTACCCTAAATTACACAGGTCAGGAAACAAGAGGCAAGAAATAGAACTGGCTGACTCAATGTCACTCCAAGAGCTTCGGCTGGGGAATTTGTGTTTTCCATCCTTCCAAGGTCAGGCTCTGTGGATCTATAGGTCCTACTTCTGCAAGGGGGTGGGGAGTGGGCAACGAGAGTCCCCAGAAACCAAAGACTATACCACCTAGTTACTTAGAACTCCTCAGGCTGGGAGACCAGCAGGCCCTGAAAGGCTCTACCATGCTGGCAGGGATTATTGACTATAGTAACTACAAGGAGATAAGATTCTGGGTACATAGTGGAAGAGGGAAAAATACGTTTGGCACTCAGACAGTCCACAGGGGCATCTCTTGGTGCTCCATGGCTGGTTATAACTTGCCCAATAAAACAGCAAGAGCAGTCACTGGCCTGAGGAATGTATGGTGACCAGGAACTCAGAGAGGAGGTTTATAGCATCAGGTAGCAGATATTCAAAGAAAGGGAGTCTAGGATGTGTGCTGGAGGAGGGAGATAGAGTGTCACGGGAGGCCTTGGGAACCATGACACAGCTGGGCTATAATTCAACACACTAACTTGCCTCTTGGGAGTTCATTCAGAAATTGTGACTGTGCCAATATGTAGCAAGCTTAATATGATAGTGAAAAGCAAGAACTCAAAAGGAGGATTCCTTCACATCACTTCAACAATAATCTGTCTCTGGTCATGCTTCTGTGGAATCTGATCTAAGACAGCTGTCCACCTCTCTGCCTGACTTTTTCACGTGGGGGGAGCTTTTTGTTCTGTGCTGTGTAAGGGTACCCTGGGAAGCATGGCATAGTGAGGACTATATTGTTTTTCTTCTTGCTCAATAGCTTATCAGCCCTGAGAATGAGTCTAGAATGCAACTGCTCTTTACTTCACACGCCTAACCCACCACCTTAGTATATTTTAAGTATCATCTAATTCATGAGTGACAGAAACATTCATTAGCAACCTCACAACACATCTTGATTTTCTACATTATGCACAGAATGCTCCATTTCATACCTTTCAAAGATTGATTGGAACTTAAGTATTTACTCCTGTCACCACCTGTCTTTACAAATTATTGATCAGGGTTAGACTGTGAGATTTTGTTTCTCACTTGCTTTACCTAGACACCCAAGTTAAGCAAATATCTCTCTAAAAATGGTTACTTGGGGAAGAGTAGGGGAAAGGGATAATTAGAGAATTTGGGATTGACATGTACATGTTGCTATATTTTAAATGGATAACCAACAAGGACCTACTGTATAGCACAGTACTGAACTCTACTCAATATTATGTAACAACCTAAATGGGAAAAGGATTTGAAAATGAAGAGATGCTTGTATATGTATAACTGAATCACTTTTCTGTACACCTAAAACTAATGCAACATTGTTAATCACCTATACTCAGTGATAAAGAATCTGCCTGACATGATAGGAGATGCAGGAGATATGGGTTCGATCCCTGGGTAGGGAAATCTAGACAAGGAAATGGCAACCCACTCTAGTATTCTTGCCTGGAGAATTCCCATGGACAGAGGAGTCCGTGGGCTACAGTCCATGGGGTCACAAAGAATTGGACATGACTGAGCAATACTCTAATATATAAAGTAAAAAGTTGAAAAAACATACTGCCTTGCAGAAATGTCCTCATATGACCTAATCATTAGCCCATTTTATCAAGGACAGTGTGATACTTGTTATACAAGGTGCGATACTTACAAACCTTTTAAATTGGGGTTAATGTTTGGTTATGGATGTCCAGTGGCTCCAGAACCACTTGTTTAAAATGCTGTCTTTCTTTCCTTGCGTTTTTGCACCTGTGTCAAAAATCAGTTTGGTGTATTTGTGTGGATCTATTTCTAAGTTCTCAGTTATGTTCATTTGCTCTCTGTGCATCTCCCTCTGCCAGTATCCCACAGTCTTGATTACTGCAGCTATATAAATAAAAATTGAATTCTGGCAGACTGCTTCTTCCCACTTTCTTTTCTTTTTCAAAATAAGTTAGCTATTCTAGCTCTTTGTCTTTTCCTCTAAATTTTAGAATAATCTTGACTATATCTATGAAAAAACTTGCTGGAATTTTTTGCCAGTTTTATTGAGATGTAATTAACAAATAAAAATTGTATATATTTGTGGTATACAATGTGAAGTTTTGATAGATGCATATGTTGTGAAATGATTACCATGATCAAGCTGATGAACATATCCATCATCTCATATAGTTATCATTTTTTTGTGTGTTGTGTGGTGAGAACATTTAAGGTCTCTCAGAAAATTTCAATTATATAATATGGTATTATATTGACTACAATCTCAAAATTGTATATTAGATGCCCAGAAATTCTGAACTTTAGAGTTCTTTGACTGACATTTCCCTATTCGCCCCATCCCTAGCCCCTGGCAACTGCCATTCTAATCTCTGCATCTATGAGTTTGACTTTTTTAGATTCCAAATATAACTGAGATCATGCAGTATTTGTCTTTCTGTGCCTGACTTCTTTCACTTAGCTTAATGTCCTTCAAGTTCATCTATGTTGTCACTAATGGCCGAATTTTCTTCTTTAGGATTTTTTTGTCTGTAAAATTCTGTCACTGCAAACAGAGACAATTTTACCTTTTTCTCTCCAGTTTGGATGCTTTTTGCTTTTCTTGACGTATGCTCCTTGGAAGAAAACTTCTGACCAACCTAGACAGCGTATTAAAAAGCAGAGACATTGCTTTGCCAACAAGGGTCTGTCTAGTCAAGGCCATGGTTTTTCCAATAGTCATGTATGGATGTGAGAGTTGGGCTATAAAGAAAGCTGAGCACCGAAAAATTGATGCTTTGAACTGTGGTGTTGGAGAAGACTCTTGAGAGTCCCTTGGACTGCAAGGACACCCAACCAGTCCATCCTAAAGGAGGTCAGTCCTGGGTGTTCACTGGAAGGACTGATGCTGAAGCTGAAACTCCAATACTTAGGCCACCTCATGCGAAGAGTTGACTCATTGGAAAAGACCCTGATGCTGGAAAAGATTGAAGGCAGGAGGAGAAGAGGACGACAGAGGGTGAGAGGGTCGGATGACATCAGGGACTCAATGGACATGAGTTTGAGTAAACTCCGGAAGTTGGTGATGGACAGGGAGGCCTGGTGTGCTGCAGTCCATGGGGTCACAAAGAGTCAGACACGACTGAGCAATTGAACTGAACTGAACTGACTTACTCTGTTTAGGACTTCCAGCACTGTAGTGAATAGAAGTGATGAGACTGGGCATTGTTGTCTTGTTCCTGAGCTTAGAGGAAAAGCTTCCAGCTTTTCACCATTGAGTATAAGTTGTGCATTTGCCGTATACAGCCTTAATTATGTTTAGGCGCATTCCTTCTAATTTATTGAGAGATTTTATCTCGCAGGGCTGTTTTAATTTGTTACATACTTTTTCTGCACCTACTGAGATGATCATATGATTTTCATCCTTCAGTCCATTAATGTGGTATATCACATTTACTGATTCGTGTATGTTAAACCATCCTTGTATCCCATGGATAAATCCCACTTGAGCATTGTGTATGATCCTCTTAACATGTTGTGGTGTTGAATTTGGTTTACTAGTACTTTATTGAGAATATTTACATCTATGTTAATCAGGAATATTAGCCTAAATGTTTTTTGTATAATTGTTGTCTGGCTTTGGTATCAGAATAATGCTGGCCTTGTAAAATGAGCTTAAGTGTACTCTTTCCTCTTCTTTGTTTGGAAGAGTTTGAAATGGCTTGGCATTAATTCTTTAAATATTTGGTAGAATTTACCAGTGAAGACATTAGGTCCTGGCATTTTCTGTGTCCGGAGGTTTTTTGATTACTGATTCAATTTCCTTCCTCCTTACTGGATATTCATACTTATCGACTGGTCAACACAGGGACAAACTGGTGACGTAACGACGTTAATACGTGTTGCCCACGTACTGTGTGTAAGGCAGTGTGCATTGTACTATTAGTAGTAGTACGTTATCGCTTTCATGTGAAGGAAATGGCAACCCACTCCAGTGTTCTTGCCTGGAGAATCCCAGGGACGGGGGAGCCTGGTGGGCTGCCTTCTATGGGGTCGCACAGAGTCGGACACGACTGAAGCGACTTAGCAGCAGCAGCGGTAGCAGGTTTCATTCATTTGATAAGTGGGCAAACTAAGTTCAGAATGATTAAATTCTTTGCCTGAAATCATGTGTCCAGTAAGAACCGGAGGTGGATTTGATTGATTTCAATTTGACTCTGGATCCATTACTGAAGCTCTGACCAAACTAGAGAGTCTACCGCTGAAGAGCTCATTTGCTCATTCTTGCTTCTACAGTGTCAAATATTGGTCTATAATCAGAAAAGACCCTGATGCTGGGAAATATTGAAGGCAGGAGGAAAAGGGGACGACAGGGGATGAGACAGTGGATGGCATCACTGACTCGATGGACATGAGTTTGTGCAAGCTTTGGGAGATGCCAAGCCTTTGACTGTGTGGATCACAATAAACTGTGGGAAATCCTGAAAGAAATGGGAATACCAGACCACCTGATCTGCCTCTTGAGAAATCTGTATGCAGATCAGGAAGCAGCAGTTAGAACTGGACATGGAACAACAGACTGGTTCCAAATAGGAAAAGGAGTACGTCAAGGCTGTATATTGTCACCCTGCTTATTTAACATATGCAGAGTACATCATGAGAAACGCTGGACTGGAATAAACACAAGCTGGAATCAAGATTGCTGGGAGAAATATCAATAATCTCAGATATGCAGATGACACCACCCTTATGGCAGAAAGTGAAGAGGAACTAAAAAGCCTCTTGATGAAAGTGAAAGTGGAGAGTGAAAAAGTTGGCTTAAAGCTCAACATTCAGAAAACGAAGATCATGGCTTCTGGTCACATCACTTCATGGGAAATAGATGGGGAAACAGTGGAAACAGTGTCAGACTTTATTTTTCTGGGCTCCAAAATCACTGCAGATGGTGACTGCAGCCATGAAATTAAAAGACGCTTACTCCTTGGAAGGAAAGTTATGACCAACCTAGACAGCATATTCAAAAGCAGAGACATTACTTTGCCAACAAAGGTTTGTCTAGTCAAGGCTATGGTTTTTCCTGTGGTCATGTATGGATGTGAGAGTTGGACTGTGAAGAAGGCTGAGTGCCGAAGAATTGATGCTTTTGAACTGTGGTGTTGGAGAAGACTCTTGAGAGTCCCTTGGACTGCAAGGAGATCCAACCAGTCCATTCTGAAGGAGATCAGCCCTGGAATTTCTTTGGAAAGAATAATGCTAAAGCTGAAACTCCAGTACTTTGGCCACCTCATGCGAAGAGTTGACTCATTGGAAAAGACTCTGATGCTGGGAGGGATTGGGGGCAAGAGGAGAAGAGGATGACAGAGGATGAGATGGCTGGATGGCATCACTCATGACTCAATGGACATGAGTCTCAGTGAACTCCGGGAGTTGGTGATGGACAGGGAGGCCTGGCGTGCTGCGATTCATGGGGTCGCAAAGAGTCGGACATGACTGAGTGACTGATCTGATCTGATCTGATCTGATGGACACGGAGGCCTGGCATGCTGCAGTCCATGGGGTCGCAGAGAGTCGGACACGACTGAGCAACTGAACTGAATCAGAATGTAACAAATAATAACTGCTTTGCCCACATCAGGGCAGCAACTGAGTTATGAGGGTGTGACACAGGGGAAGCAGTCTGCAGGAAGTTTGAAGAAAGGGCATCCTTTCTCGGAATGTAGTCACTGGGGGATAGTGCAGAGTGGTGCCTCCCTGGCAGCTGACCTATGAAATCTCTGTTCAGTAGTTTTTTAGAGCTTTCTGAGTCTGCATGTGATTCTTGGGAGACCCATCTGTGAGCAGCTCCTCACAAATAAATAGCTGAACTTTATATCATTTTTATGGTTGATGGTGAAATAAATCATAGGTCTGGGAAGAGTGTGAGCTTGAAAGTTGGAGTTCTTAAAAATCGTACTTCCTCTGGGGAGGATAAATGCTGTGGTTCTTTTGTTGTGCTAATGACAGCCTGTCACTGTCTGTCTGCCGGAGTCGCGCTCACTGAATAAATGCTGGTAATTGCTAATTACTTCAAGAAACTGACTCATAGCCTGCGAGTGACTTGCATATCAATGTTGCAGGTCCCTTGTGCTGGTTTTCCTTTGAGAGCTGACGTCTTGTTATCAGAGTCTGCACACTGATTTCTTCAACTTCCTGTGGGTTAGGATTGGTTCAAGTGTGACTTTTTGCAGGGATATCATTACCAGGAAATTTAACATGTAGGCAGTGGGGTTAATGTTCATTGTTTCTGGCCATTTCAGTCTGCAGATCATGTTTTTTTTCATTCCATAAATAGTGGAGACAATGAAAAGCTTTTGATTAAATCTCCAGTGTGCTAGGCATTAGGGGCTGATGTAAGTGGCTACCCACATTTGCTGGGTCCATCAGTGTCTTTGACTTCTCAGAAACTGTATCAGCCTACCACAGTTTGATGGCTGTGTTAGACCCAGCTGCCTGGAGGAGGGCATGGCCACCCACTCTAGTATTCTTGCCTGGAGAATCCCATGGACAGAGGAGCCTGGTGGGTTACAGTCCATAGGATCACAGAGGTGGACACAAATGAAGCAACTGAGCGTGCATGCATACAGCCACGGTGACTTCTTTCCTTCAGGACAATTCTAAACTTAAAAAGGGTGTCCTCAGGGCACATCTTGCCCTCCATGTTAGAGACTTTTTCTAACAGTGACCAGATCAGAGTGAGGGTACATGATCAGAGTGAAGATGGTGTGAATGAATATATCTCCTGCCACGTGTGTTAGTCAGTCAGTTGTGTCCAACTCATTGCCACACCATGGACTGTAGCCCACCAGGCTCCTCTGTCCATGGAATTCTCCAGGCAAGAACACTGGAGGGGGTTGCCATTTTCTTCTCCAGGAGATCTTCCCGATGCAGGGATTGAACCCAGGTCTCCCGCATTGCAGGCAGATTCTTTACCGTCTGAGCCACCAGGGAAGCCATCTCCTGTCGTATCAATAAACAAAAAATATCAGAACCATCAATGATTTCTGGCCTCCAAATGTGAATAAGGGCTCCCCAAACTGATCCAGTGGATGCTACCATCCCCCACCGTGATTGCTGAAGAGCTGGGGGATGTAAGAAGCACGGTGAAGAAGGAAATAGGACTGGCCCCAGATAGCCGAGGTGTGTATGAGAGGGATGAATTCAGTGAGTCCAGAGGCTTGCATCTTCCCATACAAAGAACGTGGAATTCCTTAACTTAATACCTGACCTGTGATGCTCGGACTGTCGGCTCTCTTTGTTGCAAATTTGTATAGAGCCTGACTTCCCCTCTTGCCACCTTGGAGCAGCTTTCTTAGAGCTTCTGAGATGCAGTCTCCAGGACTCAGAGTCCTAAACATCCCCATCAAATAAAATAACTCTCTACTTTCAGGTCGTGACTACATTTTTTAGTCGACAATGGATAGGAGAACACTTGAGGGGCTGCTGGTCTTGATTTCTGTCCTTTCCCATTGCATCTGTCCAGCTCTTTATGAATTTTCTGGTTTGTAGCTTGCTCCTAGTTGGAAGAAAAGTAAAAGGGAAGAGAAAGTAAGTTAAAGTAAAAGTGGAAAACTCAATGAGTTTGAGATGCATCATAAAGGGGACTCCTTTTTTATACCCTTTAAGGGAAAAATGTAACCTGGCTCCCAACCTCTCCAGTGTCTGTTATGCATCTGATCTTCCTCCCATCCTTTCTGCAGGACTCTGATACCTGCTAAACAAGGCAGGACTCATCAATTCCAGGATGCCCACCTTGGCTCTCTCCCTGCCCTCCAAGCACATTGGCAGAGCTCCTCATCCCTTCTGTGTGTTCAATCAGGAGGGCACATGTGTAAGACTTACCTGTTCAGTTCAGTTGCTCAGTCGTGTCTGACTCTTTGCAACCCCATGGACTGCAGCATGCCAGGCTTCCCTGTCCATCACCAACACCCGGAGTTTGCTCAAACTCATGTCTTCAAGTCGGTGATGCCATCCAACCTTCTCATCCTCTGTCGTCCCCTTCTCCTCCTGCCTTCAATCTTTCCCAGAATCAGGGTCTTTACCAATGAGCCAGTTTTTTGCATCCAGTGGCCAAAGAATTGGAGTTTCAGCTTCAGCATCAGTCCTTCCAATGAATATTCAGGACTGGTTTCCTTTAGGATAGACGGGTTAGATCTTGCAGTCCAAGGACTCTCAAGAGTCTTGTCCAACACCACAGTTCAGTTCAGTTCAGTCGCTCAGTTATGTCCAACTCTTTGCGAACTCATAAATTGCAGCATGCCAGGCCTCCCTGTCCATTACCAACTCCTGGAGTTTACCCAAACCCATGTCCATTGAATCGGTGATGCCATCCAGCCATCTCATCCTCTGTCGTCCCCTTCTCATCCTGCTCCGAATCCCTCCCAGCATCAAGGTCCTTTCCAATGATTCAACTCTTTGCATGAGATGGCCTAAGTATTGGAGTTTCAGCTTCAGCATCAGTCCTTCCAATGAACACCTAGGACTGATCTCCTTTAGAATAGACTGGTTGGATCTCCTTGCAGTCCAAGGGACTCTCAAGAGTCTTCTCCAACACCACAGTTCAAAAACATCAATTCTTTGGTGCTCAGCCTTCTTCACAGTCCAACTCTCACATCCATACATGACCACTGGAATAACCATAGCTTTGACTAGATGGACCTTTGTTGGCAAAGTAATGTCTCTGCTTTTGAATATGCTATCTAGGTTGGTTATAACTTTCCTTCCAAGAGGTAAGCATCTTTTAATTTCATGGCTGCATTCACCATCTGCAGTGATTTTGGAGCCCCCCAAAATAAAGTCTGACACTATTTCCCCATCTATTTCCCAAGACAGACAGGTCATGGTGGAGAGGTCTGACAGAATGTGGTCCACTGGAGAAGGGAATGACAAACCACTTCAGTATTCTTGCCTTGAGAACCCGATGAACAGTATGAAAAGGCAAAATGATAGGATACTGAAAGAGGAACTCCCCAGGTTGGTAGGTGCCCAATATGCTATTGGAGATCAGTGGAGAAATAACTCCAGAAAGAATGAAGGGATGGAACCAAAGCAAAAACAATACCCAGTTGTGGATGTGACTGGTGATAGAAGCGAGGTCCAATGTTGTAAAAAGCAATATTACATAGAAACCTGGAATGTCAGGTCCATGAATCAAGGCAAATTGGAAGTGGTCAAACAGGAGATGGCAAGAGTGAACGTTGATATTCTAGGAATCAGTGAACTAAAATGGACTGGAATGGGTGAATTTAACTCAGATGACCATTGTATCTACTACTGTGGGCAGGAATCCCTTAGAAGAAATGGAGTAGCCATCATGGTCAACAAAAGAGTCCGAAATGCAGTACTTGGATGCAATCTCAAAAACGACAGAATGATCTCTGTTCGTTTCCAAGGCAAACCATTCAATATCACTGTAATCCAAGTTACTGCCCTGACCAGTAACACTGAAGAAGCTGAAGTTGAACGGTTCTATGAAGACCTACAAGACCTTTTAGAACTAACACCCAAAAAAGATGTCCTTTTCATTATAGGGGACTGGAATGCAAAAGTAGGAAGTCAAGAAACACGTGGAGTAACAGGCAAATTTGGCCTTGGAATATGGAATGAAGCAGGGCAAAGGCTAATAGAGTTTTGCCAAGAGAACACACTGGTCATAGCAAACACCCTCTTCCAACAACACAAGAGAAGACTCTACACATGGACATCACCAAATGGTCAACACTGAAATCAGATTGATTATATTCTTTGTAGCCAAAGATGGAGAAGCTCTGTACAGTCAGCAAAAAGAAGACTGGGAGCTAACTGTGGCTCAGATCATGAACTCCTTATTGCCAAATTCAGACTTAAATTGAAGAAAGTAGGGAAAACCACTAGACCATTCAGGTATGACCTAAATCAAATCCCTTATGACTATACAGTGGAAGTGAGAAATAGATTTAAGGGACTAGATCTGATAGACAGAGTGCCTGATGAACTATGGACAGAGATTTGTGACATTGTACAGGAGACAGGGATCAAGACCATCCCCATGGGAAAAAAATGCAAGAAAAGCAAAATGGCTGTCTGGGGAGGCCTTACAAATAGCTGTGAAAAGAAGAGAAGCGAAAAGCAAGGAGAAAAGGAAAGATATAAGCATCTGAATGCAGAGTTCCAAAGAATAGCAAGAAGAGATAAGAAAGCTTTCCTCAGCGATCAATGCAAAGAAATAGAGGAAAACAACAGAATGGGAAAATTAGAGATCTCTTCAAGAAAATTAGAGACACCAAGGGAGCATTTCATGCAAAGATGGGCTTGATAAAGGACAAAAATGGTATGGACCTAACAGAAGCAGAAGATATTAAGAAGAGGTGGCAAGAATACACAGAAGAACTGTACAAAAAAGATCTTCACGACCCAGATAATCACGATGGTGTGATCACTCACCTAGAGCCAGACATCCTGGAATGTGAAGTCAAGTGGGCTTTAGAAAGCATCACTAGAAACAAAGCTAGTGGAGGTGATGGAATTCCAGTTGAGCTATTTCAAGTTCTGAAAGATGATGCTGTGAAAGTGCTGCACTCAATATGCCAGCAAAAATTTGGAAAACTCAGCAGTGGCCACAAGACTGGAAAAGGTCAGTTTTCATTCAAATCCCAAAGAAAGCCAATGCCAAAGAATGCTTAAACTACCACACAATTGCACTCATCTCACACACTAGTAAAGTAATGCTTAAAATTCTCCAAGCCAGGCTTCAGCAGGCTTCAGTTCACGTGTACCGTGAAATTCCAGATGTTCAAGCTAGTTTTCAAAAAGCCAGAGGATTCAGAGATTAAATTTCCAACTTCCTCTGGATCATCAAAAAAGCAAGAGAGTTCCAGAAAAACATCTATTTCTGCTTTATTGACTATGCCAAAGCCTCTGACTGTGTGGATCACAATAAACTGTGGAAAATTCTGAAAGAGATGGGACTACCAGACCACCTGACCTGCCTCTTGAGAAACCTATATGCAGGTCAGGAAGCAACAGTTTGAACTGGACATAGAACAACAGACTGGTTCCAAATAGGAAAAGGAGTATGTCAAGGCTGTATATTGTCACCCTGCTTATTTAACTTATATGCAGAGTACATCATGAGAAATGATGGGCAGGAGGAAGCACAAGCTGAAATCAAGATTTCCGGGAGAAATATCAATAACCTCATGTATGCAGATAACACCACCCTTATGGCAGAAAGTGAAGAGGAACTAAAAAGCCTCTTGATGAAAGTGAAAGAAGAGAGTGAAAAAGTTGGCTTAAAGCTCAACATTTAGAAAACACCACAGTTAAAAAGCATCAATTCTTCAGTGCTCAGCTTTCTTTAGAGTTTGATTATTAGGAATTACCTGGGAAACTTCTAAAACATACTGATGGTCAGGCCCCACTTCCAGACACTTAACTGATCTAATTCATCTGGAGCAGGGCCCAGGCATTGGTATTTTTTATTTGAAAACAGTCAGACGATTTAGATGAATAATTGGCATGAGAATTACTTCTATATGAAGACACTTTACAATATTAACCTACCTCAAGCCACATAATGGTCCCTTTTTATTATTTTACTGAAAGCTTTCTGTATATTGTCTAATTTAGTCCTAATGTCAATTCTTAATGATTTTGCAATGGCAGAAACAGGCTCAGAGAGTTTAAGAATATGCTAGTGAGTAGAAGGGGTGAGGGATTAAACCTGGTCAGTGTGGGTAAAAAGCTCAGAATTTTAATTGCCTGTGACACCATTCCACATTCTTCTTGGCCACTGTCTCTAGGGATACTGGGCCAGTGGGGCAAGAGGGCTCACAGAAGGGGCTGAGGGGTAAAGGTTTAGGTGGAACAAGGGGTCCCCTAGCCATTCTTAAGAGGGAGCATAAAATGAGCATGGAGATTTAGCAGAGCTTAGTCTGCAGGATCACTTGGCTACATCTCGTATCTCTACATTATTCAGCTGAAAGTTGATGCCATTGTTTCACAAGAAGAGTCAAGGATAGCCGCATATCATAGATTTCCATAAAGGTTTCTCTCATTTCTACTTCTGTCCTCTGCCTTGGGCAGAGAACTTTTCATGTGAAATATGAGCCTCAGAATGGAACTTTGATGCAGATGAGAATGGGAGGAGGCGGGAGGACTGGTGATGGAGAGGAGAAGCAGGATCTCAGGAAAACTGCACAGACTGTGACAGAGGTGAGATTGTGCATGTGATCCCTTTGATATGGCTTCTCACTCTTTGAGGATAGTCAGGTCCCAACAGATTCATTTGGTCATTTGCATGTGACCAACCGGACCTCTCTGGGTATAATGACTCAGGCTTTCTGGCTGGGCAGAGCTGAATTATATCTTTACAAGTCCTAAGCATACAAAAGAGAATGGTTTTCCACTTCCCATATGTAAATTCAAATAGTGAATATACTCTACACTACAGAAAGTCCAGCGAGCTTGAATCTTCCTATTATGATTGTATTAGTGCTTCCTTAGGGAATATTAAACATCATATTCTTTCTATTTCTCTCTCTTGGTGTTTTTAACTAAGCCTGCTTTGATTTTCTGCTAAGAAAAGGCATGTCTAGTTTCAGTGGGGAGGCTTGGGCACTGCTCCAGTATCAGGCTACACTAGGAAAAGTTTGAATGGAGCTCCAACTCCTGGTTTCATTTTCAGGGAGCATCCATGTCTCTCCACCAAGGCTGAAAGGTACCAGAGGCCTGGATATGAGGCCCAGGTGGCTCAGAAATGTTGGTCAGTGTGACTGGTCCAAGCCTTTCATATACTGGACATGGACCCTGTCACTAGGGTGGAGGATGAATTGAAAAGTAAACTAAAGTTCACCTTGGATTTGGACAAAGATACACTCTATCAATACCTCTTAGGATGGATTGTTGTTGTTTAGTCACCAAGTTATGGCTGACTCTTTGCAACTCCATGAATTGATACACAGAATTAATAAGGGAAAATATCTGTTCTCATAGACTTCTAGTCAGTTTGGTCTATTTTGGTTTTGCAAAAGACATCTACAATCAAGTCCATGATACACACAGTGAACAAAGGTTTATCAAGAGCTGAAAAGTAGATTTGATCTAAAGAAGTGATCTAGGGTTCAGTGGGTCACCAGACTGTCCCCAAAAGTCCCATAACCCCAGAGAGGGTGGGTGGGAAGTAAAGAGGTCTTCTCAATGTGAAATCTATTTATTTATTTAGGAAATATTATTTATTTGGCTGCTCTGGGTCCTCATTGCAGGATGTAGGTTGTTTTAGTTGGGTCATGTGGGATTCAGTTCCTAACCAGAGATCCAACATGGACCCCCAGCATGAGGAATGTGGAGTCTTAGCCATCGGTCCACCAGGAAGTCCCTGAAATCTAATTTAGATAGGTCTTTTCTGCCATCGATTTTTGATTAATGAGTTAACTGCTATGCCCATTTCCTCTTCTCAGAGAGTGTTTTCCTTTGACTCTTGACCTGAAAATGCATATGGATTTTTAAACAAGCTGCTTAGCCAGTTTCTGGGGGAGAGCTGTCTGTACTTTTGCAAGACTGCCTGACTGGTCCTGCTATCTGGGTGAGAAGTTGGAGCGGAAGGAGCCCAAGTTTTAACGAGTTGCTGTTTTGAGCACGTTTTCTTGTACAGAATGTGGCTTTTGAGTGCATTCTTTCTCTAGCACTTTCAGCACTGAGTATTTTTCCTGCCTCAGTCTGGAATTTTAAGGAAGGAGAAGGGATGACGTGGAGTCAAGGATGGGTAATTCGGGCACAACTGAAGCTTCAAAGCCATTGTTTCTTCTCTTATTGTCTCAACATCCTAGAGAATTCTGCATCTCCCCTACAGATATAAAGTGGTGGTTCAGAGACCCTATCTCCCCCTGCCTCTTGGATTAAGACTTGGACTGAATTTTGGTGCATCAGAAAGGAGCACTTTGCTGGCTGTGTTTGCTTTAAACATAGGGAGGACTTTCATCCATTACTCCTACACATGAACCAACCTCTCTGCTTTTAGAGGCCTGAATCAATAACTCATTTCTCAGCACCTGAGTATGAACATAACCCTACTTTTAACACAGGTGTCTGAGAATTAAATGGATGGAGTTGGGTATGGATGCTGCTTCCTGGTCATGTAAAAAATACAAATCTAATCATCTGATTTCCTTGCTTAAAGATTTCTGATGACTGCCACTGGCTACTGAATAAAGCATACTCTTCTTAAATAACATCCAGTACCTGCCCAGGAGAAACACATATATATGTGCACCAGAAGATATGTATATACTAACTTTGTTTATGAGCGTCTCAGACTGAAAACAGCCTGACTGTCCATCAACAGCTGAATGGACGAATACATTGTGGTATATTCACACAGAGTATGAAGACCCTTGGATATCATGCAAAGAGGTTGGACTTTGTTAATTTATTTTTTAAATAAATTTTTTATTTTGTTTTGGAGTGTGGCCGATTAATAGTGTTGTGCTAGTTTCAAGTGAACAGCAAAGGGACTCAGCCTTACATGTACGTGTATTCATACTCCCCAAATCCCCGCCCCCCCATTCAGGTGGCCACATAACACTGAACAGAGTTCCATGTGCTATACAGAGGGCCAAAGGGCCTGGACTTTAGTTGTTAGGTAATGGAACACCATTCAGAGGTGCTGAGCAGAGAACAGAGCTGTGAATGAAGAGGTTGCTATGATGCAGAGAAGATATTTGCACATATTGGGGTTTGGACAAAGGTTTTTCTTTTCAAAAGGTCTAGGTTTAAAACTATTTTTAATATGTAATCTAGAGTGATCCAATGTTATTTTGAAATAGTTTTTTCCTCACCACGAAGTGTTTTCATGTCAAGATTGCTTCCACATTAAAAAATTATACTTAATAAATTAAAGTACCCTCTAAATTTCACCCTGTTGAACTGCCTAGTTCTTGTGAAGAATTTCCTTGCTTAAGATATTGACTTCATTAAAAAATAAACTAGCAATGAATATAGTTATGCTTATTTTCAACTTTGGACTTTACAACAGAGGATTTTTTTCCCTCTTTGCACAGATTAGTTCTAGCTGAAGGAGTCATGAAGTTAGAATTAGGGACATTTTGGTTCTAAAAACAGAAATAATTCATGAAGAGGAAAAAGCCCGCTTCTTTCATTGATTTTGAAGTGCTTATTCAGTATCAAAGTCATCTGTCAGTATGATTCTTAAGCTCCTTATGTACGTTGGAACATTTACCTGGAAAACATTCTTTCTAAGCAGGTCAGTGATGCTGTGTGAATGAGAAAGACAAGAGAAAAGTCTAGATTTCTCTTATTATCAGGTTTTCTTTATTGGTCACATGTATAATCATATATTACATGCAAGAAAATCACAATATAGAGCAAAACATATGTATTCTGGCACAAGAGTAATACAATGCAAACATCTGCTTTTATACACAGTTATATCAAACAGTCAGATAAGAATACAGTAAAATGAATTTAGTGATACGCTCATTGGTTGATGTACGGATCAACATTTTGATTTGCATGTGAGACCATTGTGATTTGACAGTTCATTCTTTTGAAGCTTTGGTGGATCATCCTGTCTTGTTTGGAAATATTCATGAAACGATAGTTTAATCTTTTCTTCAAATGAAAATACTTGTTTATCAACAGTGAAAAAGACATTCTGATGGGACAAACAAAAAGCTAAAGGAAAACTACTAGATGATCAAAAGGAAAAGAATGCCATATATTTTTAAAATGTTCCTCTTTGTGTGTTACCATAACCAACAATACATTCTTTGTCTCTATTTCCCTGGCAGGGGCACGTAGGCACAGTACAGATACCTGGCAGTACTTCTGTCTTATTGTGGTGAAGACAGATGTGTGTATGTCTTGTGGGGAGGAGATCTGAAAAATAAATACAGGAAGCATGCTGTATTCATTGTTAAATCCAAGGATTTCATACTATGTTTCAAAAGACATGGTTAGATTTTCGTTTACTTGAGTACGAAATCTGTAAAACATGAACTGTTCTAGACTGTTTACGATACTGGTTGGCATCTCTGCTTGCTCTTTGAATAGTTAATACTGCAGGGAGGCTTAATCCATAGGCAGAGCAGCAGATCGGCTTCTTCTTTTCACCTCCAATACTTTCAAGGAAAATTATCAATTCTGCTCTTTTCTCAGACCCTGAATGGGAGCCACTTGAGTGAGATTGATGGATGGAATTTGACTTGAAGCTATAGAAATAGGAAGTAACAATTCTGCTGCCATTTCTATTGCTGGGGAGAAAAGCATCAACCATAGACAATCTCATTTAATGAAACAGATTCCCTTATAATATTTTTTTTTTCCACAGAAACATGATGGTCATCTTTATAAGCTAAGTGTTTTTTAGTTACCTGAATTTCCAACATAATTGAAAGCATGCAGTACATCTTCTCCTGTCTAATGGAAATTATCTTTAAAAAGCAAAAATGTGTCAATACTGCTACAAAAAATTTCTCAACAAGTGTCAGAGCAACTACTGTTTAGATTTACACTCTTTAAAAAGATCTTTTTCTATTTCTTTTTCTTTTAGAGCTCCACTCGCAAAATGGTTTCTTTTTTCCATAACAGAACAAAATTAAAACTTGTCATTTTGAGTTTTCAGAATTATGTCAGTAGTAGATGAAAAGTTCAGAAAATGTTTTACCAAGGGAAGGATGAGTTAGTAGAAACTGGCATTTCTTCTTTAACTCCCATTAAGTTAATGGGAACTTATATGGCAATATATATAGGTACGTTTATATCAATATATAGGTTTCCCCATTGACTCAGTGGTAAAGAATCCACCTGCAATGAAAGAGACATAAGAGATGCAGTTTTGATTCCTAAATCAGGAAGATCCTCTGGAGGAGGAAATGGCAGCCCACTCCAATATTCTTGCCTGGGAAATCCCATGGACAGAGGAGCCTGGTGGGCTACAGTCCATGGGGTTGCAAAGAGTTGTATACGATAGCACACATGTATATCAATATATATATTCCCTGTATATACTCAAATTTATAATGGGATATATAATGGAAATACATATTCATATATCTATATTCTTAATTTGTTTCTCATTAAATTAATGGGAATTTATATTCTGATATTCATAGACCAGAAATTTTATGTTGGGAGTATTAAATTATAAACAGTAGCTTTGAATTCTATGGATTCAGGATTTATGACCATTCAAACTTTTCACTGAAATTGATGGTCTGAATAGAGACCATGGCATCATTTAAAGTTCAAATTAAGATTTAAATAGAGAATGTGTAGTTGAAAGCATTTTCTAAATTCATTTTGAGTTTACAAATAATTTTTTTGATTCTGGAGTGTCAAATAAGAAGCTACATTTTTGATAAATTTAATTTTATTGATTGCTTTCTATTTTGATTACAATTATTCCTAACAGTCTGGAAGTCATATGTTTATCAGGCCATGAACTAAATAAATATGTTTGAGAATAGGCAGAGAACTATTTTTCAAAAATATGTAGATGCTCTTAACAGAAAGAAAATCCAATCTAAGAGTATGATTGATGTTTTAGTTTTTCCATTATGAATTTTCTCAAACAGAGGGCAAAGTCAAAATGATATTTGTTTGTGGGAGTGTCCAGCATTATATCATGTTGAGATGAAACTTAGATTTCAAATGTTATAAAGTACAGACACAGGCCAGACGATGCTCTTTTAACATGACAGAGTCAAACTGACTTAGGTTATAGATCCAACCAAACATTAATTTCCTATTATTTACAAAGATATCTGTATGCTATGCAAAAACAGAGCTAGAGGAAGTCCTTCTGGTTTTTCAGTTTATGTCAGAGATAGCATGGCTGTTACTAGGCATTTTTTCCCCTCTCCTGTCCCTTGGCCCTGCAGGAAGTGTAAGGCAACTTTTTTTTTCTCGTGGTGTCTTTAATTGCTCAGTTTTTCAGTTGTTTCTAAATGAGAAACCAGCCAGTTAGAAAGCAACTAGCAAGATTGCTTCAACGATCTTTAGATCAATAAGAAAAGTAACCAAGTTGGTCTCCCAATTTCCTACTGATTGGTATGTATTTGATTATGATCAGATTTAGTGTATTCCTGGACAAAGGATTTCATAATAAAAGTGAAAAAGGAGCCATGTAATCAGGATGAACATCCCCCCACCCTGGCTAGTAAATGGATTGAGTTTATTAAAACAAACAAAATCATTGGTCAGTTTTTCACATTAACCCGTTTTTTTCACTGTTGTTATTTTGCCCCAGTTCACGCAGAAGTTATATGTTTGGTTCGCAGACAAGCAAGGGGATCCATGTGCCAGGTTCTACTATTTGCAATATTGAGTTTATAAATCTTGAAAATAAAGTCATTTGAATCTAATTTATGTAGATGCAGTCACTCGCATGGAAAGTACCCGGCTGGTAGGAGGTCTATTGGTTTTCTCCATTCCCTTGAGAAATAAGGGCCATGAATTTCCATAAAGCAAATGAGTTTTGAATTAATGCAGCAGTGATCAGTACCAGCTTCCCACTGAGTCAGAGTGCCAGGTGAGCCTGGGAGCAGATGGGAACAAATTGTCTCAGCCAGAGAGAGTAGCAGGAAGACTTTGTTATTTTTCTGAATGGACCCCTGTGGAGGCTGGAGCAGAAATCAGGCGTCCCACTTGCAGAGATGCAGCTGGAGAATCAGCTGATGGGCTTCCTGTGCTAGACAGGATGTAGGAGATTGAATTCTGACCAGCTCTAAAATCCAAATGATGTAGGAGGAAGGGGCCGTTGTTTGGTGAAAGAATGTAGGTGGCCCCACCAGGGTGTTGAACTATCCACAAAGATATGCCTCAGTTTTCCACTTTATTCCAGTGATGCTAACCTCCTACACAGGTCATTACAAAGGGAAATCCATTCAGTAGGGAGAAGAGAGGCACATGAATTTGTGTGGTGACAAACATTCCAAAGAGACCTGAAAAATCTTGAACGGCAGCTACAAAAACCCACACATCATCTAGCCAACCAGCCAGCCAACAAAAACATCTCCAAGGGTCAACAAATGAGGAATAGGCATTCTGAAACACCTAGCTGACCCTTTTGTTTCAAAATCATGTTATAAATGGGAACTCTTCTCTTTTGGAAGTCTTGAGTTATCAGAAAGCTTAGACAGTAATATACACATGGTCAAGGCACCAGAGCAAAAGACACATGTTAGGTTTCCTGCACATGACTGTAGGGTGAAGAGCAAAAGTTTCCTGCACATGACTGTAGGGTGAAGAGCAAAAGTTTGATTCATGACTTAGCTTTGAATGACAGCAGATCATTTAAAAGTGTGATCGCCCAGCAATCCCACTGCTGGGCATACACACCAAGAAAACCAGAATTGAAAGAGACACGTGTACCCCAATGTTCATCGCAGCACTGTTTATAATAGCCAGGACATGGAAGCAACCCAGGTGTCCATCAGCAGATGAATGGATAAGAAAGCTGTGGTACGTATACACAATGCAGTATTACTCAGCCATTAAAAAGAATACATTTGAATCTGTTCTAATGAGGTGGATGAAACTGGAGCCTATTATACAGAGTGAAGTAAGCCAGAAAGAAAAACACCAATACAGTATACTAATGCATATATATGGAATTTAGAAAGATGGTAATGATAACCCTGTATGTGAGACAGCAAAAGAGACACAGATGTATAGAACTGTCTTTTGGACTCTGTGGGAGAGGATGAGGATGGGATAATTTGGGAGAATGGCATTGAAACATGTATAATGTTATATGTGAAATGAATCGCCAGTCCAGGTTTGACGCAGGATACAGGATGCTCGGGGCTGGTGCACTGGGATGACCCAGAGGGATGGTATAGGGAGGGAGGTGGGAGGGGGGTTCAGGATGGGGAACACGTGTACACCTGTGGCAGATTCATGTTGATGTATGGAAAAACCAATACAATATTGTAAAGTAATTAGCTTCCAATTAAAATAAATAAATTTATATTAAAAAAGAATAAAAATAAAAGTGTGATCATTGAGATGTACAGACAAGAGCCAAATTTAGTTACTGAGAAAACTATCCCCTTTTATGAGATGTACTTATATACTTGTAACCAAAGTGTCAAGAACGACTGTTGCAAAACCAAAACTGAAGAGGACACACCATCTGAAAAATATAAACATATTTATACGCTGCAATTCATGGGGTCGCAAAGAGTCAGACACAATTGAGCAACTGAACTGAACTGAACTGATACTTCCATTGAGTAATTGGAGGCTGCAAAATCACTACAGATGGTGACTGCAGCCATGAAATTAAAAGACGCTTACTCCTTGGAAGGAAAGTTATGACCAACCTAGATAGCATATTCAAAAGCAGAGACATTACTTTGCCAACAAGGGTTCGTCTAGTCAAGGCTATGGTTTTTCCTGTGGTCATATATGGATGTGAGAGTTGGACTGTGAAGAAGGCTGAGTGCCGAAGAATTGATGCTTTTGAACTGTGGTGTTGGAGAAGACTCTTGAGAGTCCCTTGGACTGCGAGGAGATCCAACCAGTCCATTCTGAAGGAGATCAGCCCTGGGATTTCTTTGGAAGGAATGATGCTAAAGCTGAAACTCCAGTACTTTGGCCACCTCATGAGAAGAGTTGACTCATTGGAAAAGACTCTGATGCTGGGAGGGATTGGGGTCAGGAGGAGAAGGGGACGACAGAGGATGAGATGGCTGGATGGCATCACTGACTCGATGGACGTGAGTCTCAGTGAGCTCCGGGAGTTGGTGGTGAACAGGGAGGCCTCGTGTGCTGCGATTCATGGGGTCGCAAAGAGTCGGACACGACTGAGCGACTGATCTGATCTGATTGATGCATACTGGGCAATTCTTACATTAACACAGGGCTGTTTGTGCTATTGCCACAAGTACAGAGTTTTTCCAGAAACACTACTTGCACTCAAATGTGGTTTTAATAGGTCTTGTTTCTGGTCTGATGGATCCCATAGACCCTTTGCAATTTTGAATAGATTGCTACCAGCTCTATAAAATATCTGAGTAGTTTTTACAGATAATCTCTTTGCATAAGGGTACTACCGTGGGAATTCCCTGGTGGTCCAGTGGCTAGAACACAGTGCTTTAACTCCTAAGGTCTTGGGTTTGATCTCTGGTTGGGGAACTAAGATCCTGCAGGCTGTGCAGCATGGCCAAAAGAAAAAAATGTATCATTTTTCTAGATTCCATATATATGCATTAATATATGATATTTGTTTTTCTTTTTCTGACTTACTTCACTTTGTATGACAGTCTCTAGGTCCATCCATATCTCTACAAGTGACCCAATTTCCTTCCTTTTTATAGCTGAGTAATATTCCATTGTGCATATGTACCACATCTTTTTTTTCTGCCATACATCTTGGATCAGCTATAGGTATAGATATGTCCCCTCCCTCGTGAACCTCCCACCAAGCTCTCACCCCAGCCCACCTCTGCTGCTGCTGCTGCTGCTAAGTCGCTTCAGTCGTGTCCAACTCTTTGCGACCCCATGGACTGCAGCCTACCAGGCTCCTCCGCCCATGGGATTTTCCAGGCAAGAGTACTGGAGTGGGGTGCCATAGCCCACCTCTAGGTTGTCACAAAGCACTGGTTTGGGCTCTCTGAGTGACACAACAAGTTCCCACTGGCTATCTATTTTACATATGGTAATATACATGTTTTCACGCTACTCTCTCCATCCATCCCACCCTCTCCTCCCCTCCACGTCCACAAGTATGTTTTCCATGTCTGTGTCTCCATCACTGCCCTGCAAAAAGGTTCATCAGTACCATCTTTCTAGATTCCATATATAGGCATTAATATATGATATTTGCTTTTCTCTTTCTGACTTACTTAATTCTGTATAATAAGCTCTAGGTTCATCTACCTCATTAGAACTGACTCACATGCATTGCATTCATTCCTTTTTAAAGCTAAGTAACACCCATGTATGGATCACATCTTCTTTATCTGAAAAAGAGGGGGTGTGTGTATACATATAGCTGATTCATTTTGCTGTACAGTAGAAAGTAAAGCATTTTAAAAAAAGAAAAAAAAGGATGGTAATGCCAACTACTTTCTCTGAGAGGCAGTGAAGTGTTATGCTAATTCATTCTAGTGATTAGGGTAAAAATGGATGAACTCTCTCCTTCCTGCTTTATCCCATATTGATTCTTCTTGATTCTTAACTATCTTATTACAAATAAATAATAAAGCTTTCCTATTGTCTCACACCTAGTAGTACATTTTAGGAATGTCTTAATCTACTGCTATAGAGTTTTACTTTGTCTTTAAGTATCTGAGACGCTCTTGGATATGAATGGAAAGAGACTTGCTAAGTTTCTGGAGTTTGGGAGAGAAGAAAGGAGATAATGCCTTGTACCACATAAGATTGTAAAAATATTTTTTCTAGGCTTGGGGTCTGGAATATGGCGGATCTTAGAACTCTAAGCATTAGCATCTAGATGACTTTTCCATAAAATGCAAGCCTGAATTTCTCTCAAAGTTCAGAAGAAACAGTAACTCTTCCAATTTCTCTTGAACTTTGTAAAGTTTAAGTGAAATCCCAAGTGCTGACTTTAATGGAGTTCTCATTTGCTGCAAGCTGATAGATAATGCAAAGTGAGTTGAAAAGTACCTTATCAGATTTCTATTAAATGTGTGATGGGGAAAACCCCATAAAATTTTTCTTTTCTCTGAGTATGTGCCCAGGGTCTAGACTCATCTTTACATAAGTCAAGAGATGCTTTTGAAGATCGATAGATTTAATTCAATGATTTCTGAACTCTTAAAATTCCTTTAAAATGCATATGTAGCTATCCAATGTTACTTGCAAAGTACCTTGTTGTCACAAAACTCATTTTCAATCCACCTGCAAGCCACTTTTTGTAATCTTAAAATTTTAGTGTTGATGGTTCTTATGTTTATAACCCAAGCACCCATGACACAATAATATGGGTTGAAGTAAGCTGAACTTGACTCCTTTCAGAATCACCATGGTGTTATATAATAAGAGCTTGGATGTCTGCCACACGCTGCAGCACACTAAACTTTGGGCATTTGGTTTTGCTTAATTTTGAACAGTAAGTAATGTATATACTTCCTAAAACTTTTAACATTTTGATCTCACTGGAAAACAATGACTGCAGGTTGAAATTATTTTTAATTAAATTCTATCAGCTCCTGGCTGAATGTCCCAAAGTTAAGCCTTTTAATTAACTTGTCACTTTAGGCCCAAGGTCCTAATGACTATGGTCTTAAATATAATCTGGATGCTGTGTTTCATGACTATGAATCCTAAAACATCTCACACCAGGGAAAAAACAGTTGTTCTGCATTGAGGAAGGTTCATGTTCTCACCCTTTCCCTAACCCAAGCAACACGGTTCATGAGAAAAGAATTATGTTGAGAACCTAGACAAGAATTTTGTTGCTTCCATAATGGCAATAAGGATTCTCCAAGACACTCCTTTCTTGCTGTTGAATATTCTATGAAGAGGATAGTGTTTTTAATTATGACCAGCCTCTGGAATTGCACAGAACAGGGGCATGTGTGACATGTAAAGAGGTCAAGATGCTGAGGCTCCCATGTCCCATTCTCAGTTTGCTCTGGTTGGAATGCTCTAAAGTTTGGAAAACCCCAAGGGATAGCATCAGCTTCTGCAGTATTCATGTCTGAAGCCAGAAGAGTCACTTGTGAACTATCTCATCTTGGTAATTACCAGTAGGCAGAGCATAAGTCTGTATAAATGGATCACCTCCAGTACATGAGAGATGCAGCACATATCTTATCATTTCCATGCATCTTGAATGAAACAGTCCAATGTTTATCAAGAAAGTTTTCTTTTAACTTTTGAACATATAAATATACTTGACTTAAGGACTTTGAATGCTTTGGGGGATCTTTGTGATAACTATGATCAGAGAGAATCTTTTCAGAGGTACTTTCTTTGTATCTTAGTTACATTTCCCTAATAGATTTTGAATCTGTGCTTCTGAATTTCAGCCTTTGCCTGGATCCTGAGACATAAAGTGTTGGCTATGATAATGCTGGAAATTGAAACTGTTAGCATCATTTTGGGGATGGGGATAATATTAAATAAACTAAGCATGCTTTTTCAATAATGAAATTTGCAAGTGAATGGATATCAGTTTTATTATTTAAGAGACCTGTCTTATTATTTAAGGAAATGAATATCTTCTTACTAACTCAAAGCTGTTTTTTTTAGATGAATTTATTTTAAAACTGCCAACTGTCTATTTCAATGTAGAGAAGTATTTCAAGTGGCCAAGTTAAGAGTCCCATTCTTCTGATGGCAGTTGGGATGCCATCCCATCACAATAAATTCTGCTTGAGATACTTCCTGCCTTCTCAAAAGAGGTTCCTCTCATGGGTTTTGTGCCAAGGGTGATTAGAGGTAATTTCCAACAAATTCAGCAAGTTACTCTAGCTCTTTTTTTTTTTATTTTTTTTATTTTTTACATGATAGTTTTCATGTATAATGTTCACTACACATAGGAAGCATTTGCTATGTGGTATGTCAAGTTTTTTATAAACATTATCTGACTTGATCCTGAACACAACTCAATAAGGGTACTACTATAGGCCCTACTTTTAAAGAGAAAGCTAAAGTCAAAAAGCTGAAATATATTACTTAAAGCCAAAAAATGTCGGTGTGTTTTCAGACATGGCTCTAGATGAACTAGAAGCCCAGACTTTTAGCCTCTCTACTAGACTCAGTAAAAATTTGACATCATCAGATTGTTAGGGTGGACCTAGAATATTACAGGAAAAGTTTAAAACAAAAGTGTGATCAAATCCCCTTCCAAGGACCCCATCCGTCCAGCAGAGAGATTGGCAGTACTAAGTACTGATGACTCACTTTTGCTCCAGCCGAGTCTCATCTGACTCTTCTTTCCTCTCCAGTGATAGGCAGGGAGAGAATGCAGGAGCAAAATAACAGTGAAGGCAGAGACCAAAGAGGAAAGACCACTACCTACTGATGATGAGAAATTCCACAGCAAGAAATCAGACAAAGACGCCAAACTTCTGCTTCACATCCACAGTCTGCATTACTAGAATGCCAAATAGGAAGACATTCCGTCCATAGGACAGAGTGAAATACAAGAATAAAAGAAGGAATAAAGCAGAACATTACATTTTCTTTATCTTCAAATTTTATAAGAAGCTGTAGCTCATCCATCTGGGTCTGGGCTGTTATTTCTCTATTTGCACAGGTAGTTCTAGCAAATATATGATAAAAAAGAGCAGATACATGCACGTGTGCAACTGATTCACTTTGCTGTATATCTGAAACTAACATTGTAAACCAACTATAACTCCAATAAATTTTTTCTAAAAAAAGGAACAGAAGAAGTGTTTCTTTTAAAATAAAAAAAATGGTTTTGAATGAAACATATAAAAACCCACTAACGTACTGTTTACTTTAGAGTGTCTTAACTAAGAGCTGGTCATTAGACAGAAATAATGAATACTGAGAAATAGTCATGAGCAGAGAGTAGTGTCCTGTCGTCTCTTGAGAAACTCCTGTTACTATGGCCCATTAACAAGAACTTTCCTCCCCAATACACCAATATTTCATTCTCCCTTACTGGTGGTGTTTCATTTGAATTATTACTTTTACTTGTGGAAGCTCTAGTAGTGTGTATATGTATATAATGTACATACAACAAACGCATTTATTCACCACTCTAAACTTTTCAAGGCCCCGATTTTAGTTATTTTGATCTGAAAATCTAAAAAATAAAAAATAATGCATATCCATACTGGGACATTATATTTGAGAAATGGAGATTATTGGAGGCAAACAGAAGACTTCATAGAAGGAAACACTAAAACACTCATCTTGCATCCTTTTTTTTTTTTTTTCTCATCCAACAGTTTCATGGGCGATATCCACATATGGCCATATAACTACAGCCAATAGGATCTGAGACAGTAAATTCATTTAGTCCAATCTGTGACAGCTGTCTTTCTGAAACATTGCCCTTAGGTAGCTGGTGCATATTTGTGCCTTGTTAGATTCCAGAATGAAGACAGATTGTAAGATTGAGACTATTGACAGCCATGGACTCAGGAATATTCTTACAAGGGAAGTTGGAACCCTGTTTTCTACCGTGTCTTCACAGAAAACTATGATGTATTTGATTCGTTTAATCAGTGCAGTCAATAGTTCAAAGTGGAGAGCTTTTTGGCATGGACCATCTAACTCGATTGTCTGTATAGATTAAATAAAATGTGTGGACTGCCAAATCTCTAACTGTATTTCATGCCAAAGAGAACCTGTCAAAAAGAAGAATTGTCTTAGAGAAGCTACTTAGAAGACTGACATTTTACAAAGGAAATCTTGACATTTAGCAAAGATCAAAAAGACCAACATATTGGTGATGACATTATAGAAACATAATCTTCAGGAAAATATTCTCGGGTCATTGTTAATATATCATGTCCAAGGAACTACACAGAAGTGAAAAGTAGATCACCCATTTTTCTCCACGGTCTTTTGAGTCTTTCAAGTTTGAGATTAAGCTTACTGGCTCCATATTTTCTTAAAGAGTTTAAACTTTTGAAAATCAACAAAAAACAGCTGTCATTTTGTTGTGTTGATTCAAAAGGTGTAAGTATTATGAGAAGAGTTTAAAAAAAAAGAGAGAGGAAGTATGATGTAAAGAGCCTTTAGTAAGAAGAAATTATGAGAAATAAAGAGTCCATTTTAGGGCTTGACTTCCTGTGGGGATAAAGCAATGAAATGAAGGTGGAAACTATATTTTAACTCCAAAGATAATTTTGAGGTTAACATTAGAGGGTAAAAATGGGACAATTAATTCTCTTACAGACATGGAAAGTCTTGGATGTTCACATAAGGTGCTTTGATCAGAGGTAGCATTTAAATTACATTATACGATGAATTGAACAAGTGATGGTTTTCCTTCGATGAGGCTGTAAATATTTGCTTGAAAACAGAATATTACATACAGTAGGGCCATCTTCCACGATGGCCTTAATGAACATACCACAGCAGGTTTCGGTCCCGTGGGGCGTCTTCCTTGCGATTATGTACACACAAACTCAGGATGGTTTAGTTCTTTCCTCCCTAATGCTTGATTTAGCTTGGATGTCCCTCTCGTGTGCAGAGTGGAGGGGCCAGAGAGGAAAGAATTTTGATGACTTCGGGCAGGAACAGGCACTTTCCCAGGAAACCAGAGCTTTCCACGCATTCTCACAGTGACCTGCTTCCATATAGATGGTGGCGTCTAAGCTCAGTGAGGGTCTGAATGGTATGAGACCCAGTTAGGGTAACGGAGTGGTTTCTGCTTCCAGATTTTCTAGCTGAAAGAAGAGAAAGTGCAAAGACAGTGAATATTTCAGGTTGGGTTGCAGTACACAGTTATTGGACATCTTCTGCGTCAGAAAATACATTGAGAATCTTCACGTATACTTTCATCTGCAACTCTCAGAGTTTTTCCTAAATATCAAGACATTATTTAATCTCTTGGGTCTTTGTGAATATGCTATTGCACCTGTATACACTGATGAATAAAAATTATACACTAATCATAAAAGAGATATGATATGATAGCTTCTTGAAAAAAAAAAGTTTAACCCAAACTGTTTCCCTCTGTCCTTGGTCCTCTTCCCTCCTTGTCTTCAAATTATTCATGATTTGATCAAAATTTCAAAAGAAAAGCAACACCTCTTTTTGTAGTACCTTTTACATTCTTTCTTTCTAGATGAAGAAATTTTATTTTTCACCAAAGTCACTAAATCAGTGGATTTTTTTTTTCCTGAAGCCACTGATATGCAGTTCAGAGATATTTTCCCCTCGCTACCCCCACCATAAACCTAGCATATCTGCTGAGCATTAACTGGACATTTGTTCACACACAAAAATGTGGCTTGATATTTTCTAGTAAGGGAGGAGGATCACAGATATGAAGTGAGTTTTACGATGAACAAATAGTTATTGCTGTCATACTTGTTACTTTCATTGAGAAAAAAAGGAGTTGTTTGTATAGTAAGTGGAAAGAGATGAGATTTTTTTTTTCCTTTAACTTTATTTTGGTAACTTCCACACTTCAGGAAAAGTACAAGAATTAGACTGGTATTAATACAAAGAACACTTGTGCACCTTTTACCCAGATTCACCTACTGTTAACATTGTACCCCATTTGCTTTACCACTTGCTTCCTCTTCTTTTTTTCCTCCTTCAACAGACACACAGACATACAGACACACACATACATAGACACACACACTTTGTCTTATTGAACCATTTGATGCTAAAATTTGATCCCTAAATATTTCACATTGCATCTCTTAGGAGTAAGGAACAGAGAGCTCACTATGGGATCTCTGTGGGAGAGGCAGAGTCTGCCATGACCCCTGGATGCTCCTGTTCGTGCTTGCTGATGGTAGGGCTTGACCAATCTCTGACCCAGAACCATTTCTGCAGTGGTAGCATAGGTGATTAAGTAGGTCAAGCCGACCACAGCGTTGATCACTGTGTGACTGCTTGCTCCTAAGAGGCTGGTTTATTGTTTATTACCAAAGGGACTGAGACATTAGCTCTGGTTCTCCAACTGGGACACAATCATTGTGTATACAGCCACATCTGGTCCCATTGCATCATCCTTCACAACAGCTAAAGTTTCTACTGTTCATTGTGCTATGACTACCTAAGTATTTTTATCTACTTTTGGCAGATAAAAGTATCTTGCTTGCTTGCTTGCTCTGTCATTTCCCCCTTTGGGGTCTTGTTACTTCCTGTCCTCTTCTAAGAGGCTGAGGTTCTTCCCCAACTGGTACAACAAGCAGTATGTCAAGATGAATGATGAGTTTTTGAAAGAGAAAAGACAAGGGCTCATGGAAGAGATGTGAGGATGTGAAGAAACTCCTCGGGAGCTGGTGGCAAATGTTCTGGCCCACGTGGTGAAGAGAGAGGGTGTGAACCCTCCACCCTGTTCTTTGTTGTTGTTGCTGTTTAGCCACTGAGTTGTGTCTGACTCTTTTGTGACCCCATGGACTGTAGCCCTCCAGGCTCCTCTGTCTATGGGATTTCCCAGGCAAGAATACTGGAGTGGGTTGCTATTCCTTTCTGCAGGAGGTTTTCCCGATGCAGAGATCGAACTCTAGTCTCCTGTAAGGGCAGGCAGATTCTGTACCACTGAACCACCAGAGCACTCTTCCCCATCTGTTGATAAGCAGGAGTTGAGTGGATGGACGGAGGCTGAGCCGTGAAGGGTGAACTCTAACCAGATGCCCAAGTGGTGCCATGGTTGCCGCTTGGTCTCCCGTGGGCTAGGGGGCTAGGAGAGCACTCTGAGCCCCACGAGGGAGGAAAGTCCAGCTACGTCCAGTCTAAAGTCACAAATAGAAACATCTAGAGGACAGTAAGTCCCTAATATTGAGCACCAACATATAGACCCTTAATGAGAGGGAAAGGAAGCAAGCTCAGGAGCATTTTGATCAACAGACTGAGCAACTTGTACACCCGTGGATGACAAAGGAGTGAGGAAAGCTATGCTCTTAGAGGGTGAATGAAGCACCTAGGCTGTCAAAACCTTGAATGGACTGTGACTCAAAAGTGGATTCTGGAGGCAGTAAAGAAAATATTCTTTGCACTATGACTCCCTATTATCATAAATGTAGCCCAGCACTTAATTGCACTGTCCAGCTATTGGAGACAGAATATGTGCCTTATCTATGCATGCATATTGTCGTCTGCAAGTTAATCCGATAACCTGTCAAATTTTGCTGAAGACCTAAGCAGCAGGTGACACCCTGGGGCTTTTCTGAACCACAGATTTCTGTAAAAGGAGGCAGCCTCCGTGAGGAGTGTCCCTTGGAACCTTCCTGGGACCATCATTATCCACTTCAGCTGGGGAAGGAACAGCTCAGGCTTTGGAGCTACTGGGAGGTGAAAATGATTAATGCTTTCTTTGTTTCCGAATTCCAGGCTGCAGCCTGGCAGAGCAATCACGTGGTCCACTGGTCGGGGAGCAGCTCTGAGAGCAAAACTGACCTCCTGCAGGGTTTATCACCCCAGTCTGTGTGCTATGAGATCAGAGGAACTCATGTGGGTTTGGCTGGTCTTGAGTTACTCTACGATGCCTAATGTTATTAAAGGCAGCTCTTAAATGTGAAAATCTTGTACATGTACAAACACACACAGACAGATGCAGCCATAGACTCATAACTAGCTGACCTGCTTAGTTGCTAAGATATCTCTCTTGAAAGCTTGCAACTCCCTGACATTTTCTAAGACCAGGCTTTTTTCCTAACTGTAATAACAGTTGCTGTTATAAATTCAGTAAATTTAACATTTGATATAGATATAATATTTTAATCTACCACCAGCTTTCCATTTTTAAAAAGAACTTCTTAAACTGTTAAGTTCTCCAGAAAGTCAACCAGCAAATACCCTTGAGCTATTTTTTAGCCTACTTTGAAAAATAAAGTTTCCAAAAGCTTTTAGGTTCAAACTGAAGCTTATTTGAGGCACTTTTAATCTCTAGTGATACAAAGATTGGTACGTGCTTCCTATCCCTGGAAGCAATTTAAGAGCCTGCCTTTTCCCATTTTATTAATCTCTGGGAGGAAATAGAGGTCCTGAGTGGTGAAGTGACGGGCCCAAGAGTATTGGTGGAGGAAAGCCCCTTTAATGTTTTTATCTTTACTCTTTGTAGCGCTCTCTTCCACTTTTATTTTCTCCTTCCCACCCTTGATGCCACCCAAAGTTGCAGTTGAAGCCAGTACAAGGCTTGGGGTATTTCTGAAGCTGATCAATGTTTTAGTCAGTCATAGACTTCAAAATCCCATTCATTACAGAATCCATAAAAACAGAGCCACCCACCCACAAGAAAACTTTGGGAGTAGATGACTCGTTGGCAAAGATTTCCATTTATGTAAGCAGTAGAGAACTCACCCTCTCTTCCATGTTTCATTGCTAGAATCAGACACTTTGGAATGTAGAGTGTAACAAGGGGTCATACTTTAGTAAGGGGGAATTCAAGGAGAGGTGGAATAATCTGATATTTCAAAGGTTGCTGTTTAACTGCTAAGTCATGTCTGACTCTTCAAGACCCCTTGGACTGTAACCCAACAGGTTCTTCTGTCCATGGGTTTTCATAGGCAAGTATAGTGGAATGCGTTGCCATTTCCTTCTCCAGGGGATCTTCCTGACCCGGGATCAAACCCATATCTCTTGCATTGGCAGGCTGATTCTTTACCACTGAGCCAGTAATCTGGATTCAAATATGCCATATGCTTCTTTCTGCTTTTAATATGAATTTTTGTTCAATATAATAAATTCTTTTACAAAAGGAAGCTTTGGTGGTTACCTTTTTTGTTGTTCACTAGGAGTAGCTAGTCCCAGGAGCCTGAATGGGGGTAATTAATCAAGACTAGAAATGAGCCTGATTCATTGGCTAGCAAAAGAAGGTAGGGAAGTCCTGTTTGAGAAGAGGTTCCCTAGGCAGCCAGTAGCACGAGCTGCCAAACCCACACAGCTGGCACCAGAACCCAAGTTTTTTATTTCTGATCTTGTATTGTTTCACAAGAAGGACTGTAATTATTCAACCTTTGGTATGGTTTTCACAGTTAAATATAGATCACTCTTAAAAGAAACCTATTTCCTAGAGGGACCTTGTTGCATAGCATGGGGAGCTCTGCTAAATTCTCTGTGAAGACCTAGATGGGTGGAGTGGGATCGGGGTGGGAGGGAGGTCCAAGGAGGGGATATATGCGTAGGTATAGCTGATTCTGTTCAATGGTCAGCAGGAACTAATACAACATTGAAAAGCAATTATACTTCAATAAAAAGAAACACATTTTCCTCTAAGATGTTTCATTCAAAACAAAAGAAGCTGTCAGTTATAAGGCTTCTTACTAGCAACGTGTAGTTTAAAACACTGAAAACATATCCCAAAGCTATGTAGATTTTTTCCCGCTTTAGGATGGTAACCAGAAAGTGACAAACTTCAAAATGAAACAAAACAAAAGTGAAAACCCAAACAAAATACAATCTGTTCTATTTTCAGAGATATAAAGTTTCATTATTTTTATTTTTCATTGTTTGTATTTAGACCATACGTATTGAATGAGAGAGAATAAGAGATCTATAATCAATTTTAGAATCCTGGTTAATGCCTAGAATTATGAGACCTTGTCATTCATTCTAGTAAAACGTTGAATTTGAAACAGATTTGTGCCTAACTGGAACTAATGCTCTATGGTGGGCTTTTTGAAGTGCTTAGACAAACCATTCTGTGATTTGTTAAAGAGAAAAACAAGTATCATATATTAATGAATATATGTGGAATCTAGAATCATGGTACAGATGAACCTATTTGCTGGGCAACAATAGAGATGCAGACATAGAAAATAGAGATGTGGACACAGGGAAGAAAGGGGAGGGTGGGATGAATTGGGAGTTTAGGATTGAGATATATACACTACTGTGTGTAAAATAGAGAGCTACACGCTAGCAAAGTCGTGCTCAAAATTCACCAAGCCAGCCTTCAACAGTGCGTGAACCATGAACTTCCAGATGTTCAAGCTGGGTTTAGAAAATGCAGAGGAACCAGAGATCAAATGGCCAACATCCACTGGATCATTGAAAACGCAAGAGAGTTTCAGAAAAACATCTACTTCTGCTTTATTGACTATGCCAAAGCCTTTGACTGTGTGGATCACAACAAACTGGAAAATTCTCAAAGAGATGAGAATACCAGACCACCTGACCTGCCTCTTGAGAAATCTGTATGCAGGTCAAGAAGCAACAGTTAGAACTGGACAAGGAACTACAGATTGGTTCCAAATTGGGAAAGGAGTATGTCAAGGCTATAGATTGTCACCCTGCTTATTTAACTTATATGCAGAGTACCTCATGAGAAATGCTGAGCTGGAAGAAGCACAAGCTGGAATCAAGATTGCCAGGAGAAATATTAATAATTGTAGATGTGCAGATGAAACCACCCTTATGGGAGAAAGTGAAGAACTGAAGAGCCTCTTGATGAAAGTGAAAGAAGAGAGTGAAAAAGTTGGCTTAAAACTCAATATTTGGAAAACTAAGATCATGGCATCTGGTCCCGTCATTTCATGGCAAATAGATGGGGAAACAATGGAAACAGTGACAGACTTTACTTTTTTGGGCTCCAAAATCATTGTAGATGGTGACTGCAGCCAAGAAATTAAAAGACACTTGGGAGGAAAGTTATGACCAACCCAGATAGCATATTAAAAAGCAGAGACATTACTTTGCCAGCAAAGGTCTGTCTAATCAAAACTATGGTTTTTCAGTAGTCACATATGGATGTGAGGACTGGACTATAAAGAAAGCTGAGCACTGAAGAATTGGTGCTTTTGAACTGTGGTGTTGGAGAAGACTCTTGAGAGTCCCTTGGACTGCAAGGAGATCCAACTAGTCCATCCTAAAGGAAACTAGTCCTGATTATTCATTGGAAGGACTGATGCTGAAGCTGAAACTCCAATACTTTGGTCACCTAATGCGAAGAACTGACTCATTTGAAAAGACCCTGATGCTGGGAAATATTGAAGGCGGGAGGAGAAGGGGATGACAGAGGATGAGATGGTTGGATGGCATTACCAACTCGATGCATGTGATTTTGAGTAAACTCTGGGAGTTGGTGATGGACAGGGAAGCCTGGTGTGCTGCAGTCCATGGGGTCGCAAAGAGTCGGCTACGACTGAGCAACTGAACTGAACTGAACTGAACTGAGTGGGAATCTGCTGTGTAGCACAGGGCACTCAGCTCAGTGATCTGTGACAACCTAGATGGGTGGGATGAGGAGTGGGTGGGAGGGAGGTCCAACAGGGAAGGGATCTGTGTATATGTCTAACTAATTCATTTTGTTGTACAGCAGAAATTAACATAATATTGTAATGCAATTATGTCTGTGTTAGTCTCTGTCATGTCCAACTCTTTGAGACTCCATGGACTGTAGTCCACCAGGCTTCTCTTGTCCATGGGATTCTCCAGGCAAGAATACTGGAGTGGATTGTCATTCCCTTCTCCAGAGGATCTTCCTGACCCAGGGGTTGAACCCTGGTCCCCTGCATTGCATGCAGATTCTTTACCATTTGAACTACAGGGAAGTCCCAGAAATTAAGTACCCCATGGACTCTACAGTCCATGAATTCTCCAGGCCAGAATACTGGAGTGGGTAGCCTTTCCCTTCTCCAGGGGATCTTCCCAATCCAGGGATTGAACTCAGGTCTCCCGCATTGTAGGCATATTCTTTACCAGCTGAGGTACTAGGGAAGCCCAAGAATACTAGAGTGGGTAGCCTATCCCTTCTCCAGCAGATCTTCCTCACTCAGGAATTGAACCAGGGTCTCCTGCATTGCAGGAGGATTCTGTACCAGCTGAGCTACCAGAGAAGCTCAATTAAAAACAAAAACAAAAAAAACAGACTGTGTTCAGATAAGTTTGAACAGTTTAGCTTAAAAACAAGACGTGAGTACATATACAGAACTAAATGCAACACATATACATACATACACATAAATATACAATAGGGCTTTTCAGAGCCTTTAAAGTGCTAATCCACAGTATCAGTCCCCAGGACCTAAATAAGATATGCAACATTTCTGAATATTCACCTAAAACCTATTTTTTCATGGACTACATATTAGCATTTCACCGTAGTAGTGTTCTGTAAGAACTCAGTGGAACTTGTAAAAACTAAAAAACTTATGAAAGAATCATTTGTTCTGATTCCCTAAATATCAAATCTTAACACTTGAATTTTTGTAGCATCCCATTTTATGGATGCAAAATGTGATGTTTGGACTTTTAAGACTGCCAGTGGCAAGGGAATCCTTGTGTCTCTAGGTTTAGAAAATTAGAGATTCCCATTCAGTTCAGTTCAGTCATTCAGTTGTGTCCGACTCTGCAACCCCATGCACTGCAGCACGCCAGGCCTCCCTGTCCATCACCAACTTCCGGAGTTTACTCAAACTCATGTCTATTGAGTCAGTGATGCCATCCAACCATCTCATCCTCTGTCGTTCCCTTCTCCTCCTGCCTTCAATCTTCCATCAGGGTCTTTTCAAATGAGTCAAATGAGATCCCCATTACTGAGTTTCTAATTCCCTATGCTAGTCATTAAACATCATTTGACTGCTTATTCTTACACACAGATACAAAAATACACTATGAGTACATCTAAACAAACCTATATAAAGGTCTTATGGCATTCAAACTGTCAGTATATAAATGCTATAATCTAGTTCTCAAAGCCACCACTGAGTGACGGGGAAAACAGACTGGGAGGAGAGTAGGGTAGGTCTATAATGTCAAATTTAACTGGATTCATTCCTCAGCCACTACTTTTTACCTATGACCTTGGGCGTGTTAATTCCTTAAACATTGATTTCCTCAACTGTAGAGATAATCCATACCTTATATGATTAAATAAGATACTCTGGATACAAACTGGTTAATAAATGTTATTTCTAACAGTCTTATTTTAGATAAGCCTAAATTTATCCAAATGCAAATATTGTAACTCTGTTTTCTTCTTTTCTTTTTTTAGCCATTTTTAACTGAAGTATAGTTAATTTACAATTTTGTGTTAGTTTCAAGTGTACAGCAAAGTGTTTCAGTTATACATGTACATACGCATATTTCTTTTCCAGATTCTTTTCCATTATAGCTTATTACAGGATATTGAATATGGTTCCCTGTGCTGTACAATAGATCTTGTTATTTATCTACTTTATATATAGTAGTGGGTATATGTTACTCCCAAACTCCTAATTTGTCTCCTGCCTCCTGTTATCCCCTTTGATAACCATACATTTGTTTTCTCTGTCTGTGAGTCTGTTCCAGTTTTGTAAATATATTCCCTTGTGGCTCAGCTGGTAAAGAATCTGCCTGCAATGCCGGAAACCTGGGTTCGATCCCTGGGTTGGGAAGATCCCCTAGAGAAGGGAAAGGCTACCCACTCAATTTTCTGGCCTGAAGAATTCTATGGACTGTATAGTCCATGGGGTCGCAAAGAGCTGGACACAACTGAGCGACTTTCACTTTCATTTGTATCATTTTTATGTAAGTGATATATATGCTATTTGTCTTTCTCTTACTGACTTATTTCACTTAGTATGATCATCTCTGGGTCCATCCATGTTGTTGCAAATGGTGTTAATTTAATTTTTTTTGTGGCTGAGTGATATTCCACTGTATGTATGTGTGTGTATATATATATATATATACACACACACACACACCACATCTTTATCCATTCATCTCTTAATGTACATTTAGATTACTTGCATGTTTTATGTTACTATAAATAGTGCTGCAATAAACATTGGAGTGCCGTGTATATTTTGAATTAGAGTTTTGTCTGAATATGTGCCCAGGAGTGGGATTGCAGGCTTGTATGATAACTCTACTTTTAGTTTTTTAAAGGAAACTCATACTATTCTCCATAGTAGCTGTACCAATTTACATTCTCACCAACAGTGTAGGAGGAGGGTTCCTTTTTCTCCATGCCTTCCCCAGCATTTATTGTTTGCAGACTTTGATGATCATTCTGATTTATGTGAAATGATACCTCATTGTAGTTTTACTTTGCAGTTTTCTAATAATTAGTGATGTTGAGCATCTTTCCATGTGCCTGTTGGCCATCCATATATCTTCTTTGGAGAAATGTCTATTCAGGTCAGTTATTACTAGTAGCCAAATATTTTGTGGGAATAAACATATTTCCAAGTAAACAATATTTTCTTTTCCCAGACTGTAGTCAATTTAAAGAAACATAATTATTTTTTCTGCTACTTATGAATGGTGGGATTCATTTTCAACTTAGATATCCTTTAGTACTACACATGCATAGAGGCACACCTACATCATGCACATGCATGCTCTCTCTCTCACTCACACACTCATAACTGGGACTGTTTTCCTTTTAAGTCAAAGAATTGCAAGCATAGCCACTTTGACCCCATTCATAAAATATGTATTAATGTAGTCAAGCATGGTAATTTTGTGAGCTATTCTCATTTTGGGTCTTTTGTCATGGAATTAAAATACTTTTCCATCTTAAATTGGCTCTCCAGAGATGTCTTGTAAAAAACATTGAGAGCCAACTTTTAAGAATGATGTAGTTGATTTGACAAACTAGGCTTCCGCTTTTAGTTTAGCTAGGGATAATATAGTTTGTATTAATATAATATATATAATTAATATATATTATATTATTATAATTAATATATGATTGATTATAATTATATAATTAATATATAATTATTAATTATATAATTAATACAAATGCAAAGTATGTCATTTCTTGACTTACTACTTTGATTAAAATGTCAAGAAACTGCTTTAAAAATAGTAACCAAAGGGTTTAGGAATGGGCTTGCCATATCGATGAGGAGTTGGCAGGAGGTAATGGCACCCCACTCCAGTACTCTTGCCTGGAAAATCCCATGGATGGAGGAGCCTGGTAGGCTGCAGTCCACGGGGTCGCTAAGAGTCAGACACGACTGAGAGACTTCACTTTCACTTTTCACTTTCATGCATCGGAGAAGGAAATGGCAACCCACTCCAGTGTTCTTGCCTGGAGAATCCCAGGGATGGGGGAGCCTGTTGGGCTGCCGTCTATGGGGTCACACAGAGTTGGACATGACTGAAGCGACTTAGCAGCAGCAGCAGCAGCATAACATTAGCTTTATCACTGTTGTCTTACTTTCTCCTATAAGACTCACTGATTGATAAGGCTTTATCAAAGGTTATCTATATCATTTTACTAAACACAAGATTCATTTGGTGAAGAACATTGGGCCAGTCATCTTGACTGAATGGGCTACTCAAGTTAGACACACCAGTAACTGTGATAATATTTGGATGAAGTCATATTTTAATTCGGAGTTTTCAGTTTAGTGCTTTATTCAACATTCAGATTTGTGGACCCTACCCTGACTCAGTGAACCAGTCTTTCTTAGAGTTACTCCAAAATTATTCTGGAGCTCATAGTAAAGCTTGAAATCTTCTGCTTGAGGCCACACCCTAATATTTGAATGCACAATGGTGTTTTGTGGGATAACAGAGGAAAGTTTTGGATTTGTATTAGAATTCTATCTAAAAAGAAGTGATACAAACAGACTTATTTACAAAACAGGAAAAGCCTTTCAGAGAATGAATTTATGGTTGCTGAGGGGAAGGTTGAAGGGAAGGGATGGTTAGGGAGTTTGGGATAGACATATACACACTGCTCTATTTAAAATAGATAACCAACAAGGACCTACTGTATAAAACAGGGAACTCTTCTCATTGTTGTGCAGCAGGCTGGATGGGAGGGGAGTTTGGGGGATAATGGTAAATGTATATGTATGGCTGAATCCCTTTGGTATCCATCTGAAACTATTACAGCATTGTTAATACTCCAGTACAAAATAAAAAGTTAAGAAAATATTAGAATTCTACATGTCTGTCTGAGTTTTACCTCTTACTGATGATTTGATATTGTATAATTATTAACCTCCCTGAACATTTATTTTTTTCATGTTTACCCATTAGGGTTATTATTAGAAGCTGATATGATAAAAGTCCTTTTTAATCAGCATGCTATTATATAAGATACCATTATTATTAATATTATAGCTATAGCTAATACAGACTCTGAATACTAATAACAATCCAGTAGATATAATAGAATTCTCTTTTCCAATATAATGTTATGCATTAAAAATCAATCTTTTGTCAAAACAAAAATGCATTTGAGAATATGATTAGGGTGGAAACCACACAGGAAGGCAGGTCAGTAGTGGCCGACATCTCAGGTCTGAGCTGGACCTGGACTGATTTGAGCAAACGATGGAAGTGTTTTGAAGCCAAGTAGAATCCAATGAGGACAACAAAAGGGTGGTACACATACAAAGAAATTAAACTGCACTGACAGCAAATGGAAAATGAATACCTTTACCTAAGTCTACCTAACAAAGATCTAGAAGACTTAAAGACAACAAGTTGAACACAAATCACGCATTATCCTGGAGCAGTAGGCTGGACCCTGGAATGCACAAAAGAATATGAACCTATCTTTTTTTTTTTCCCCCACAATGAGCCAGGACATGACCTCTTTAGGGCACTGAGTCTCGTTCTTGATTTCCTCATCACTAGCATTTATTTAAAATTAGAAGACAAGCACAAATGTAAGAAAATTTTTGAAAGATGTAACTGGATTAGAGGACTAGAGACTGGAGAGAAAAAATGAAGAATCCCTCCTGTGAATATTTTCCTCTTATTGAAGGGTAAGTATGAAATAAGTCAGGGTGTCACACGATCCTTTAGCTTGTCAATCAGTTCCAAGAAAAGGATCATTCTGGCCCCTTCCATATCTCCTGAAATACCAAGAGCCCTCCGAGGTCATTCATGTATTCAGATACTTGGAGGTACATGGAAGACTGAGGCAGATGTGGTTTGTCCTCCAGGAAGCTGTGACTTGCCTGCCCCAGGCAGCATGTGCTACTGTAGATGGTGATCACATGTGGCCACAGTGACTTCCCTCCCTAAATCCACATCCCTTTGCAATGCAACTGCAGCTCCAGACATCTATAGGTGGAGTCTGTTTTTCCATCCTTTGAGTCTGGAACCTGTGATCACCTGATCACCATGGGAACACGCCTGGGCTAACATGAATGACAGAAGATGCGGATCCATGAAGAGCCAGCCATTCTTACTATGGCCACTAGATCAGCTGGCTGACAGCCCAGCTGAGACTGGGGAGAACTGCCTATCTTAGCTCAGCCCAAATCACTGATAAATAGAATTGTAAACTAAGTAAATGGCTTCTGTCAGCCAATAAATTTTGGAATGATTTGTTATGCAGCTAGAACTGACCAAGTAGCCCTTACCTATCTATATGACTCAAAGTTTATTCTGGGCACAAAACTTTCTTATAAGGTTTATTGAGTTACCTTGATAACTGCCACCTCTCCACTTGACTTTGCGTTGTATGGACATGGTCTCAGTATACAGTTGTCAGAGTACAGACACCCTGGGAAGGTTTGATATTGGATCTCTGATCTGCAGAATATGAAGTTGACTAATGTGCTTGAGATGTGACATAGATAGAATAACACATTTCTTGGAGAAAATACAAAGACAAAGTCAGGACATAAATATCTACAATGGTATACATTTAAAACAAGCAGTTAAAAAGTTAATATGAATCCAATTAGCTCTGTCTCATAACATGATGGCTCATGAGTTAAAAGAAAAAAGAAAGAACAAAACCTGCCTATCAGATACTGAATTTATAAACTAATCAACTATGTCCTATATATTCTGTGTGCTCAATTGCTCAGTTGTGGCTGATTCTTTGTGGCCTCATGGACTGTAGCCTCTCAGGCTCCTCTGTCCATGGGATTTTCCAGGCAATAGTGGAGTGGATTGCCATTTCCTCCTCCAGGGGATCTTTCCGACCAAGGAATCAAACCCATGTTTCGTGTGTCTCCTTCATTGGCAGGCAGATTCTGTACCACTAACCCCACACAGACAGCCATAAAGTCTCCAATTTTTTCCTGAAATAATTTTACCGTTTTGATATATTATTGATGTGATCATCAAAGGCTTGTATATTGTTCTAGGTGTATGTGTGTAACTGCCTTGATTCTAATGATGACACACCAATGGAGAGATCTTTGATTTATCTTAATTTTCAGATATGTCAGTATGTCTTTTCCTCTTTCCCCAGCAGCAGCTCTTCTCTGTCAAACTCTCCCAGCTGGGCATTTTGGGAAAGCAGCCAGCTCTAGGGCTAATGTGTTTCTGCTGTTATCTGACACTGATGCTGCTTCATAGAGGCAGCAATGAAGATAAGCCCTAATTGGATGTATTTTTAAGACAAACCTTTTAGTTACTCAGAACAGAGCTCCCCTAATTAGCTTCCTTTCTCCTCTGTCTGGCTGTGCAAGGACCACACGGATGTGGAAACGCAGGATTTGGAGGGGACTCAAGGGCAGTGGCAGGACAGCTGGAGGGCATTCATGGTGAACTCAGGAAACACACTCCAGCAGACAGGCTGGGAGCTGTCTTGCCAGGAGAGCAAGGCAAGTGAAGGACGCTGAGAGGATCAAATGTGACACGAAGCTCCGGCAATATCCAGGGTATGAGACCAATATCCACACTCCAAAGGAGAGAGAAGGTATGAGCTGGTGCTTAAGGAGAAAGAACTAATCCTTTGTAATGGCCATCGTCTTGTTCCAATGGAACTATATTTCTCCAATATATTTGAACCATAGTTTAGGACTGAGATATTTGAAAATATTTGAACCATAGTTTAGGACTGAGAGTTTGAAGTTGCATTCTTTAATGTATTATCCTCGCCTTAGAGAAAAATCTATTTAAATGCCTACCCACTTTAAGTTATTCACAAGATTTCCATAGCCACTGAGAAGGGGCTATGCTTAGCAAAAGGAACAGGCTTAGAGGTCTTGATGATGAATGAAAAAAAAAAAAAAGAAAGGAGCAGAGTAGGAAAACATTTCTTTCTGGCTTTCCTTTCGGAAATGGAATTAGAAATGAGACATAATAAGTTAATCACTTCCCTTTGGTTGGAAGTAGGTCTGCCATCATTACCTCATGCTCCCTAGGGCTTGCCAGTTCCTGGGTTCATGTGAGCATGATTTAATATTGAGGGTATGAGGATTAATGCCCCTGTGACAGATCCATCTGGGCCATATTGCATTAGTCCTGCAGTCAATTAGAAGGGTGAGCCTGGGTTGGGGTCGGTTCGGTGGCGGTAGTGGGAGAAGAGAAAGCAGAGATGAAGCAGCTGCATCTTAAGGAAGTCAGGCTCTCCTTCTGGCCCCTTGATTTGGCTTCCAGGTGATTGTCATGGAGCCATCTGTTCCCATGGTTGCTCCCTGATCCTAGAAACTTTATCTAAGCTTCTGACATGAGGATTTACTTTCACAGGGAGTTTGCATTTGAGCTCTGTTTTATAAAATTACATAAGCCATGATTTGGGGGATGCCGGCACCATTATTTGGAAATTTACTTGCTTACATTGGTAAGTAAGTGACTGATTTACTTAACAGGTTGGAGGCCAAATTTTCAAAATCAGAGGCTGAACAGGCAACAGTAGCCTAGGGACAGATGTTTTTCTCTTTTCTTTTTTTTTGATTTCTTGAGTGATTATACTGCTGTGTGTAAATCTGGCCTCTTCCATGCAGGCTCCCGTCTGTACTCTTTTATGTGTAGGGATACATCTTCCAGGAAATAGTCTCTCTTTATCATATTAACCTCAAGGGGCATGTTGACTGGGCTTCCCAGGTGGGTTGGCGGTAAAGAATCCACCTGCCAATGCAGGAGACGCGGGTTTGATCCCTAGGTCAGAGGGATCCCCTGGAAGAGGAAATGGAAAACCCACTCCAAATTCTTGCCTGGGAAATCCCAGGGACAGAGGAACTTGGTGGGCTACAGTCAGTTATAAAACTAATTTAGTTTATAACTACTGTTTTATATTAGTTTATAACTAATTTTTATACTAATATAACTAATACTGTTATAAAACTAACTTAGTTCTATGAAGTAATAGGTTTGAGTTCAGGTATGAAAATTTACAAGTTAATGACTTCACAAAGTAAAGGTGTCCATTTGACTTTCTTTCTCCTTTTCTGTGACCCTGGGAACATGGTCCCCCATAACCACAGTGGGCAAAATGCTGATGCTTTCTTTGCAACCACAGAACCAGAGCAGGACTGGCTTTAGAGAAGTGACAGGGACTTCACTTGGGGATAGAGGTAGATGCCACGGAAGCACTGTGGCAGAGCTAGTGGTCACTTAATTCTATACCCCTGCTAAATTTCCCAGCCTCCTTTGCCCTTGGTTAGGGCTTTATGACCAGTTTGGTCCAAAGGACTGTAGTTGAAAGTCAAATGTGTTATGTCAAAGTTAAGGCAGTTAAGAGTCTGTGCGCCTTTCCCTGTCTCTCTCTCTCTATTCATCCCCACGCTGATCTTTGTCGTCGTCATGTTAGTTACTTCAGTCATGTCTGACTCTCTATGACCCCATGGACTATAGCCCGCCAGACTCTCCTTTCTGGATTTTATAGGCAAGCATACTGGAGTGGTTGCCATTTCTTTCTCCAGGGGATCTTTCCAACCCAGGGATCAAACCCGGGTCTCCTGCATTGCAGACAGACTCTTTACTATCTGAGCCACCAGGGAAGCCCACCAATTATAAAGGCCATCTATTCCTGGTGGAATATCCATGAGCTGAAGGAAGGCAGTGTGTCCTCCGCTGGGCTTTGTATTCTAGTGAACAAGCAATAAAACCATTATATTAAGCTAAAAAAGAAGTGACAGGGATGTTGGAATGATATGCACGAAACACCTAATATTAGGGGAAACAGAATTCTAGATTAGGATCTCTTCTTCAATGTGCTGAAGTCATTAATCTTGCGTAGACGAAAAGGCTGCGGCAACACAGACTTCTAGAAGATTTATGGATTTCTAATTGGAATGTCTCTATATCTATATGATTATGTGCAAAATACATAGAGCTTGGTTTATATAATGAAGTGTCCCTCGGTCACAGTGATCATAATTTCCTCCTTTCCTCCCTCCTTCCTTGTACTGAGCTCAACCCCTGAGTTATTGGTCCACTTCTAATAGATTCTAATGCTGGACTTTAAAAAGCTCTGTAAGTTTTATGTCATCCCCGGTAGGTACACCCAGTCCTAAAAGCTGCATACCTGATGGTTAGTCCTATCCACCGTATTGGCTGTGGAGGGGTGGTCTCTGGTGTTCTGACGAATTCGAGTGGAGTTTTGCTGCTCAATGGTGGAGGAAGTTGGGATACAGAACTCTCTGAAGCATCGTTTGAAGTTTTCATCCAGAAATGCATAAAGGACGGGGTTCAGGCAACTGTTGGTATAACCTAGAGCAATGCAGAAGTGCCAGGAAACGGTCTGGAAAGTAGTTTCCGGGATTGTGATCAAGGCTTTAATGATGACGTAGATGTGAATGGGCGTCCAGCAGACAATGAACACAGCCACAACCACCAGCACCATCCTGGTGATTCTTCGCAGGTTCCTGTCCTTTTCTTTGGAGCCAGAGAGCATGCGGACACTCTTGAGGCGTAAGATCATCAGCCCATAACACACTGTAATGATGAGGATAGGCATGATGAAGGCAAAGATGAAAACACAGATTTTCAGCAGGTTTTCCCAGTACCACGTTGGGTGAGAGAATGTTAGTGTACAATCTATGGAACCTAGAGAAAAAGAATTATAAGGAGGAATTAGCAGGAACATTTAATGCTATCATCAGGTGTTAATATTGCCATTTTGCTTTCTAATTTATAGCCTTGACCCGAGTTAACTTATGGCTCTTGCTACACAAATCCTGGAAGGAAGATTTAAAGAATTCATGGAAAAAAACTCAGATCTCTCTTGATTTTTCCAAATATGTCATTTGGTTGTCCACTTTGATGATGTTATGTATCTCTCGCCACAAGCTAGATTCTCTGTGGAGTCTAAGTTGACATAAAAATATAATCACTGTCCAGACTCTACAGGGGTTTCCAGCTACTGGGTGCCTTCACTCCACTTTTTTTCTCTTGTTCTGGCTTCCTGAAGAGCTTGTGGGATCTCAGTTTTCCTACCCAGGGCACCACAGTGAAAGTGCCAAGCCCTAAGCAATGGACCAGCAGCAAATTCCCTTAACTCCTCTTTTTGATGCGTGGTTTATCATTCTGAAATAAGGTCTAAAAAGATACACTTGTCATGTAGGCAGTCACTTGACATTTTCAAACAAGCCTCCACTTAATGTTCTTTGGGTCTAAGCTCTAATTACTCTTTAAAGGTCTGTGTTCTTATGCTGCCATCGTTTGGATGAAGTGAGTGCAGAAGAATCAGGAATGGATAGATTTTGGTTTATATTCTTTCTAAATTGTTCACTGGACTTAAAATTTTAGGGGAAAATTCCTATTTCAAAATATTCAAAAGTATTTTATGAGAAAGAATCATGAAAACTACAGTTTGCATAGCCTGGACCACTCTGTAATCTACTTGGCTCATGGCGTCACCAACATATCTATCTGTATACTCTCCATTCCCGAGGCCCGCAGCATCACTAACCTTGCCGGTACTTTGTCGTTGCCATGAACATCACAGGCAGACCAATGGCTGAAGAGAGGATCCAGTTGCAGATGTTGATGATCTTGGCATTACGGGGAGTGCGGAAATCCAGGGCCTTGACAGGATGGCAGACTGCAATGTAGCGATCCACACTCATGGTGCAGAGGGTGAATATGCTGGTGAACATATTGTAGTAATCTATGGAGATCACAATCTTGCACAGGATGGTTCCAAACGGCCATGTTCCCATCAGGTAATTGACACTCTGGAAAGGCAGGGTACTGGTTGCCAGGGCATCTGCCAGGGCGAGGTTGAAAATATAGATGTTGGTGGCAGTCTTCATTTTGGTGTACCTAGTAGATGAGGGAAAAGCAGTTGCAGAGTCAGAAAAAAACCCCATCAGTGTGAAATGCAATGAAGTTTTTAGTAAAAAAAAATTGAAAACTGAAAGGCAAAAAGCAAACAACCCTTCCAAATCCAAAGCAAAAACAATTGCAAGGATTAGTGGAAAGCATCTGATTAGATATAAACTCTTTCAGAGTACTGCTGTTGCTGCTAAATCGCTTCAGTCATGTCTGACTCTGCGCGACCCCATAGACCGCAGCCCGCCAGGCTCCCCCATCCCTGGGATTCTCCAAGCAAGAACACTGGAGTGGGTTGCCATTTCCTTCTCCAATGCATGAAAGTGAAAAGTGAAAGTGAAGCCGCTCAGTCGTGTCCGACTCTTCTCGACCCCATGGGCTGCAGCCTACCAGGGTCCTCCATCCATGGGATTTGCCAGGCAAGAGTACTGGAGTGGGGTGCCATTGCCTTCTCCACTTTCAGAGTACTAGGTTGGCCATTTATAATCATGTGCTTATTTCTCTACTTATTTCTCTACTTATCTGTTTTGCTATCTGTAAAATGGTTATAAGAATAGCTGCCATACTGATTTATTGGTTTATTTGCTTTTTTAAAAAAATGTACCAGGCACTGTGATAAGTGTAATAGACTCAGGGAGCACTCAGTCAAGTATCTACACAGTGGGTAATAATACATTTAATTCTAAGTAAGTAGGAGAAAAATTTCAGATATACAACTAAAACTACGGAACAATGTAATTGTACAAGAGTATATATGTGTGTGTGTGTGTGTGTGTGTGTGTGTGTGTGTGTGCTTGTCAGGCGGCTCAGTGGTAAAGAATCTGCCTGCCAATGCTGGAGACGTGGGTTTGATCTCTGAAGAGGCAAACCAATTTGTTTGTAGCGTGCTTGTGAGCTAAGTCACTCAGTCATGTCTGACTCTTTGTGACCCATGGCCTGTAGCCCGCCAGGCTCCTCTGTCTATGGGATTCTCCAGGCAAGATTAATGGAGGGGGTTGCTATTTCCTTCTCCAGGGGATCTTCCCAACCCAAATCTTCTGTAGTAAAAAATCAAAAATGAAATAAAAGATACGACTTTTAAGACCTTTGAGTAATTGACCTTGATGCTCAAGGAGTTTTAAACTTTTTGATGTTGTTTATTAGCAGAAATTTCTCCCTCAAAGCAGAAAGAAAACAAAAATAAACCAACCTCCCCAAACCTTGCTAGCTAAACCATAGCACACTCGACTGCATTAGTCCCCGTCTCAGGCAATAGACATACATTCCACAGCTTATCTTTAGTACAATGCTTTACGTTAAATAATCAGTTTCTTTACTGTCAGTTTATGACTCATCATACTTCTAACCTTTACTTCAGGCTCATCTTAGCCCTACGTGTTTATTAATGTATGATTATTTCAGTTAAAAAAGCCTTTCCTCCTTTAGAATGAGATGTTTTGTGAAACAAAATTAGGTTAGAGTCTCACATCATAAAAGAAAAAGTAAATATTTGTCTATAAAAGTTATTTCACTTGGCATCTTATGGGAACAATGATGTTTCATTTTCTCCATTTATTCAAAGATCCTTCCTCTACAGACAGGCAGTATTCTTATCTCAGTTACTCACACTTTGAATCACAGCAACATATAAAAAGGGGTTCAGCAGTTTCCAAAATATGTGAATGAATAATACAAGACTAAAGGTCTGAGAATTCCAGCTGCCTCCAGTATAGCCTCAAAGGCTTCAATCTAAAACAATAGTCTGATCAGAAAGGGGGTCACGCTGTCCAGCAAACATGAGCTTTTCATTTTGTTCTGTTCTATGTGGTGGTATGAACATTGCCCCCGGAAAGTGACATGAATGATTAGACTCACACTACAAGCTATCGGAGTGTGTACATGAGAGTTAGCAAGCGTGCCAAAGAAGGGAGCCGAAGGAAGGGCCACCTTTCTTGTTCAGTTTACCTGGGTGGGTCTGAGTTGAACTCCTGGATGTCAACACACAATCCTTCACCCACCCTTCAGGCCTTTTACTTCTTACCAAGTCATAGATGAATTTGGTGGCGAAGTGGACAAAACAAACTGGGAGGGATAGGTGACATATTCCCAGAGTGTCTCCCCTGGACTATAGGGCCTTCCTGACGTTGATCGTTCCTGCTGTAGTCACTGAATTGGGTCTTTTCCTCTAGGTAGTGGGCCAAGCTATTTTTCTGCTTCCTAGTTATCCTATGGAAATTTTCCTAGTATGTATTTCTGAAATTTTGTTCTAAGTGATATAGTAGCTTATTTGCAATATGAATCCAAATGAATTGCCATAAAACTACTTAAAAAATATATTCTCAGAACCTTCAATGATTGATCCAACAGAGTGATTTTTATGGAGCTTTCAGGTGATATTTTAGGGAAAGGGCGTCAGGAAGCTCATTTCATGGGCAGCTCATCTATTCTTCTGTGCTCCATATATATCTTTTGTTTGTAAATGTCCTTCCTTGTTTGTGGCTATAATTCCTATTTATTTTCAAACCCGTTCTTCAAGCTATTTCCCCAGTTACCAAAACCTCATTGAATTTTGACCCACATGTACTAAATGAAGCCACCCTGAATTAACTACTTTTGCAGAGATAGGCTTTGTAAACCTTTTGTTATTCTATTGTGTTTCTGAGTTAATTCTTGAGTTGTGATGACCCTGTCTTTGTCAAAAAACAAAAAAGATCAAGGATGCATGAAAAGAGGATGAACTTCTCTGGTGGCTCAGTGGTCAAGAATCCATCTGCCAGTGCAGGAGACAGAAGAGATGCAGGTTCAATCTCTGGGTTCGGAAAATCCCCTGAAGGAGGAAATGGCAACCCATTTCAGTATACTTGCCTGTATAATCTCATGGATAGAAGATCTTTGTGGGCTACAGCCCATGGGGTCATAAGGGGTTGCAAAGAATCAGACACTACTTAGCATACACCTACCCCACCCACAATCCAGAATCCATCTTGCCAGTTTCGTATACCATCATGAACTTCACATGGCTCTCTACCTATTTTCAGTTCAATTCAATTCAGTCACTCAGTCGTGTCCAATTCTTTGCAACCCCATGAACCACAGCACACCAGGCCTCCCTGTCCATCACCAACTCCTGGAGTCCACTCAAACTCATGTCCATTGAGTTGGTGCTGCGATCCAACCATCTCATCCTCTGTTGTCCCCTTCTCCTTCTGCCCTCAATCTTTCCCAGCACCAGGGTCTTTTCAAATGAGTCAACTCTTTGCATCAAGTGGCCAAAGTATTGGAGTTTCAGCCTCAGCATCAGTCCCTCCAATGAACACCCAGGACTGATATCCTTTAGGATGGACTGGTCGGATCTCCTTGCAGTCCAAGGGACTCTCAAGAGTCTTCTCCAACACCACAGTTCAAGAGCATCAATTCTTCAGCACTCAGCTTTCTTAACAGTCCAACTCTCACATCCATACATGACCACAGGAAAAACCATAGCCTTGACTAGATGGACCTTTGTTGACAAAGTAATGTCTCTGCTTTTTAATATGCTGTCTAGGTTGGTCATAACTTTCCTTCCAAGGAGTAAGCATCTTTTAATTTCATGGCTGCAATCACCATCTGCAGTGATTTTGGAGCCCCCAAAAATAAAGTCTGATACTGTTTCCACTGTTTCCCCATCTATTTGCCATGAAGTGATGGGACTGGATGCCATGATCTTAGTTTTCTGAATGTTGAGCTTTAAGCCAACTTTTTCACTCTCCTCTTTCACCTTCATCAAGAGGCTCTTTAGTTCCTCTTCACTTTCTGCCTTAAGAGTGGTGTCATCTGCACATCTGAGGTGATTGATATTTCTCCCAGCAATCTTGATTCCAGCTTGTGCTTCTTCCAGCCCAGCGTTTCTCATGATGTACTCTGCATATAAGTTAAATAAGCAAGGTGACAATATACAGCCTTGACATACTCCTTTCCCTATTTGGAACCAGTCTGTTGTTCCATGCCCAGTTATAGGTATTGCTTCCTGACCTGCATACAGGTTTCTTGAGAGGCAGGTCAGGTGGTCTGGTATTCCCATCTCTTTCAGAATTTTCCACAGTTTATTGTGATCCACATAGTCAAAGGCTTTGGCCTAGTCAATAAAGCAGAAGTAGATGTGTTTCTGGAACTCTCTTGCTTTTTTGATGATCCAATGGATGTTGGCTATTTGATCTCTGGTTCCTCTGCCTTTTCTAAAACCAGCTTGAACATCTGGAATTTCATGGTTCACGTATTGGTGAAGCCTGGCTTGGAGAATTTTGAGCATTATTGTTCTAGCATGTGAGATGAGTGCAATTGTACAGTAGTTTGAGCGCTCTTTGGCATTGCCTTTCTTTGGGATTGGAATGAAAACTGACCTTTTCCAGTCCTGTGGTCACTGCTGAGTTTTCCAAATTTGCTGGCATATTGAGTGCAGCACTTTCACAGCATCATCTTTCAGGATTTGAAATAGCTCAACTGGAATTCCATCATCTCAACTAGCTTTGTTCATAGTGATGCCTCCTAAGTCCCACTTGACTTCACATTCCAGAATGTCTGGCTCTAGGTGAGTGTGAGTGATCACACCATCATGATTATCTGGGTCATGAAGATCTTCTTTGTACAGTTCTTCTGTGTATTCTTAAATTTTTAAGGAGTTCACAATAGAACCAATTGGGATGTACAGGATGTTTTTATCTTTTGGGGGGCTTATTTTTTGCCCTTTGATGTTTTTGACAAATGGAGTTTTTCTTTTTTCTCTTTTACTCTTTATCTGTGAAGAAGAAAGCTATCTAACTCTGTGAAGATTCAATGAGCCCCTTTTCTATGTTCAGCACTGTGCTTGGATACTTTTTCATATCTGTCATGACTTTCATATCCACTTATCCTCATGTAGAAAAATTCACAGTTTTAATAGAGAAAAAAACTTCAGAGTGTCATCTTTTGATACTCATGATTAATTGGATAAATCAAATGAAATAAAGTCACTTGTCCTACATTTCAGGTTATTATTTAGAAGAAGAAAGTAGACATGAGTACCCACCTGAATCTCTCTTCTATTATCTAGACCATTCTGTTGTCTCAGGCAAATGTGTGTATGTGTGTTTGTGTGTGTGTGTGTGTGAGAGAGAGAGAGGGATTGAAAACAACCAAAACCTATGATACACTCTCATCAGGCATTAACACAGAAAGAGAGTATATATTACTTTATTATTTTCTGTTAAGCTCTCCACTAGCTTAGTGGAGCGAACAAGAGATTTCGGACTGTACTATAAAATATTCTAAAACATTTTATTTACATTTGTTTCCCATGGACGGAGGAGCCTGGTAGGCTGCAGTCCATGGGGTCGCTAGGAGTCGGACATGACTGAGCGACTTCACTTTCACTTTTCACTTTCATGCCTTGGAGAAGGAAATGGCAACCCACTCCAATGTTCTTGCTTGGAGAATCACAGGGACTGGGGAGCCTGGTGGGCTGCCGTCTCTGGGGTCGCACAGAGTTGGACACCACTGAAGCAACATAGCAGCAGCAGCAGCAAGTGGTCTTATGTGGTCAGTGGCCAAATTTCCAATGAGTTTATGTTAGCAAAATGAGACAGGAGTATTCTTAGATCTCTGAGCCCTGCAGGCAGAAAAATGACTATTGTTTGCTAATTTACCTCAGAAGAGAAGACCAAGCTAGGTTTACAGGAAATTAAACAAAGACACACTGCCTCTTTCTGCTCCTGTATCACCAGAGTCTAACAACCATGGGTCTTTTTGATTGAATGGTGCTCTCTCTTCATCTACACCTACTTTTTTTGCTGTTGTTCTCTGTATTCCTACTTTCTTCTTACTCCATGATACATTAATGACAATTCAAGGGAAAAATAGCCTTCGAATGGAAAAAGGACAAAAATCTGCTTTCTTCAGGCAATGGATGTACTTTATAAATAGAAAATGTGAAATGAATAACTGATCGTGTTTTTAGTTTTGCATTTGGTGCTAGAAAAAATCAGAGTGAAATGTGTGGCTCCTTTTAATAATTGCATAGAATTCTAAAGGCACTAGAATCGAATATATTTCTATTGTACTGAGTCTCCGGTTAATCTCATCATTTCATTCTCTTTTGGCTTCCGATTTGCTTGTTTTCTTTTTCATTTCTCTTATTTTATTGCATGCATTTTAAAAGCCTCTTCAAATCCTCTTGTTGGAATTGGAAACTGAGGTGGAGGACTAGGAGAGAACAGGGAGGCACGTCAGTGCAGAGGAAAGAAAATGAAAGCAGAGACTTCCATTATGGCCAAGAGACTCTGTTTAATAATTTTTTGCATTATGCCTTTTGAAACTGCTTATTTCCTGCTTTTTTTTTGTTTGTTTCTGATTTCTGAAAATTTTACTTCAGCACATTTGTCTCCTCAGAAGTTTGTATGAAAAAACATGTTTTTTCTTGATTCCCATATTCTGTGATAGATAACACTGATGTACTATAGAAAAATATGATGCTAAATCCTCTGATGTATGTAAACCATTGTCATTGAATGAAATATTCTTATCTGTGACTTTAGATTTTTATTTCCTGAAATATTGATTTTCATCTCTTTAGACCGAATTACTTGAAAAACAGTATTAGAACATCTACCTCAGCCTTTGCTTTCATAGATAACAATGTTTTATTTTTATTCTAAAGGACTGGTTTTTAAAATTTAGAAACACTTTAGCTTTCAAGTTTGAGAGTGCTAAGAGAAAAGGAAATTCTCTTATTTTAGAATCTGAAAGTTTTGGACATAAAAAATAATCAAATGTGTTACCACTAATATCAAATTATGATATATCCCTAGGCATTTCTTTAATATTGAAGGAACAACAAGGAAAACTTCAAAATATAATAAAACAGTTCTATCAATGTCAATATTAGAAAATTGCTTTTTGAAGAAGCTCAAGCATATGCTGTAGAATATACATTTTTAGAGTATAGACTATCAGTAGAATTATTGTCTACTGCACTGAGTGCAGCAGACATAAAAATTTTGGTGATGATATTGTGATATAACCACTCAATGCAAGTATAATATGAAAGACAGCATGAACAGAAAAATTTAAAACCATAATAGATTATCCATTCAGCATAGAATCCAGCATAGAATTACTGGGCACCAGTAAATGAAACTGAATACAGGAAAAAGGGCTTGGGTTATTTTATTTTTTTATGGTAAGATGAAACAAATTTTTTACAGGAACCAATGGCTTTTGAAGTAAAAGTGAACATGGAATATTCCTTTTTGCCTTGTCATTCGGTTGTCAAATTGAGAAGAACTTTGGTCATAGAAAGTCATGGAGTGATGAGAAGTGAGATCTGAGAGGGGCTTTGAGGGCTACATCATTTGATCACCTTCTTTTATGATGGAAGAAACTAAGCATAGAGAGATGTACAAATGTTTGAGACCTTTTCTCTGCCCTTCCCTAGGCTCCATTTAAAACTGAAATGACCTTCTGTGCAGTAACTGCATTGTGTGCCATGTGTATTTCTGGATGTGCATTGCTGATATACTCAGCCACTATGTAGCTAAAGTGAGGTAGGCATGCAAAGGTTTTTAATCTTCTTTTCAAAGATGCCCATGCTGGGAGTGTACTGGGAATTTTGAGATATTTTCTCATTATACTGAATGTGGTAACAGAACCATATATTTTAAGGAGAACCAAGTTTGCTCCTTTTCCTTTGTTTTACTCTCCTACAATCCATGATTTAAGCCTATCAATTCCATGTAGTTGACTTACAACCTCTCTCTCAAGTTCCATCACTATGTTTCCAGGTTTTTTGGGGGACATCTGTAATTTTCTCAAGTGCAGTGTCTCAGTTCAGTTCACTTCAGTGGCTCAGTCATGTCTGACCCTTTGCAACTCCATGAATCACAGCACACCAGACCTCCCTGTCCATCACCAACTCCGGGAGTTCACTCAGACTCAAGTCCATCGAGGCAGTGATGCCATCCAGCCATCTCATCCTCTGTCCTCCACTTCTCCTCCTGCCCCCAACCCCTCCCAGCATCAGGGTCTTTTCCAATGAGTCAACTCTTCGCGTGAGGTGGCCAAAGTACTGGAGTTTCAGCTTTAGCATCATTCCTTCCAAAATACATCCAGGACTGATCTCCTTCAGAATGGACTGGTTGGATCTCCTTGCAGTCCAAGGGACTCTCAAGAGTCTTCTCCAACACCACAGTTCAAAAGCATCAATTCTTCGGCACTCAGCCTTCTTCACAGTCCAACTCTCACATCCATACATGACCACTGGAAAAACCATACCCTTGACTAGATGAACCTTTGTTGGCAAAGTAATGTCTCTGCTTTTTAATATGCTATCTAGGTTGGTCATAACTTTCCTTCCAAGGAGTAAGCATCTTTTAATTTCATGGCTGCAATCACCATCTGCAGTGATTTTGGAGCCCAGAAAAATAAATTCTGACACTGTTTCCACTGTTTCCCCATCTATTTGCCATGAAGTGATGGGACTGGATGCCATGATCTTAGTTTTCTGAATTTTGAGCTTTAAGCCAACTTTTTCAGTCTCCTCTTTCACCTTCATCAAGAGGCTTTTGAGTTCCTCTTCACTTTCTGCCATAAGGGTGGTGTCATCTGCATATCTGAGGTTATTGATATTTCTCCCGGAAATCTTGATTCCAGCTTGTGTTTCTTCCAGCCCAGAGTTTCTCATGATGTACTCTGCATATAAGTTAAATAAACAGGGTGACAATATACAACCTTGACGTACTCCTTTCCCAATTTGGAACCAGTGTGTTGTTCCATGTCCAGTTCTAACTGTTGCTTCCTGACCTGCATATAGGTTTCTCAAGGTCAGGTGGTCTGGTATTTCCATCTCTTGAAGAATTTTCCACAGTTTATTGGGATCCACACAGTTAAAGGCTTTGGCATAGTCAATAAAGCAGAAGTAGATGTTTTTCTGGAACTCTCTTGCTTTTTCCATGATCCAGTGGATGTTGGCAATTTGATCTCTGGTTCCTCTGCCTTTTCTAAAACCAGCTTGAATATCTGGAAGTTCACGGTTCAAGTATTGCTGAAGCAATGTCTCAAAGGGTGCTTATTCTTTCTTATGTACTACAAACACCACGACCATCGCCATCATAATAATCAGTGATAGCAAAATAACCAATAACATCACTGAAGAAGATGTAATCAGTGGAGAGCTGAGATAATTAGAAAGGCAAAAGCTAATTATATTTTTAGAAATAGGGAGTAAAGGAGGAAGGGTAAAATAGAACTCACAAATTTCAGCATGCAAGAATGGATAGATAGTAATATCATTATTTAGCAGAGAAGGAGAAGAAGAAAAGGAGATTTGGTTTTGATAAAGAGTTCAATTTTGAGTGTATTATGTCATGTAACAAAAGAAACATGACTATTATACCTGAATATATGTTTGCAGTTCAGCTGGGCAATTTATTTATAAGTCATCAAGCTCTAGATGGTATTTCCAATCATGCAAGTGGATGAAATTGCCTTTCTGTATGATGAAAAATGTGAAGAATGTTGAAGGCAGAGAAGAACAAAGTTTCATAAAGGGACAGAAAAGAAGAGAGGGAGAGAGGAAGGGAGAGAAGGAGAGAGGATATGAAGATGTTATATAATGATACAATACTTCAGGATGTGAATGAGAAAGAAATGAATTTTTAAAATGTCAGAGCCAGAAGCTAGTCTGTGGAAAAGTCTTCTAATCAGAGGACACAATTTTGTAAATCAGGGATTTGATTTTTATCAATATCCAAGAAAATGGCTCTTTTCCATTATTATTATATTTGATTATACAACATAAAATGCATTTATTCATAGACTATAATATTGATGTCAATTGTTTGAAATAGAATTTATCAGAATTCTTGCTTCTGAAAGAACAAGTTTGTAGCAATACCACCGCTATGAGTAGGTCTATATGTGAACTCATATATTTTATATAGTTGAATATACTAAATCACATTTATACCTAATTTCCTTATAAATCTTATAGCTCATATAAGAAAGAAATTTGATAGAAATTTCCCCAAATTTAACAATATTAAAAATTTACATTACAATTTCTATATAAACTTGTAGAATGGGAAGACATTTTTCTATAGTCTTAATAAAAATAAATTTTGATCAACAAAGCTAGAGAAAAATTAAATTATTTTTCTACTTTCCTATAGAAAATGATAAGGCAAAATTGTCAAAAACTTTAAAATATCTACCAACCTATGAATGATATATAACATGTCATCATTTTAATTAAAATTTTAATGATTATAGGTTGAAATAATTTAATGTATTCCTTGATGAGTCATATTGCTTCTGTATTAATTTGTTTTTACTCTTTGCCCATTTTTTAAATCATGTTTTTCTTATTGACTTGTTAGAGATTAAAATGGATACTGTAAATATTTTTTTCAGGCTGCTAGTGTTTAATTTTATTCATCATGGTTTTCTGTTTCTTAAAACTGTCAAATTTAACTCCTGTATGGTGTGTGTATGTATGTGTTTTGCATCTATTTTTCATAAAGACTTTTCTTATTATGTGGTTGTTGAAACATTTTTTGAAATTTCCTTTTAATAATTTAAAAATATAGATTTTCTTCAGAATGTATTTTTGATTTTTTAAAAAATGCAGTGCTTGCTTATTGTAAAAATAAATAATATAGAAAAGCACAAAGGAAACAAAATGGAATGCTATAATCTAGAGATAGTGTTTTGGCTAACATCCTTCTAAACTTCTTATACATGAGAAGAGTAACATTCATTTGTAGTGGCTACTGGCCTGGCGTTGCACTAAGCAAATTTATAACATTGAGGGGAGAGGCACTTTATCATCCCCATTTTACAGATGAGCAAACTAAGCCTCAGAGATCCGATACTTTACTCAAAGTTATAAAGCCCGTAAGTGACAGAACTGGAGTTACTGTTCACCGGGTCTGTTCACTCACCCATGCTGCCTCCCTGTAACACATAGAGAATTCCTCAGGTAGAATTTGAGTCTTGCAGCTCTTCCAAGCCCAGCACATAGGAGACACTAAAAAAATGCTTATTTTATTTGGTTATCTAAAAAATGTATTTGATCTGTACCAAAAAAACAGCTGAACATAACTTTATCCTTGGGATGAAAAATGACAGTTCCTCTCCTCCTGTCACATTTCTATTGTTCATGGGGTCATTTTCAGCATTTGTCACTTCCCTCTGAATTTATAATTTGAGAGTAAAGTTATCAGTAACCCTTAACACTACTGATCTTGCTGTTTCATCATTTACTCTTTTCAAAAGGAGTAACTTATCCAGTTTATGTGTTTAGAATAAAGAGTTGCTCATGTACAGCTCTGCCACTTTTCCTCTCTCTCTCTGAAATTCAACTGCTAAAAGGGAACATGTTATATTCCACTGATACAGGTTCCAAATTGTAAAGGGGCTGGTCCCCACACGGGGAGGTTGCCAGTGGGCCAGGCCTGTGGGATACCATATTTCATTCTGGGTTTATAATTAAGAAGCCATTATTATTGCATAACTATGTCACAGCAGCTAAGTATTTTTCAGTAATAATGTTGTGAGCTATCTCTCAGTTGGTTCAAACAGCAGAGAAAGTAGGAGTGACGTTTAGTAGGACTGTTTAAACATTCATATTGCCTACTGGGAGCTTATCTATAATTTTCAAAAATTTATTTCACTGATTTATTGATTTTTAACTTGTGCTCCAAAATCACTGCAGATGGTGATTGCAGCCATGAAATTTAAAGATGCTTACTCCTTGGAAGGAAAGTTATGACCAACCTAGATAGCATATTCAAAAGCAGAGACATTACTTTGCCAACAAAGGTTCGTCTAGTCAAGGCTATGATTTTTCCAGTGGTCATGTATGGATTTGAGAGTTGGACTGTGAAGAAGGCTGAGCGCCGAAGAATTGATGCTTTTGAACTGTGGTGTTGGAGAAGACTCTTGAGAGTCCCTTGGACTGCAAGGAGATCCAACCAGTCCATTCTGAAGGAGATCAGCCCTGGGATTTCTTTGGAAGGAATGATGCTAAAGCTGAAACTCCAGTACTTTGGCCACCTCATGTGAAGAGTTGACTCATTGGAAAAGACTCTGATGCTGGGAGGGATTGGGGGCAGGAGGAAAAGGGGACCACAGAGGATGAGATGGCTGGGTGGCATCACCAACTCGATGGACATGAGTTTGAGTGAACTCTGGGAGATGGTGATGGACAGGGAGCCCTGCCGTGCTGCAATTCATGGGGTCGCAAAGAGTAGGACACGACTGAGCAACTGAACTGAAGTGAAATGAACTTGTGTTCTAAAAAAAAAAAAAAAAAGATTTCTGAAAGGTGGAATAAAGGGGCCAAAGTAAAATCTTGTGCCTGTTTTCAGTCATCTTAAAAATGAAAGATTATTTTGTATTCACTTTGAGTATGTAATAAAGGCAAATCTTGTGCTATTTATGAACTTGAGAATAAATTTCAACCTTTTGTAAAGCTTGCACATGAAATCTTCATGCTATGTAATATATGTGTGGATTGTATTAGGATTACCTGTTTTGTTGTTTTTCTGTAAGTTTGTGGAGTATAGCGAACAGACTCAATCTGTACTCTGCGAAGTGTCTATCTGAACGACAGGATCAATTCTCCTGACCCCAAAGCCCAGATCTGTATAATTTCTTTAAATTTGAAATTCCCATTCATCTCATGTTTTTAAAGTATTCCCTACTCCTTAAGAACAAATCAAAAATAAATGATACCTCCCCATCCCATGTCATCTTATCATTCCCTCATTGATCACCATTTTTTCCCCCTCCCCTATTGCCAAAGGAAAAGATCAGATGCCATGTTAAAGTAGTGAGGCTGAATGATAGAAAGAAAAGAAGCCCCTGACAGATTTCAGGAAGCAAGTCTAGTTATTGACAGCTGGGTTGTGATATTTCTTTGTGGAACACAATTCTATAGAATATCAGCCTCAGAGGAGGCTTCATGATTGATTGTGATACAATAAGACAAAAACAGGTGGATTCTATAATCATGCCTGGTTAGAGATAAAACCAAAATCATTCAAAAAAACCATAAAAAAGGCAGACATCTCCCTTTCCTGGTTAACATTAAGTGACAATTTCTTATTAGTCAGTGATAACTCTAGCTCTACTCTGTTAATTCTGCCTCCTATATTAAAAAAATCTTTGATGCCCATGTGTCAAACTCCTCTTGTTCTGAGACAGCATCCTATCCAGACAGAACTCTGCTTTCTTGAAACCTCTTCCAAATCACCAAACAAAAATTAAAATCCCTGTGATTTTGCTGCAGCAAAATTAATGTCTAATTTCATTTGCCTCTAGGTATACTCCCAGTGGCTTTTGGCTGGTAGGCGTTGATAGTAGAGTGTGCTCCAATCAGGAGGGATCAGCAGCAGGCCAACAGCAATCAGCAATTGGGGGAAGCCTTAGGAATCTTCCAGTGATGTCCATGGATCGGCTACAGGCTACTTGGAGGGCATGGTAGCTACAACAGCTGTCTGCACCCTTGCAATCTTGGCAAATACATTTACCCAGTGTCTGCAGCAGGCAGAATCCATTCTTGGTGGACCTGGGGGCTTTGAGAGCTCACATTGGATACTATCTCAGCTTTTTTCAGGGCTCCTCGCTTCTCTCAGAGCCTACGATCATGCACTGCTTCCTTAGCTGCATCCTCAGTGCTCCTGAGGTTAACTCCTCTCATCTGTGATGCGTTCCATCCCTACAGGGACTGTTCAATGTGCATCTTTAGGTCTAGATGTCCCCAAAGCAAAGACCTACTTGCCCAATTGTAGTCATCTGGTTTATATTTATCAGGTTTATTTTCAATATCTTTCAGAGATATTTTGAACTTAAAAATGATTATCTGGGGCTTCCCTGGAGGACAAGTGGTTAAGACTTTGCCTTGCAATGCATGATCCCTGACTGGAGACCTAAGATCCCACATTCCTTGAGGCCAAAAAATCAAAACATAAAACAGAAGCAATACACAAAAAATTCAATGAAGACTTTAAAAATGGTCCACTTGGGGGAAAAAAAGGTAAAATGACTATCTGATGTTCTTTTAATTAAAATCTTAAGTGTTAGGAGCTTAAGAAACAAAAATCTTACCTTCCATGGTAAGACTATACATTTGTGGCAATTTTCCAGTCATACCAATTGTTTACTTAATGTTAAGAGCAAGACCAACCCTATTTAAATGCTGTGCCAAGAGTGAGTAACTAAAACTACCTTGATTTTGTTCACTTTCTCCAAATTTGACTTCTTAATCACGTTAGGAGTAAGATACTTCAGCATAGCATAGTAGAAAGAATATTGGATTTTGAAATAGGATACACAGGTCTGAGGGTCTTCTCTGGTAGCTCAGCTGGTGAAAAATCCACCTACAATGCAGGAGATCCTGGTTCAACTGCTGGATCGGGAAGTCCTCTGGAGAAAGGATAGGCTACTCACTCCAGTATTCTTGGGCTTCCCTTGTGGCTCAGATGGTAAAGAATCTGCCTGAAGTGCAGGAGACCTGGGTTTGATCCCTGGGTTGGGAAGATCTCCTGGAGGAGGGCTTGGCAACCTACTCTAGTGTTCTTACCTGGAGAATCCCATGGGTAGAGGAGCCTGAAGGGCTGCAGTCCATGGGATCGCAGAGTCTGACACGACTGAGCGACTAAGCAAAGCATAGAAAACAGATCTGAGCACCACGTCTTGTGACCTGGGGAAAGTGGCTGAACTTCAGTTCTCACAGCTGTAAAGAGGTGATTATATTATCACTAACAATAACCATTAAAACAAATTAAATTATGATGGTGACGTGTTATTTTTTGAGTATTATAATTATAGCCAGTATTTACTGAATGGTTACTCTGGGTTAGGTATGGCTGTAAGCAGTTAACTTGAATTTTCTTAATCTTTGTAACAGACTTATAAGTTGCACATTATCACTTCTTTTGTCGATGAATAAGCCAACTTTTATGAAGCTTAAATAACTCTCAAGAATAGCTGTGGCAGAGGCAGAATTTAAATCTATATGTGTTATAGTTTATGCTCTTTGTTACATTACACTGCACAGAATGTACCATGTGATATAAGTTTTTTATGTGAGAAATAATAACTTTTATAAACTACAGTAAGGCTTCAGTTCAGTTCAGTTCAGTTGCTCAGTCATGTCCGACTCTTTGCAACCCCATGAACTGCAGCATGTCAGGTCTCCCTGTCCATCACCAACTCCCAGAGTTTACCCAAACTCATGTCCATCGAGTTGGTGATGCCATCCAGCCATCTGATCCTCTGTTGTCCCCTTCTCCTCCTGCCCCCAATCTCTGCCAGCAATGAGTCAACTCTTCCCATGAGGAGGTCAAAGTACAACTTCTATATATCTTTGTGTAAACTGATGCTCACAAAAATCTTACTAGTATCTAAAACAACTATGACCATTATCTGTACTTTTTAAAATGAAATTTCTTTTTTAAAAATGTTAATTTTTAATATTGTATCTTTTAAAAAATTTTTGGCCACACTACGTGGCATGTGGAATCCTAGTTCCCTGACCAGGGATCAAACCCAGGGCCTCTGCATTGGAAGTGTGGAGTCCTAACCACTGGACCACCAGGGAAGCCCTTATCCTTATTTTAAAGGGAATTGAGCTTTAGAACAGTTGTCAAGGATAAAAAAAGCTTAATGTTGTATACTTGAAATATTTGGGTGCTTGTTGCTATGCAAGTATAATGCCTGGATAGTTTGAATTTTTTTACTGGCAGTGTGTGTATGTGTCCTGTAGATAGAACCATTTACTGCGTTTAATATTAGCACAACATGTTGGAGAGAATTATACATTAGGATACTGTGTAGGAAGTTGAAATAAGAACGTTCTCATTGCTCCTGAGTTTTGCACCAGAGATTTAATTAAGATCTGTGAAGACTCAATTTAAAATTCCATTTGTCAGAACTGTTGATGAGCATTCCCTGTTTATCCCCTTTAATGTGTCATAGCACCTGCTGATATCTAAATATTTTGGCATTCAATTAATTTCTGCAACAGTAGCTGTCCAAAATCTTTTAGGACCAATTGAAGGAAATATGAAGGTAATGCAATTAGTGCCTGGAGATCTTGGCTTATGTAAAACTGTGTATTTATAATAACTGTTTTCCACCCAAAAAGTATATAATCCTTTATAATTTAACTATCATATTGACCTGGGATTTTTATTGGAAACAAAAAACAATGTGTTGACATCTTTTAAAAAGTATTTTCAGGCAGAGAGATTTTTGGTATTTTTCCTTCCCCTGTAGAGAATTCAACAGCACTTGTTAGGAGAAAATATAAATCATGAATAGACTAGTTATTTGGCAAAGCAGATAAGTCCCATTAATTTTTAAAATTTGAAATTTTAGGCTTGTAGTGCACCAAGAGCTATTAAATCAATATAGAATTATCTTTCAACTGGGACTAAAATCACTTGGGGCTAACAACCTTTTTAGTCACAGATTAATGTATGTAACAGCATTTTAAATAGGGAAACTGCAAACATGATCTTGAATTATCTTTTGGTGAAAAAGCTCTTTAATGCAGTATTTTATCACTTTTCAGGATTATCTATTACTTTTGAAAATTTCTCCTCTTTTATTTTTGTTTTTTGTATTTTTCCTTATACCATTGTACATTCATTTTTTTTTAGAATCTGAGGAATATAAAAAGTAAAATACAAATCACCATAAGTTTAACAGGTAGAGACAAACTTTGATAACATTTCATGTTTAACACTCTATGATCAAAGTCATATATTTCACATTTCTTCTAGCTTAAATACTTATATTGGACTTTATGTATGAACTAGAATATCAAGCATTATAGCATGTTTTTAATTTTCATAGCTACATTTATATTTTCAAATTAACTTCTTTCATCATAAAACCCTCTGTCAACACTGAGTCAAACATGCATTTATTTAACACCTTTTTATTTTTGCCAAGTACTGTGCTGGGCAGTGGTTCTTGACTGAAACGTGTGTTGGAGGGGCATTCAGTATGGTGAGAGACCAGAAACAAGTGTTTTCCAAACAGTATGTGAGTTTTTATGGCACAGTAGCTGGTGATGTGGCAATGTTGAAAGAAGTATCTCACCTGTATTCAGGCTTTAGAAAAGTTACAATTATTCAACATTTGTTTCATCACATGTAGAGTGCCCAGGGAAGTATTAAATTTGCTTCTCGAGTCGCCTGTCTGGCTCAGTCTGTCAAGGATTTTGTCTCTGATTGTGGCAGGAAGGGTTTAGTAGAAGACAGACTGTAAATAAGTCTGTCTATTGTTTGTTTTTCAGAAATAAATGTAAATCTAGTTGTTTTCCAGTTAATCTGTTTCCCAGAAACAATTACAAACCTATGTTAAATGCATTTAATTTAGAAATTTTACTACCATTTTGGGCTTCCCAGGTGGCGATAGTGGTTAAAAACCTCCTTGCCAATGCAGCAGATATAAGAGACACAGGTCTAATCTCTGGGTTGGGAAGATCCCCTGGAGAAGGGCATGGTAACTCACTCCAGTATTCTTGCCTGGAGAATCCCATGGACAGAGGAGTCTGGTGGGCTACGGTCCATAGCGTCCAGAATCTGACATGACTGAAGAGACTTAGCACACACGCATTATCATTTTAGTTGTTCAGCTACTCAGTCATGTCCAACTCTTTGCGACCCCATGGACTACAGCGTGCCAGGCTTTCCTGTCCATCACCATCTCCCAGAGCTTGCTCAAACTCATGTCCATTGAGTCAGTGATGCTATCTAACCATCTCATCCTCTGTCATCCCCTTCTCCTCCTGCTTCCAATATTTCCCAGCATTATGATTTCTTCTAATGAGTTGGCTCTTCGCATCAGGTGGCCAAAATATTGGAGCTTCAGCTTCAGCATCAGCCCTTCCAATGAATAATCAAGATTGATTTCCTTTAGAATTGACTGGTTTGATCTCCTTGCAGTCCAAGGGACTCTCAAGAGTCTTCTCCAACACCACAGTTCAAAAGCATCAATTCTTTGGTGATCAGACTCTCACATCCATACATGACTATTGGAAAAACCATAACTTTGAATAGATGGACCTTGTAGGAAAAGTAATGTCTCTGCTTTTTAATGTGCTGAGTAGGTTTGTCATAGTTTTTCTTCCAAGGAGCAAGCATCATTTAATTTCATGGCTATAGCCACCATCTACAGTGAGTTTGAAGTTCAAGAAAATAGTCTGTCATTGTTTCCATTGTTTCCCCATCTATTGGCTATGAAGTAATGGGACCAGACGCCATGATGTTCGTTTTTTGAATGTTGAGTTTTAAGCCAGTTTTTTCACTCTCCTCTTCACCTTTATCAAGATGCTCTTTAGTTCCTCTTAACTTTCTGCCGTAAGAGTGGTATCATCTGCATATCTGAGGTTATTGATATTTCTCCCAGCAATCTTGATTCCAGCTTGTGCTTCATCCAGCCTGGCACTCCACATGATGTACTCTGCATATAAGTTAAATAAACAGGGTGACACTATACAGCCTTGACGTACTCCTTTCCCAATTTGGAACCAGAATGTTTTTCCATGTCCAGTTCTAACTGTTGCTTCTTGTTCTGCATATAGATTTCTCAGGATGTGGGTATGGTGGTCTGGTATTCCCATCTTTTTAAGAATTTTCCAAGGTTTGTTATGATCAACACAGTCAAAGGCTTTAGAATAGCCATGGAAGCAGAACTAGATGTCCTTGAATTCTCTTGCCTTTTCTATCATCCAAAGAATGTTGCCAATTTGATTGCTGCTTCCTCTTCCTTTTCCAAATCCAGCCTGAACATCTGGAAGTTCATGGGTCATGTACTGTTGAAGCCTGGCTTGGAGAATTTTGAGCATTACTTTGCTAGTGTGAGAGATGAGCACAATTGTGCAGTAGTTTGAACATTCTTTGGCAGTGCCCTTCTTTGGGATTAGAAAGATAGGATTCCAGTCCTGTGGCCACTGCTGAGTTTTCCAAATTTGCTGGCATATTTCATTTTACTGATAGTGGATAATTATCCTTTTTACCAGTTTATTTTCTGCTCTATGAAGTGGACTTCCGTTTCTTGGCCAAACTTTGTGCTTTTAAACATCTGTGAAATGGTAAGTCCATAGCAGAGGCCAGAAAAGTCCCTTTAGTCACCTAGTGTGACCTCTCACACGACACAACCCTAAGATAAGTCTGAATTTCTTAGTCTCACATTATCTTGAGATTTCTCTTCTTCCATGTCCTGGGAGGAGCCTCACTACTGTTGTTCTAATATCGTAGCTACGGTCATCTCCTTTCTTCTCCTGGGGAGTCATACATCCATTGGTTTTTCAGGAGGAAAAAAATCTGTCCATTGAGGATCCCTCTCACAATGTTTGTCAGTATTCAGTCTATCCTATTGATACAAGAAGCAAAATTCCATGCCCTAGTCCTCTCCCTCGGAGAAGGCAATGGCACCCCACTCCAGTACTCTTGCCTGGAAAATCCCATGGATGGAGGGCCTGGTGGGCTACAGTCCATGGGGTCGAGAAGAGTCAGACATGACTGAGTGACTTCACTTTCACTTTCATGCATTGGAGAAGGAAATGGCAACCCACTCCAGTGTTCTTGCCTGGAGAATCCCAGGGATGGGGGAGCCTTGTGGGCTGCCATCTATGGGGTCGCACAGAGTCAGATATGACTGAAGTGACTTAGCAGCAGCAGTCCTCTCCCTGGATAGTTCATGTTCTTCAATCTGCTTCTAAAGCATGGAAGGTGAAATGAAGTAGAGTGGAGTCTTTGGAAGACTTCGGTTGTAGAAGTGGAATAAAATAGGTTTCCACATCTTTTCATAAGGACATGAGAAGCAAAGAAAGAACTAAAGGCGAGAGCCATGTGTGAGAAGGGAGGCTTGTCAGTACTTCAGACATCTGTTTACCTTATTTAGGCTCCCTGGAGTTAATACTGACATGCCTGGTTACTTTCACTTGGCAGTAATTCCAGTCGACTTGCCCCTAGCTTGTCCGTCTGGTGTTTTTGCTCAGTAGAGAGACAGAGGAATGGACTAAGATGCTTTTCTTTGAATTTAATTAGGTAGATGATTTAGCAGAATCTTTCAGTCAAAGTGTATCTTTTCTCACTGATTGATTCTTCTCAAATTCTTCCAGAATTAATTCTTCCAGATCTAATTTTTTTCAGTCTCTCTTATCTCTCAATAACCCCTCTCCCATTTGGATTCCTGGGGACAATGAAGTTGGAGAAGGAAAAAGTAAGGACTCCACAGACCTAGGTTCTCATCTCAACTTGAATATGGAAAATATTTTTGCCCCCCAATTAAACAAAAACTACCCATGTTATAAGAATTTCACTTTGGAAAATTCCAAGTTTCTTTCAGCTATTAACACTCAGAGAAACAATGTTCTGAAAGTTCTTATTTTGGCAAACCAGAAATGGGACACAGAAACACGGAGGGCTGAAATAAGCATGGCATTAACATAACAGTATAATCAGTATAATTCAATGTACTGAAACATTTCAGCTCCATTATGTCCTATTACCCTTTGTTACTCTGTTAAATTCAGGGATAGGATAATTTTTTTTTTAAAGATAGTCTCATCCTTGGGGAGCTTACAATTTTGTAAATTTTGGTTTTTTTTTTTTAGAAATGTAAAAAGGGATCACTGAAATAAAGGGAAACTTGAGAATGGCCTGGCGTTTGGCTATATAATAGATTCAAAAAGCCTAGTTTGATCTGTCGCTTGCAGTATTGAGATTGGCATCCTGGCTGTCTCTTGATCAGTTTATTGATGTGAATTGTTAGCATATGGTGCTCACAGCATAAAACGATGCTTCTGGGGATCAAGAAAAAGAGTACCTTTATATCACAATTGAGTTTTTGTAGTTAGAAGTTCCACAAATAATTAATGGATTTTTTTTTTTTTTTTTTTTGAGGTTGAAGGGCAGACTCAATCAGAGACCTGAATCCAGTTATCCCAGAGACAGAAGTTCAATCCAAAATGTCACAGCTTAATACGAAGGGAAAACTCCAGATTTTGGCCTATCAAAAGCCAACTTTCCTATTTTCTTTATTCTTATTTCAGTGGGGGCACAGCCTATCCATAAAGAAAAAGTCATGAAGAGGTTATCAATTATGGAGCATTCTGGGAAGTATGATAGGTAAGGTAAGATAATAGGCTAGTCAGTCATCCTAGAGAGACCTCAAAAACTAGCACGATGAAACTAAGCATAACAGTTTTGAAAGACCTTAAATTCATGGCCATATAGGTCTTGTTTCAGATCTTAGTATTATCATTTATTAACTGGCAAATTTGGGCTAATTACTTAACTTTTCTGATGCTGGGAGGGATTGGGGGCAGGAGGAGAAGGGGACGACAGAGGATGAGATGGCTGGATGGCATCGCTGACTCGATGGACATGAGTCTCAGTGAACTCCGGGAGTTGGTGATGGACAGGGAGGCCTGGCGTGCTGCGATTCATGGGGTCGCAAAAAGTCAGACATCACTGAGCGACTGATCTGATCTGATCTGACTTAACTTTTCTGAGATATGCTCTCTTCATTTGTAAAACTTGAAAGATATCAGTATCTTCCTTAAGTGGTTGATGTAAAGATGAAAAACATTTCAATAGTATGTTTAAAGATTATTGATATGGAGGCTAATGTATACTGTAACTTTCAACAAACGTTAGCTAAAGTGATGATGATGACGATGCCTCTTATGGATTTCAAATTTAATGAAGCAGATACCATGTGCTCTGATAAGACAGAGGTTAAATGTTGATACTTATAAAAGTGTTAATTTTGCTCTGCTTGTATTGATTTTTTAGAATGTTTTCTCGTGTGTGCTAAAGGCAACTGATGCATCAAAACCCAGATTTTTCTAAAATCACAGCTATTTTCCTTGACCCCTCCCCCCCCTCAATGATTTGATATGTTTAACTTCACATCTTCATCTATCTTGACTAGAATGTTGACTAGAATATATTATTTTCAAATATCAACTTAACTTCAAACAACTGTGTGGGCAGAATATCTCAGCTACATCAAAGCATGAATTCTATTATTGTTCCAGGAGATTAAAATTTCTGATAAAGGACATATATCTTTTTGTAAAACATGTTTTCTAAAGCAATTAAAGTAAGGGTGTGTGAAAGGGCATGCTCATTCATTCATTCATATGCTTTTATTTTTGAGTTTCTAAAGTGTTGAAAAAATAGTGCTCTGGAGGAAATTATCATTGGTTTGGTTTACATGTCTTAATATATGCTTTGAAGCATTGACTCATGTACCAGTGTCTTTCATGGAAATGTGACACATTTATTTAAAGACTGAAAACTTCTGTTTACTTTCAGAGTAATGATCCTTTTTCAAAAGATGACATCAATTTCTCCTTTGATACTTGTACCTTAAATTCCACAAAATGGAGCAATTTTAAAGAACAGAAGATTTGAGCTTGACTTTTAACTTGAGCTCTCTGCTGCCTGTGTTTCTGAATGACAGGGTGTTCAGAAATAAAACAGACATTGTTTCAAGGCAGGGACACACTGAGGAATGTCTTACAGCAATGGTTCTTGAGATTTTCTTCCTGTGAATCCCATTCATTCCAGACTCCACTCTGTCATTGCGTTATCCTTCATACTTGTGGAATATTTGTAACATCTGCTTTGAGAAATACTTATAAATCCTAGTCAATGGGGTTCTCTTTCACTGTTCTATGAAAATTAACCAAGGCCCACTCCACTCACTTTTCTTTATCTTGTCTCTGAAACATGAATAATATGTTTAATGAAATTTGGAAAATTAAATAAAGACAAATCAAAAAGTATCCCATTGCAGTAAACCCAGGGAAGAGTGTTTGCCAGATAGTATGATTGAAGAACCCCGGGTTAGTTACCATAGTCCTACCTTTGACATTTATCAGCTGGTGAAATGGTTTAATTTTCTTCTCCACTAGACTGTACTTTTAGAGATAGGTAGAACCTGATCTGGGCTTCCCAGGTGGCTCAGTAGTAAAGTATTCATCTGCCAATTCAGGAGGCATAGGTTCAATCCCTGGGTTGGGACCATACTCAGGAGGAGGCAACCATTCTAGTATTTTTGCCTGAAAAATCCCATGGACAGAGAAGCCTGGCAGGCTACAGTCCATGGGGTTATAAAGAGTCAGACATGACTGAGCAACTGAGCATGAGAACTCAGTCTATTTTTCTTAATGGTATATTTTGGAGCCTCTAAGAGGGTGCTTTGGAAGTAATTTTCAACAAACATGAGCTTCAAATTCATCTTCTTTAGTATTAGTTTGGTTTACAATGTTTTTCCTTGTCTAAATGCATATCCTTTATATGTTTTGTTTATTTTGCAATGTAGTTAAATAAGCTTTCTTTTGTCATTAGAAGGAAAGACTGTTTGAAGGATCTCATTATTGCCTGCTTTTAATAACACCTCTTAGTGGCCTTGGATCACCAACATCACCAGAAGCGTGCTCATATTCAGTTCCATTCAACCCATGTGGTTTCCTCTTTAGTACTGATGGGGACTGAGTAAGTATGAAATTATAATGTTGACAATAATTTCCCTTGTTCTTTTTGGCAGGCACAATCAGGGTCTGATATTCAGGTTATACTGCCAGCAGCATTTTTCAATTAGCATTTAATACTCCCCGACAAAATGCTCAACCTTTCGCTGGCACTGAACCCAGTGTTTCAGTGAAAAATTGCTCAGAAGCAAAGGCCTTTTCTTTCATTGATCTCCTTGTTCCCCTACAGTTTCTGTACTTGGAATACTCTCAGCTTTCAGGGACACTGTAGATCTCAAAGATGTTGTTTTCTAGTTTGTGCTTGCTTTATTTGTAGTGCTTACTGCTCTGATTTTAAAAGTTGACAGGCATTGCCTTGCAAGTCCTGGAAAAATCCATTATGAAGGTGTTAGGAATAGACATTCACACAGACTCACTGTACCATCATTAATGCATCCTCCATGAAGAGCTCCATGTTTTTCACCTATCTTACTGTGATTAGTGAGTCAGACTCTAACAGAAGCCAGGACTTTTTGCAAAGATGTTATTAAAATTTCTAAATTTTCAAAGCTTGTATTCAGAGGACACCACTCTTACGAGTTATTTTTTCTAATTCAAGTAAACTATTCTGCTGAGTAAAAAGGAGTTTCATCATATGAAGTGTGTGTTTAGACTTAGATTCTGCCTTAGACACTTTGACTATAATACCAGTTTAAATGTGAAACATTCAACTTAAAAATAGATTTTTTTTTCCAAAAAATAATTGGTTTTTGTCTTTTTTTTCTATCAAACTTTTTATATGATATAGAGAAGCTAATCAATAGGGAGCTGAGTAAATTGTGGTTAAATGTCCTTAGAATTCTGTTCACATCATCTTAGTGCCAACAAAATGAAATTAGAGTAATCCAGGGCATTGGAATAAATCCAAGAATGACAACAGGGACTCCATGCAATGCCTTGCCTTACCTCTGCAGAAATCATGATTCCAAAAGGCTAAGCTGTGTTTCAAAGTGTAATAATATGATTGATTTATGAGAAGGCAAGAATACTGAGTGAATGTTGAGATCTTGCATGCTGATGAGTGAACCCAGTGGGAGGGAAGAGAAGAAATTGCCAGAGGGAGGGAAAGTGAAAGTGAAAGTCACTCAGTCCTGTCTGACTCTTTGCTATCCCATGGACTATACAGTCCATGAAATTCTCCTGGTCAGAATACTGGAGTGGGTTGCCATGCACTCCTCCAGGGGATCTTCCCAACCTAGAGATCAAACCCAGGCCTCCCACATTGCAGGCAGATTCTTTTACCAACTGTGCCACCAGGGAAGCAAATAACTAAACTCCTTACTCTTATATAGCACTTATAGAATTTACTGCACATTTCTGTATATCTTATCTAATTTGGACCTGAACTCCAAGTGAGGTTGAATGTGATTACCATTCCTTTGGTAAAGTTAACTAGTGAGACTCAGGGAAGCTCTGTGGCTCTGATAACTAGTGAGAGGCAGAGATTCAAACATGAGTCTCCTCGTCCTAAGGTTAGCACTGTGTCCACGCTAGAACGCCTATTATTAATGGAGCTGATTGGTCAATTTCAGGGAGCTTTTTAAGACATCCTGGGCTTTTGCTTTTCAGGGAGATAGCTTAATTTACTATTTATTCTATAAACACCTTAACATTCAGAGAAATCAAACATGTGGATAGATCTCTTAAACCTCCTTGCCCAGCAGGACTGTTTTCTCCTCCATGAAATAGAGGTCCAGATCTATGCACCTCAATCTTGACTGTACACTAGACTCATTAGACTCACCAGGGAAGATTTTAGATCTATCTATGCCCAGGAGCTATGCACGGAGTGTCTAATTTAATTAGTCCTAGGTGGAAACAGGTATTCTTTCTTTTTTTAAAGCCTTCCCAGGTGATTCTAGATTTCCCTACTGGCCCAGTAGTTGAGAATCCACCTGCCAAAGCAGAGAACATGGTTCGATTTTCAGTCAGGAAATGAAGATCCCACATGCCATGGGGCAATAAGCCTGTGACCCACAACTACTGAAGCCTGTGTACCCTCAAACCAGTGCTCTGCGATGAGAGAAACCACCACAGTGAGAAGCCTGTGCACAGCAAGGAAGAGTAACCCCAGCTTTCCATAACAAGAGAGAGCCTGCGTGCAGCCAAAATAAATCCATAAAGAAATAAATAAGATCACTTAAAAAAAAAATCCTTCATAGTGATTCTAACATGTGATCAATATTGAGAACCCCTGGAATAGAAGATCTGAGAGATCTTCTTGGTGTCTAAGTGTGTTGCCAGGGTTTCTGTAATACCTCGGATACTCCATGAGTTAACTTGAAGGAGAATCAAACTTGATTATTCATTTTATCCTGCCTGGGTTTCTTGCTAGAATTTAGCTCCAAAAATCTCACGTAAGAAATTCTGGGAACTGTAGCATTCCTCAGCTAGACTATCTTACTCATCCATTTGGAACATTCCCGAACTTGGCTCTCCTTGTGGACTTGTACCTAGTGGCCACCTGGCTGATCTAAAGAATTCCTGGACATTCCAGAAAGTTTTCTCTGAGCACAAGTAATCAAAGAAGCAGTCATTTGAATACAAATGGGGACTGAATTAAAGATGCGAAATCAGACAAAGAAGAGATTCCAGGGAATTTTAGGAAATGATTGAGCAAAGCCAAAGGCAGGAAGCCAGAAGATTACAAATACCGCAGAATACCTAGGCTGCCCCTAGTCCTCTTTAGTTGGCTGGGCAGTCTAAATTTTTAAAACACAGTCAATAAACCTTTTCAAAGCGACTTTTGAAAACCGCTAAAAACAAATTTTTAAAAAATGATCAAGTTATGTAAGTCAGAAAGAAGAGGAAAAAATTCCAAGTGATGAGCTTCTGTGCTTCAGATGCCTAAATAGAAGTGGAGGGAGATGAAGCTGCCAGTCACCACCTGGGTGCATGGGGGTGGGTGTGCGTGCAGGCACAGGTGTCTTTGAGAACAGATTTCATATTTGCTAAGAAGCTAATATGAATTTATGGGTGACAGTTCCAGTTTTTCCTGAAAGCTTCAAATGATTGAAGATGAAAATACTGTGAGAAGGCCTAGAAAATTGCACCAATTTAAGATAACCACAAAGCATATCCAATAGATGGTAATTTTTCAGAACCACTATTTTCTAAGCACTTACTCCCTAATTCCTGGCCAAGAGTGGTAATGAATATTGTAGATTGTCTGGGTTAGATGAAGATGAGGAGTTGAAGATGGCCACTGGAGTGACATGGAGATGGTCCTGTGTGATTACTTTTTTGACCCAACTTCAATATCCGTTTCAGAAAAACAGTATCCTCTGTCATAAAAAAGGGGTATTCTCTTTCCAAAAAATCAGTGAGAGCTTTTATGTTTTGTATGGGGCTTCCCTGATAGCTTAGTTGGTAAAGAATCTGCCTGCAATGCAGGAGACCCTGGGTTGGGAAGACCCACTAGAGAAGGGATAGGCTACCCACTCCAGTATTCTTGGGCTTCCCTTGTGGCTCAGCTGATTTGTATGAAACCTCATTTTGTGCTGATATTTCTTCTTCTTGGAAAACACTGCAAGTCGGTACTAGATATTTTAACAAATGCTTTGTTTCCATATAGTAAATAACAAAATGCAATCAAATTTGCCGAAGAAGAAAATATGCTCTTTTTTATGACCACTGCAAGACTATGAATTCTACTCAGTACATCTGTACCAGAGTTTGGCAAATGACAGCTTGTGGGCCAAATTTGCCAGCTAAGAATGGGATTCTGTCAGAATGGTTTTACATTTGTAACTTGTATTTTAATTTTTTATATGTATAATAATTAACTTGGTTACTTTTAATCTGAGGATGCTATAAGGAAGTAGTTTGGTAACACTTATTATGGAATAATTTGCATTATAGAATCAAGTAAACCAAAAGAAAGGTTTGTATTATTTTGTACTGAAAGAAGAATCATTTCATTCTTGCAAAATGAGTCAACAAAAGAACATATGGCATGATTATTTTCTGATAATCAAATGTATGGATTTTCATAAAATTTAAAATATTATATTCATAAAACATTAGGTAAAATTATTAAATATGCTATTAGAAAATCAATTCTTTTTTTGTTGTTAATGAGAAACATTTTAGAAGCTAAATTTTTCCATGTCTGCCTTCTACATCTGTTTTAGTTAGAATAACAAAACCCAAAAATAAGTTTATAGGTAGTTTTATATTTTTAAGTGGTTGAGAAAATAATATTTTGGGGCATGCAAAAATTATATAGAAATTCACATTTCTGTGTCTACATACAGTTTTATTGGAACACAGTCATGACCATCTATTTTCATTTTGTCTATGGATACTTTTGGGCTACTGTGGCAGAGTGGAATAATTGTATCAGATACCATGTGGCAACAAAGCCTAATAAATTTATTTTCTGGCCCTTTACAGGAAACATTTTTAACACCTGGTCTAGACCGCGAGGTCATCCCTCTTCATCTGATGGCTGTCAGTTGTGTGTACATCTGAATGTAGTAAAATAAGGGGAATTCTTACCTTGGAATCATTTAAATCCAAACTTTACACTGGCTTATGAAAACACCTTGGTATAAAACAGATTTTTTTAGGTTCCAGAATTATCTCCCTACTTCACTGGTGCATTCTCACCCTTCTCAGAGTGGAGGGACCAGGCTAATTCACACATCTGGAGCCATTAAATTGTAGGCAGTTTAGCTTTCTATTGAAAACTAGGGTAAGAATTTTGTGGCTTAAAAATTACTCCAAACTTTGTTGACTATAAATATCAAGTACACTATACAGAAACAATGAACAAGGACCTACTGTATAACATAGGGAACTCAACTCAATATTCTGAATTACCTATATGGAAAAAAAACTGAAAAAATAATAGATATAGGTAAGTGTGCTGTGTGCTAAGTTGCTTCAGTTGTGTCTGGCTCTTTGCAACCCCCGTGGACTGTAGCCCACCAGACTGCTCTGTCTATGGGATTTTCCAGGCAAGAATACTGGAGTGGATCATCATGCCCTCCTCCAGGGCATCTTCTCAACCCAGGGATCGAACTTGCATCTCTTAAGTCTCCTGCATTGGTAGGCTAGTTCTTAGCTGCTAGCACCACCTGGAAAGCCCCAGACATAGGTATGTGTTTGCTGTACTTGGTTGCTCAGTCGTGTCCAACTCTTTGCATCCCTATGGACTGTAGTCTGCCAGGCTCCTCTGTCCACGGGGATTCTCCAGGCAGGAATACTGGAGTGGGTTGCCATGCCTTCCTCCAGGGGATCTTCCCAACCCAGGGATTTAATCCAGGTCTCCCGTGTTGCAGGTGGATTCTTTACCACCTGAGGCACCAGGGAAGTCCAGATATAAGTATACGTATAACTAAATCACTTGGCTGTACACATGAAAGTAGCATATCATTGTTAATCAGCTATACTCCAACATAAAATAAAAATTAAAAAAAATGACCCCAGAAGTAGTGCTGAAGTGCTATTAGTATCTTAAACACAAGAGGACTGTGAGGTGCCTAACAGAGAGAGTAGACATCTTAGATAAGTTTCATGCAGATGTTATAGAGGGTTTGGTCATGAGTTAAAAGCCCATGAGTCAACAATACATATTAAATAAGATGCCTTTTAACAGGAACACACATAACAGAACATTATGTATTGATTAGTTGATGAAAATGTAACTGTACACTCACAAGATCCTCCCCCTATACTTCCCCTAGAAGCAAAGCTTCAGTCTTCTCTAATTCAGTAGGTAAAGTGAATTCATGGGGGGGGGGGTGGGAAACTACCATGAAAAATGAGAATTGATTATATTTTTAATATAAAATTTTAATTTATATACTTTTTAATATAAAATATAATTTTAATTTTTTAACTCTTTAAAATTTGACTTTCTCTAGGTAAATTATAAGACTAACAATCTATTTCCTATTCAAAGTTTGTGGGCTCGTGTGTAGATATATATGCATCTTATTTGAATTTATTATTTGCTGATATCAATCCATTGGTACAGATCCATTTTCTTTCTTTTTTTTTTTTTTCTAATTTTATTTTATTTTTAAACTTTACATAATTGTATTAGTTTTGCCAAATATCAAAATGAATCCACCACAGGTATACATGTGTTCCCCATCCCGAACCCTCCTCCCTCCTCCCTCCCCATACCATCCCTCTGGGCCGTCCCAGTGCACCAGCCCCAAGCATCCAGCATCGTGCATCGAACCTGGACTGGCAACTCGTTTCCTACATGATATTTTACATGTTTCATTGTCATTCTCCCAAATCTTCCCACCCTCTCCCTCTCCCACAGAGTCCATAAGACTGTTCTATACATCAGTGTCTCTTTTGCTGTCTTGTACACCGGGTTATTGTTACCATCTTTCTAAATACCATATATATGCATTAGTATACTGTATTTATGTTTTTCCTTCTGGCTTACTTCACTCTGTATAATAGGCTCCAGTTTCATCCACCTCATTAGAACTGATTCAAATGTATTCTTTTTAATGGCTGAGTAATACTCCATTGTGTATATGTACCACAGCTTTCTTATCCATTCATCTGCTGATGGACATCTAGGTTGCTTCCATGTCTTGGCTATTATAAACAGTGCTGCGATGAACATTGGGGTACACGTGTCTCTTTCCCTTCTGGTTTCCTCAGTGTGTATGCCCAGCAGTGGGATTGCTGGGTCATAAGGCAGTTCTATTTCCAGTTTTTTAAGGAATCTCCACACTGTTCTCCATAGTGGCTGTACTAGTTTGCATTCCCACCAACAGTGTAAGAGGGTTCCCTTTTCTCCACACCCTCTCCAGCATTTATTATTTGTAGACTTTTGGCAGATCCATTTTCATAGCTCAAGTCATAAAGGCTAAATATGCATGAACAAGGCAATGAATTGAGGGAATTGTCTGAATTAAGCTTTACATTTGAATAATCTGAGGAATATTGGCTGTGCTGAAAACTTTGGATTACAGAGTATTTTAAATATATGCAGTCCTGTTATTTAAGTCTGAAATGTTGAACTTTTTGGCTAACGCAGAGAGATCTACGACTATAGATCAAGTTTTCAAGGATTAGCATCAGTTATTTTGATAAACTTATGAGAAAATGCACAGATTTTTCACAGTAGTAGCATTTATTATGGACTACACTTCAGGGAAATTGGTGGTAAGAATACTTTGAGGAGGCTTCAAAGTGGAATGGATTTAAGTTGGGACTTGAAGAAGAAGAAGAATTTTGATAGAAGAAAGAAGTATTGAGGTCACAAGGCAAAATAGAAAAAGTAAAGAAAAGGTATAAAAGAAATTAATATATAGCATTTTTGAAAACAGTGAGTGGATCAGCTTGGTTTAATTTATTCAACATTAAATTATACTAATACTTGTTAGTACATCTTAATGATTACTATTTGAACCACTTCAGGACACCTACTTATATCTAACCGATAAACTAATACCTGATTGAATTGAAAAAGCAAAGTGCACTTGAAAATATCCTTGCCTGGACAGAAACTGATGTCCAGAATAGAGTGATCTCTTTCTCATTTCATATACTCCATTGCATGTTTCATCCTGTGTAAAAGCCCTACCTACCCTCCTCATTGGCTTACAAAGATTTGCTTGGTTAGACTTGGTAGAATCTTTCTGATAAGTTTTACAATGCAACATCCAGAAGGTGATTAATTCCTGAAGGCAATATTAAAACAACTTCTGAACAAATTAAAGAGAAAATGAAAAAGAGAGAAAGAGAGAGATCAGAACTTAAGCTGAATCTGAGACGTCTGGGTCCAGATCAGAATCTTCTGTGTGATCTTTGAGACTCAACCACAGGCAATCACAAAGGCTCTACCTGGCACCTTCACGAGGGGAAGCATCCTTCCCACCGCTACTTAGTACACAGTCTCCAGGGAGTTGTGGGCAAGGACGTGTGCCTCTCCCCCACCTTTACCAACCATGCTCCTGGGTGTATATGTATCCTTAGCCCAACAACCTCCATTTGGACACCTTCAGGAAAGGCTTTAAGACACTTTGCTGAATGGATAGTATTCAGCATAATTCTTGAGTTCAGGGAGCCCTTGGTGCTTTTGGTGAGACTCTTCCCAGGGGTCTCTCTGAAGACCTTCGTATCAGGGGTCCTCTAAGAAATTCTTCTTACTCTGACTCTGTGCTTTCCCACTTTTACCCCATCCTTTCTTGTTAGTCCTGGCCCCTCAGTCCATAAAACGGGAGTATCCTATGGTTTGGGGCTCCTTGTGCGGTGACATGATGGCCTCTTTTCCCCTTCTCCACATCTGTGCTCATACATGTGACCTTGTGCCTTTCTGTGGGGAGAATGGAACACTGAGGATGGCACCTTTCCTATTTAACCTTTTGCTTATTCCCTCCCAGGAAGTGAAGAAAGGCTTGACTTTCAGGGTCGTTGATTGTCTTAATTGACCACTACAACATCTGGCAGCTCAGCATTTTCTCTCTCTGACAGAATCTGTTTGAGCTCATTTAGAATCCAAGGAAGTGAGATGGAATGTAAAATCATTTAATGTTGTAGATGACTAGCTTTTTTATCTCCAGATAGTAAAGGTGGAAAAACTATGGAGAAACAGTCCTTGAAGTTACCATAGAAAATGTTGGTACTACAAGTTACCAACTAGACTAGATGTTAGCCTAAGTGACCCATTTTACATAAGGGGACTATTATGCACTGAAGAGTTTGAAGTTGAACCATTATTGGCTCTTTTCTTCTATGCTACTCTTCCACTCTGAATTTATTTCTTGGTTCAAGGACTCTTAGACTGAGGTACTGGTGGGGGAGGAAATAGGTGGCCTGAAGCAAGAACAGATGGGTAACGAAAGGAGTTGCTGTGACAAGCTCATTAAATGATGTTTCTTGTATATGATGCTTCTTGTGTCTGTTGTCTCAGTTCACTTTCAAGGACCCTGACATTTGCTTGAGCTTACCTGTTATGAGTAGTCTTACAGTTATTACACAACAAGGGATCAGTGCAGAAAGAGATGGTAGTTTGCCTCTTCAGAGAGCCTTCACTTTCTTTACATATCAGAGATCCTACTGCTACCAACACCCTGACCTCAAGAAGTATACCGCATACTATCCATGGCTGTTGCCTACTCCCTCTCCATTAAGCAAAATGTACTAAAACCTTTCCTGAATCCCAAGGCAGAAAAAAGGTGAAAGAAAAGCTTGGTTTATAAACGGTCATGGTAGTTCTGACTGGGGCTATGTAGAATTTTTCTTAAGAATTTCTAATTGTTAACAACAACCTACACTCAATGAGTCTGTAAAGCTCTATTTATTAATCAGAAATTACATAGTAGCCAGTTATAAAATAACAGAAATGATGAGCTTTGCAGTGCCTGAGACAACAGCTTGGGTGAAGGTAAACCATTTTGGAAAGGGATTTCAGGGAACCAAGGTGGGAGGAAGGCTGAGCACTGAAGAACTGATGCTTTCAAACTGTGGTGCTGGAGACTCTTGAGAGCCCCTTGGACTACAAGGAGATCAAAGCAGTCAATCCTAAAGGAAATCAACTCTGAATATTCATTGAAATGATTGATGCTGGAGCTCCAATACTTTGGTCACCTGATGAGGAGAGCCAACTCATTGGAAAAGACCCTGATGCTGGGAAAGATTGAGGGCAGGAGAGGAAGAGGGTGACAGAAGATGGTTGGATGGCATCATCTATTCAATGGACATGACTTTGAATAAACTCCAGGAGATAGTGAAAGACAGGAAAGCCTGGCATGATGCAGTCCATGGGATTGCAAAAAAATTAGACATGACTTAGGCTTCCCTGGTGGCTCAGACGGTAAAGCATCTGCCTGCATGGCGGGAGACCTGGGTTCGATCCCTGGGTCAGGAAGATCCCCTGGAGAAGGAAATGGCAACCCACTCCAGTACTCTTGGCTGGAAAATTCCATGGATGGAGGAGTCTACATGTGGGCTACAAAGAGTCCACGGGGCCGCAAAGAGTCAGACACGACTGAGCAACCTCACTTTCACTTTCACTTTAGCAACTGAACAAAGAACAACAAAGGTGGGAAAGAAGAAAAATGAAACAGAAAAGGAGGGAAAGCCAGTATATGGCTTGAAATGGTCACAATGTGGGCCAGACCTTCCAATGTGCTTTGTAATCTGTACAGAACTGTGCATTATTTTGATTGACTTTTTTCTTTAAAACATTCTTGACAAGAGAGCCCCTTGGACTGCAAGGAGATCCAACCAGTCCATTCTGAAGGAGATCAGCCCTGGGATTTCTTTGGAAGGAATGATGCTGAAGCTGAAACTCCAGTACTTTGCCACCTCATGCGAAGAGTTGACTCATTGGAAAAGACTCTGATGCTGGGAGGGATTGCGGGCAGGAGGAGAAGGGGACGACAGAGGATGAGATGGCTGGATGGCATCACTGACTCGATGGACGTGAGTCTGAGTGACCTCCAGGAGTTGGTGATGGACAGGGAGGCCTGGCGTGCTGCGATTCATGGGGTCTCAAAGAGTCGGACATGACTGAGTGACTGATCTGATCCCATTTTAAATGATGGCCACATTCAGCCTGGATGGGAGAGGAATTTAGGGAAGAAAGGATACATATATATATATGGGCTGAATGCCTTCAATGTTCACCTATCACAACATTATTAATCAGCTATATCCCAATAGAAAATAAAAAGTTTAAATTAAATTAGAAATTTAAAAAACCCCAAAAAGTGGAAAATGTCAGCATTCTTCACACCAGAGAAGACCAAGTGATCCCAGATTCAAAGAACCAGAGATGCACACCAGGAGACCACCTGAGACCAGATTTGAGGAGTATAGGCCCTATACCTGCCCTAATCTTATCAACAATCCGACCTTTGAACTGTTGCTATAAACTCTCATCAAATCCTCCTATGTGGGGCCATATAGTTTCTGAGGCAGAAGCCCACTCTGTCCCCCTTTGCCTGGCAAAACAATAAAACTATGCTTTTCTACTTCAAAAAGAAAAAGTGATTGCCGTATTTTGTAATATTTTATCACCAAACTTCTCCAGACTATTTGTGGTAATTTTCATAATATAGTTATCCCACAAGTAATTTTTTTCTTTAAGACCATAAAGCCTTTCAGATAATGAACAGTTATAACATTCTATCATCTAATATCTGGATTTTAAAACTTTAGATATATGACAGTATCTCTTTTTCTCCCTCATGTTTCTTAGAACAACACTGTAAGAATGATACTTAAGTTGTATTCTTTATTTATTTATTTTTTTTTTATATTTTAAATTTCCATGAGCTATTTTTCTCCTAACACTTATTTTTTATTGTACCCTTATGCATACTACATATCATTTTTTAATCTCAAAGATATTAATAATAGCTTTTTTTTTTTGTATTCTTTAATAATGTTGCTGGTGAAGGTATGATGATGATAAAGTGAAGACACAGGATAGAAAATAACTAACAAGGCATCCATAGTATCTTTGTTGTTATTTTGCTCCCATTGTCATTGGAGGCCCATGGTCTAGTCAATGTGTTAAGACATTCTAATAAATGTTATGTTGATCTGGTTAGAAAACCCTAACTACTTAATAATTCTAAAGTATTTGTTGAATTTTGAATAGTAGCAGGAAGTAAGCATTTTATCTCAGTACTTTAATAGATACAGCATTATATTCATCTTTTTCACAGAGGCAATAATATCTGTGAACTGATCACTTTGTAGTGAAATAACCATAGCATGGAGATAGTCTAGTTAAATATTCTCAGCTAAATAGATATAGTTCCTTCACTCCCCAGAGGCTTTTCTCATTACTTCATTGGTCACTGAACTATTTTTCTGTTTATAGTCATATTCCCAGAGGATTACCTGACCTTGGAATTAAACACCTGACTTGCACAGGTGGGTGTTTGAGGTGACTTTTCAAACAGTACTGTATTCTGGTTGGAACTTTAAGCACAGAAAATAAGCATAATATCATGTTCTCAGTAAGAGACAAGGTCACCATCCTTTTCCAAGTCATCAAAAGTTCAGAGGTAATACCTTTAAAACAAAATCACCCAACTAGTAATATCTTTAGCACTAGAATAAAGCTAATCTGTTTATTCCATAGCCAGTTGTTGCTCTATTGGCTTTCTGCTTTATAGAAAAGCATAAACCAGAGAGGAGAAAAATGAGGAAGGAAAATACCAAGAGAAGCAATAAAAGCTAAATGATTATGCTTTAGATGACAGAATTTCAAGATGGTTTTATAATTTCTTTTCATCCTTCATTCTTCAGAATTACAGACATAAATTTGGATTAATTTATTATTTCCACATTATTATCTAACCTACTCTGTCAATGTTGTAGTTGAATTAACTCAAATCATGAGCCACTCTAATAAACAGAAAATTACTTTGGCTAAGAGCAATTCCATGGTATTGAACTAGTGAACTTATCTGTCCTTGGAGAAATAATTTATATTTTCTGTGCCACATTTTACCTACCTAGCCTAGAAAATCTCTAGGTTTCCTTCTGGCCCTATAAGCTTATGAGTCCATGAATTTTCTGAGGAGAAAGGATAAATTTTCCCTTCATGGGCAGGGATTCAGTTGTTATTTTTATTATCATAAATGCAAAAGAAGACAGTTTTCATATTTGAGAGGAAGCTTTGTATTGAATTACATAAAGTAAATGTTTTAAAAATAAATTCTTCCATTGATTCCCTTCTTGCATTTTTCCTTCTGTTGTTAGCTTTCTTTGCAATAGATGGTGCTCTTTACTCAGAGAAACTACTTATGATTCTTCATCAAAAGATCAAGAAAATTAGTTTTACTCTTTAACAATCATTAATTAAAGAAATCAGACATAAAAAGCAGAAAAAATCAATTACAAATAACTTGTACCACCTTGATAAAGAAAGCATAATGAAGAAAATGATTGTTAAATGATTTAAGAGCTCCAGTGAAACCTGTAATACTTGCTGAATAGATGAAGCCAATATTGCAGCTAAACATGGAAGTACCACAGAACCCCTAGTAGGAAGAAAATCCCAAATCAGGAGCCATTTTAAAGTGTTAAAATGATTATATACTTCTCAAAAGTTAAAATATAGTATTCCATATTAACATGTAGTATTTGAATAGGCACATCAACACTAACACAATCTACATCAATCTCAGCTAATATTGAACTTGTATGCTTTTTGCCAAATAAACCTGGAACATCTGGATAAATAGAAATTGGGCCACAAACTCTTCTGAAATAATTTCATTGGATGAAGACACTTTTAAATTTCTCTAGGGCAACCATTACAACCCCCTATGTAATAGTTTATCATCCAGAATTATGCTGCTTTTGGTCACTTCTAACTTGTTTCAACTTTTGGGGGCATTGAAAAACAGTCCTGCAGTTCTGAACCACCTGACCTATTCCTGATTCAGTTTGTGACTCCCCTAGCAGATCTGTAGCTGCCAACTGCAAACTGGTCTAGGCAACACAGCTGTCATGTTACAGCAAAACAGCACCATTTACTCTGGAAAGACACCAGAAAAACTTCCTCTATGAGTGAGGAAGAGGAGGGTGCAGCAATGGTGCAGCAAATACACTGAAATCAGCAGGAGCAGGAAAGTTGCCAAGGTTCATCTATGAAAAGAACAGAGAAGGAAATCTGCCCCTTCTGCCCCCAATTAAGGATAAAATAACTAGAGTTTCTCTTCTATTTTCCATAAATTATTGTTTCCACAGCTCCTTTGGAAGGGACTATGGGACACTGAGGTTAAGAGCCCAGAGCCCTTTTGGCTCAGTATAAACAAGCTGTAAGATAGAGGCTTTTTTTTTTTTTTTCCTTTTTGCCAGAGCTTTACAGCTTTTATCAAAGCAACTTCTCTGTTTCTGAAATTTTGGATTCTTTCTTTATTAACGGAGGGAAGAATAGAAAAGTAGGCTTTTGTACTCAAGCAGCAACCACTCTACTTTCACCTCTATATTCTCCCCTGTTTTACCTCCTTTTTTCTCATCCTTCCCCCCAACACCCTTTATGCCTCTATTAGCCACCGAAATCCGGAGCCCTGTGGCCTTCCTTACCTGACAATCACATACATGACCAGGAAGTTTCCGAAGAGCCCCACCACGCACACGATGGAGTAGAGGGCCATGATGATGATGGCCGTGATCATGGAAGGGCTGCCGGCCGAAGGGCACAGTCTGTCGCTCCCTCCCAGCTCGGTGCGGTTCGGACCGCATGGGTCGGACAGGTTGCCTTCTAAGTGGGAGAAGTTGACCCAGGAGCTGGGACTAGGTGCTGGGGAGCAACTTGAAGGGTGTGTGAAGGGATCAGTGCAGTTGCTGGCGTTCGTGGGGACGGCGCCGCTGTCCATGGTGCTGACCGCCGGCTGGGACCACGTTGGGAGTAACCGCGAGCACCCTGACTTTTCGGGTTCCACGCGCGAGCCGCTTCGTCTCGCCGCTGCCACAGCTCCTGTTATTTCTTACAGCGACCAACCCCGGCGGAGCCAGAGAGGAGCGTCAGGCAGGAGAGAGCTAAGCATCTGACATTATCCTCTGCTTGTGGCCCCCTCCCACCTTAGAAGTACACAGACAGGGCTCCAGCCCCACACCGCCTTGGGGGAAGGAGGGGAGAGCTGTGCGGGATCCGGAGGCTGGAGCCGAGGGAGGAGAGAGAAGTGGATTTTGCGCAAAGCAATCCAACGACTCGGTTTCCCCACTCGGCACTCCTCTGTGCAAACACCTCTATTGACAGGCAGAACCAGGAAGGGAGTTGGAGGGAAGGGGTTGAGAGTGAGACAAACGGAGAGTTTTTGGCGGATGCAAAGCGTTAAGGAAGGGGGCTGACCTTACATTTTCCAGCACCGTTTTCTTAGTGTACCATGACAGAAAGACGCTGGTCTGACGCCACCCTGACATCCCAGACCCCAGCGCTCTTCTATCCCTGCTGCCTAAACAATCATTTGGTGCAGGGTACACAGAATCCTCTTCTGTAGCCCTCCTTGCCTCAGACTTTTTCTGT